>NC_088204.1:37031077-37345498 GCF_037126465.1 Ornithodoros turicata
ATATGGCCAGACGAACATTCACTCGAAGAAAATCATGCAACTATATGATCACGAATTACCTAAAGTTCATTAGCTTTTTAATTAGGGGACTTCTCGCAAAGGCGAAATAACAGAACGGGGTCTATTCGGCGTCGAAAGAAATTTCATGTTGAAAAAAAAAACACACAAACGCGCACGTGCGTTGAAATATCTGTCGCGGAATTTCGCTATGCAAATGAGCCGGAACATAAACTAAGCACGTTCCTGGCGCAAAAAGACCGACATGCAACCGAAGTGGGAGGGCCACGTAATTTCGAGCGATGAAACTGATTGGTGTAGGAGATAATGGCCAGATAGACCGCTCTTCTACCCGGATAAGGCGAAGGTCGCATCGTTTCTGCGATTGCAAACTGCGTATTTCTTGTTTCGGCTCATTTGCATACCGAAATTGAGCGATGAACATTTCAACATAGGTGCGCATTTAACACATATTTCCACATGGAATGTCTTTCAACGAAGAACATATTCCTTTCCGTTTCCTCGCTTTTATGCGAAATCCCACAATTAAAGATTTAATTAATCATTATTAGGTAATTATTCATCTTGTAGTTCGGGGAATGTTCACCTGTCCATATTACTCAACTGCAAAAATGGCGTCTATTTTGCTTTGCTAGTTTCTAACTACAATTTACGTGACGAATAAAAGTAAACACCTGCAGAATGCTTCTTTGGCTTCACACAGCCACGTACCTGTGGCAGTCCGTACAACGCCCAAGAACACCGTGTGCAAATTCAAAATATGGCATGTTTATTAGTACAGCTGGTCCTTTATATACGCAGACATTAGAGGTTGTCCTTTAATGACTGCTGAATCTCTCTCACTGCTGCTTCACCAGTCGGTTCTCTTGGGGTGATAATGGTGATAGGGTCCATGACTGAGGCATAGTACTCTCCTTCATGGTAGCACCAACTACATCCACAGTACCCGTGAAATCGACATTGTTTTGCATGGGGGCAGAAATACGGAGCCGACACAGCAGCATAGTCCAATAAATCTGCTTTGAACAATGCTTCCTGACTTCTATGACTTTCATGACTTCAATGTCACATCACTGATAATATCCTTTGCATCGTCTACAGAAACGAGGAAGGTGTTCATGTCCAGCTTTCCTTTACCACCAATCTCCCTCACAGTTTGCGGCAGCTCATTTATCATCACGTGAATTGACCAAGCTGATTTTTGCTGATTTAACTTATGCTACTTGTGCCCCATCGCTATTAAATGTATAAGAGAAGTTGTCAAATGATGACAGGACCTAGCCGGGCTGGGATAATGCTTCATACTTTACTCCGTCCAATATACCTACAATTTTGTTTCTCTTGATTCTGTACAGTGATTGCCGGCAACCTCTTCTCTAGTGTTCGGTTTACACTGCATTGTTGCGCTTTATGAGGTGCTCCCTGGAAAAGAAGCAGGAGAGGCTGCGTCTTCAGCTACTGCTAAATGTTAATTACATCTTTTAGATTTTCTATTTACCACTATCTGATGCACGACAGTATTACTAGCCAAACATTGCGCATCTGTGAAGGCACAGTGCGACTGAGAATATTACACCCAAGCTGAAATATGTGCTGTGATAGAATACAATATGTAGTGCGTTGATCCAGTAAATTATCCAAATCACATTGAGGCTAATTCATTTTTTTCCGGGATTCATTTATACTCATTGGAAAGCTCTACACATCTAATGTGACTATACCACAACAAACCTACTGGCGAATAGAAATGGAGAATCATTCCAATGAGAAATATCCTGCTGGGGCTCATTGGTTCAATGAGACATGACGGGGACATTCAATTAGTTTGAAGCCACCACTTCTCATTACATCTCATTAACACTTTCTGTGACTTCTCATTATATCTCATTAACACTTGCTGTGATTTCTCATTACATTTCATTAACACTTGCTGTGATTTCTCATTACATCTCATTAACACATACTGTGATTTCTCATTAAGACTCATTGAATATGGCACCATTTTCAATGTAATATTTGTCCCAAATCCTCTATTGGGAATGAGAACTTTCGCAGTCACTGAATCAGATTTGTGTACATGATATCCAATAGGTTCAATGAGATTTTCATAGGATTTTGAATGAGACGGTTTCCAGCAGGGTAGTATAGTCGCGCAAATTTAAGGTTCTGTAAATCATCTCAGGATCCTGGCTTCTCATAAATCCACGAATTATTGAGTCCGCGAATTCAACCGCTTATACAGTAATTAATCAGATTGAGCTCGCTGCAGTTGCGTTTTCTGATATGCGGTACCGTTAGTATTTCACACATCTAAACACGACACGTAAGAGAAGCATATGCGGACAGACCGTATAGCTCTGTTTGTCGTGCATGTGTGCATAACACCTTCTATTGCGCACTAATGTCACATGAACAACACACAACACTTTAGAACGATTTCGCATCTAAATTGCCACTGATCGTAAATAATCAAAATGTTAGAATCACATGTGGTGAGATGTGAGATATTTCGGTATTTCCAACGAAGGTTCGTCTGTCTCCAAGAACTGGTTTCCGCCCGTCATGGGGAAATTCCGAGCACAATGGGGAGAATGCGCTGACATGCGGGCGCTGACCCTTATTCTGCCCCTTTGGTATCTCGGGGCTCCTAAGGAACTGTCCTACTTTTGAAGTGCAGCTGACGTCGGTGGGTCATTCTTTGTGGTGTGTACCAGGACTCCAGGAGTCACTTGCTGCCCATCGTGCGCAAGGGAAGGCTGCCAAGTCGGAGAAGATGGCTTTCGCACTTGTGCACTTTGAGAAGGAAAACCAATTTTTTGTGTGCGATACGTCCCACATAAAAAAAATTACCACGGTGATCCGCCTCGGTAGCAAAATCAAAGTTCGCTGGGAAGGAAGGAAGCACTATCCTGCTACCTTAAAACAACTATCCGGTAAGTGGACTGTACTTTCTTTCTTTTTACTAAACGGTGTGCCAAGCGTTGGTTATCTGTGCAGTATAATGTAGAGACAGTTGTTCTGCGTATATGCATGCCGCTTTATTAAATGTCGTGCATGTTCTCATTACAGATGACGAGGTCTGGCTGCAGCATGAGATGGACGCCATGATAGATGAATGCAACGAAAACTTGGTAGTGACACCAGACGAGGACGTGGCTACCATGCAAGCGCTTGACCTGTTGCAAGAGCTTAATGCAACGTCTGCCGTGGAGGAAGAAAACGCTAGACTGCGAGAACAGTTGCGCCTAACTGCAGAAAAGCTTCGTAATATTGAGGGGGACCTGCGAATCGTGCAGCACCAGCTTGCAAGGCACCTTACCTATTTGCTTTATATATTTTCTAGACACCAGCTGCTTGGGGATCAGCGCAGAAGATATCGGTCCAACTTGATTAACTCGCTTTCGTTTTGCTCGCTGTTCCAGAACTAGACGGACATTTGAAGTCTGCTTGCCGGCTCCGAAAGGCTGTAAAACGCTGTGTCAGCGTCCAGCCAGGGGCAGTACCTGCTTCAGCGGAAAAGCCAGTCACAGAAGCCGTGGATAGGCATGAGTCGGAGCTTGAGGTTGACGAGAGTAACCCTTACCTTCTTCAATTAAAATACAAGCCAAGTAACTACCAGGTACGCTTGCGAAAGTTGTGCGTCGTGAATGTGTGCTATGCTGCTGTTAGGCAACATTAGGCTTAGATGTATATGGACATCCTGTTCGCAGGTGGTTCAACTGCTGCCGTGATCCGGCGTGTACATACCAGCGACGACGTTAGCTGGTGCAAAGCTAGCGAAGTCAGCGACTGCAATGGCGAGGTCACTGCTCGTCGGCATCTTTACGGAGGACGCACTCCAGTCATGGTCAGTGAAGGCCAGAGGCCGTGGCCGCGTTGAGGGGACACGGCAGCCGCTGTATCCGAGGGCGATCGACGCTAATATAGGTAAGCGGCCACCACGTACGCTGTTGGCATTTCTCAACGCATTTGGCATTTGCAGAGTTCACCCAGGCACATGGCGGCAACCGTGAAGACTGGAAAGCGGCAACCTATGTTCTTGTGAAGTCGCTTGGAACAAAACTGAATGAATTGTGCGAACGAAAGCGGGACGATAATAAAGTCGTAGAGTAACGCCAGTACGGTGTGTTTCGTTCCTCTGTACTCTGCATGCATTACCTTTATCGTGCACTTACTGTGTAAAGTATAATGCGCGCGCGTAAAGCGGATTCGCGCCAGTTTTTCGTCGCGTACTGATTCAGTGATCATTCAGGATCATATACGGCTACAATCCGTTTTTATTCAGGCCATTCAGTAATCGTTCAGGATTCTATCTGGATGTAATCAGGTTTTATTCAGTGATCGTTCAGGATCATATCCGGCTACAATCAGTTTTTATTCAGGCTATTCAGCAATCATGCAGGATCCTATCCGGCGCATGTCTGGCAATATTCAGGCCCTGTACGCGATCGCTCCAGTTGTGTTCAGGTTTGGTTCAGTAATTGGTTGCAGAACCGGATTGATTCCTGATGCCCCATTCCTGAATAAATCCCGATTTACATTCCCGCCCAATTTTGGATTCAGACCTCATTCAGATAACCTGATTCGTGCCGGAATTTCCGTACGGGAGGATAAAAATAATAAAAAGTGTAGATGAGGCCCTGAAGGAAGACTCGTCATACGAGGCGAACACCCCTGCAACACAAAGGTTGCTGTCCGTGTTCACCCGTGGTTCTGAAGAAACTTCGTAGCACTAATCTGAGTCAGACGAAAAGCATACAGGATCGTGATGGCCTGAAGCCATGACGGAACAGTGCTCTGAAACCGCTATAACCAGCCTCGACGTACGCGTACTTCTGCTGCTTCTGTATACTCGATGATGTCATGCGTCGGCTTCGTGTGGGAAAATGAAATTTTGGCGTCCGCCACGGTGGTTTAGGCTTAGATTAACTGATATTTCTGCATAATGTATCGCGTAAGAGGGAAACTATTCCCATACGCGGTATTTGGGGGCCAATATGCACCAAAACCGTCCTGCAACATTTCTCTTTTCTTTTTTTGTTCAGATATCGTTCTGAAGTCTCCCTTTAAGCGCCAGTCGAGTAGAGAGGAAAATAGAATAGAGCCGAACTCTAATATGAGCTCTAATATAAATGTATAACGCAGCAGTTCCGCGCATACCAATGCGAGGGCTACGGCTAGGGCTCGAAACCGTTATTTTGGGGGGTTTGGTTGAAGGTTATCGGTTCGGTTTCGGGTTCGGGTTCAGCGCAGCCAAAATAACGGTTTGAACCGATATGTATCGGTTCGAACCGGTTTACGTCTGCTCAGGATGGGCATAAATACTTTTTTTTAGTATTTAAATATAAATACAAGATACTTTGTTGAGAGGTATCTATAAATACTCTTCACAAATACTTTTAACCATGAGTATTTAAATACAAAATATAAATACAGTATTTAAATACTGTAGCTACTACCATAAATACTGCGAGGAAAATGTGAACTGGAATTACAGAAATAACGATGATCATAACAACAAATCAGCAACGAACAATAACATTTATTTGTTAGATTATCACTGCGATTGTAATATTAGAAGTTTCTCGAAGACTGCATCTTTTAGGCATCTATTCGGCGTACAATCAGATTCGTAAAGGAGAACAACTTCTCCACAAGTACCGATGAACAAATGCTTGAATTAAATTTGACGAAGATGATTCGTACAACAAGGTAACTGGGTAGTCGCGACCGTTGTCCGCAACAACAGTGAAAAACTTGCCTAAAATCTAAAATGGTTTGTCGCATGCGCATGCTAGCCAAACACGGCATAACTGCGCACCAAAATCGCTCTTCCCGAAAGGTCAAGTGCAAGGCGATTTTCAGATATGAGTCAGTGTATACTGTATTTAGGGGTGTTTATAAAGTATTTACAAGAATAAATACCCTAAAATTGGTATTTAAATATAAATAAATATTTAAATAATTATAAATCGATTTTTCCAGTCTGTATTTAAATGCAAAATATAAATACATGTACAGTCGTGCCTCGTTAATATGGACAGTTTCGTTCCTCAATAAAATATTCCATAAAGTGAATCATCCATAATAACAAATCGTCCAATATTTAATATCATTTATTACGAAAAAACTCAGTAATCAGTGCTTGCATGTACACATACCTCCTGGAGCTCAAAGTCGACAGAATTTCAGCAATTTTGATTGCTTGAGATCTGTCCCCCGTATCTTCGAAGAACTGGAGCGCCCTTTGAAGACCTGCTCGAGCCATGTGATCTGTTCTCGATGATGAACTCGGGAGCAACTGAAGTCACATAAAGTCCCCTTGCTCTTTATAACAGCTATGGCGTCATGATGACCATTCCAGAAGCATCCCCTACACTACTGCTAGCCTCCCTTTGGCCTTTAGGTGTCTTCAGTGACACAGGGGGAAATTTCCAAGAAGGGCGCGTCATCCTCTTGTGTTCTCGTAAAGGCTGTTACCCTGGAAAAGTGGCACAATAACCCCCAGAATTCTTGAGTGACAAAAGAAAGAAGAAATTTGGAACAAGGCCTCGTCATCCGATTTTCCTAGGGGTTGTCTTCCTGAGAACATGTCCATAATAATGAGGCAAAAATACATAGGGCCCTATGAAATTAGTACCATTTTGTGCTGTCCATTGGCTGAAAAGCGGATTTCCATATTACCGAGACACAAATACATGGCAAAAGTTTCGTTCCGGGGAAAAACTGTCCATAATTCGCGTCGTTCATATTAACGGGGGTCATATTAACGAGGCGCGACTGTATTTATATTTTAAATAGTATTTTAATTACGACGTATTTAAATATTGCCCATCCCAGCGTCTGCTGTACTAATCGGCAGAGTTCGAGGAAAATCGCTACTGAACTAAGTTTCTTTTGTTAGTGACTTCTACTAGAGTTCCGGGTTGTCGTATTTATCCGAAAAACACATAACCCGGTAAAATTTTAAGCAATTCTGATTAATCCGAAAAACCCCTCTTGGCAGATGTTTTTTTTTTCTTTTTTTCTGATAACCGTGTTATTGTTCTTGGCCTCCTTTTGTGTCCTTGGTTTTTTCTGTCCTCGGATACCGTCCCCGCCGGAACATGATAATGGTGAAAGATGAAATTCGCTGAAAAGGTTAGTCAGCTGTAGGGATCGAACCCACATCTCCTGGATTACCGGTCCAGGGCTCTACCAACTGAGCTAAGCAAACACGCCTCTCCAGCGACTTTCGGGGTGCGTCATCTGAAGGGACGACAAACCAGCCACTCGCTCTCATTCACCCTCCTTTCACTCTTACATTTTTTGCTCACTCATACACGCATTCATACGACGGAAATCGACGCAAGCGGCACCTGTTGAACAAGAGAGAAACTGATGTTCTGAGGCTGGAACAACATAGAAGGGACAGATACAAACAAAGCCTCAAATTGCCTAAGAAATCAACGATGAAAGATGAAAGTCACTGAAAAGGTTAGTCAGCGTTCTTCGAAGAACCAATGAACTCCGAAAAATATCCTTCGGTAAAGCCCAGAAATATTATATACAGGGCGTTTCAAAAAACGTGTCATTCGGACTTTATAAAAAACTGGGCGGCGGAAAAATACGGGGTAAACGGCATTTGTGTGGCAACTGAATTTGCCACCTAGCAAAAATAATTTCATTTGATTTTAATTAAAACAAATTGAATTTAGAGAGCCCGTAGCGAACTTAGTCAGATCCACTAAGAAATTCGCTCGATATTGCAAATGGAACGGCCGAAAAAAGTCCTGCAATTGAGGCTTCAGAGTTTCGGGTATTCAACGGCGCACAAAGTGAGTCGCAAAGACGCGCGAAGAGCCATTGCCATCTTGCAAAAATATTTTAATTTGATTGTAATTAAAAGAAATTGGATTTCCTTAATTGAACTCCAAAATTTCCCAAGTCAACCTACCGTTTTTTTTTTTTTTTTCTTTACAGAATTAGAGAGCCCGTAGCGAACTTAGTCAGATTCACCATGAAATCCGCTCGATATTGCAAATGGAACTGCCCAAAAAAAAGTCCCGAAATTGAGGCTTCAAAGTTTCGGGTATTCAATGGCGCACGAAATCAGACGCAAAGATTCGTGGAGAGGAGGACTTGCTCCTGCCTCCATGAAAGATAGAAAGTCGAAACAAAAAAACAAGGCGGGAAAAAAAGAGGCGGATTCATTTTTGTTATGCTTATCAACGTATGGTGGGTATGGTATCATGCTTATCAACGTGTAGAGGAGGTGGTCTTCACGGGCCGCCACAAACGTATGGTGGAATGTGACCCGCCTTGTTATCGGCGCGTCTTGTGCTGCACGCCGGTCCGGCGATAAACTGTTCTAGCTTCATGGGGGCAGGAACATGTCTTGCTCTCCGCGCATCTTTGCGACTGATTTGGTGCGCTGTTGAATGCCCGAAACTCGGAAGCCTTAACTTCGGGACTTTTTTTGGGCAGTTCCCTTTGCAATATCGAGCGGATTTCTTGGTGGTTCTGACTAAGTTCGCTACGGGTTCTCTAATTCTGTAAAAAAAAACAAAAAAACATGAGGTTGACTTGGGAATTTTTGAAGTTCAATTAAAGAAATTCAATTTATTTTAATTAAAATCAAATGAAAATATTTTTGCAAGGTGGCAAATTCAGTTGCCACACAAATGCCGTTTACCCCGTATTTTTCCGTCGCCCCGTTTTTTTATCAAGTCCGAATGACACGTTTTTTGAAACACCCTGTATAAAAATTGTGAAACAGAGAGGCAAAACTTTAGGAGTGCAGATAACAGAGGACGACCTTCAGGCTTGTCATCCAGTCTCAGCTGCAAAGAGTGGTGATAAGAATATTGTAGCGCAGTTTACAAATAGGAAAAAAAACGTGATGAGCTACTTCAGAAAGCACGCAACAGGAGGCTTAGCTGTGTAGACATTGGCATAGATTCTGCAGCTCCAATCTACATTAATGATCATTTATGTCCTGTATTCAAGAGATTGCTCGGTGCTGCGACTGCGCGAAAAAGGGAGGTTAGTATTAAGCACGTATGGGTGTTCGGTGGAAAGATTTGTGCGCGTCGAGATGATGGCTCTCCTGTCTTGATAATTCAGCCAAATAATGATCTCCTTAAGCTCTCGTAGAGCATTTCTTAATATTACTGTTCTCTTTCGCTCGAGATGAGTTGTAGCCTTCCAATATTGCCCTCTAACTTTGGCACGGTCGCAGCAGCGTACAAAAGCAATTCCATTGGAGTATTTCATTTAAATGTCCGCTCGGCGTCAAATAAAATAGATTTACTTGATGTCCTATTCCATGAAATGCACTTTCCGTTCACCGCAATAATGCTGACAGAAACATGGTATAACGACACCTCTGATATGTTTGTCCTACCGGAGTACGAACATTTTTATCTGTCTCGGGCAGATAAGAGGGGAGGTGTGCCAACACGAATCACTTCCGTGACGGAAACCCTGTTAGACCTTATGGTTACTAACTGTGACCGTTCTTGTGTTATTAGTGGTACAATAACATCCGATGTTAGTGATCATTTGCCTGTTTACACATTAATTCGTTCTGAAGAGAGGCGCAGAAGTAACAACAGAACAGAAATTACTCGCCTGTGTATCACTACCGTAAGCCTAGAAAACTTTCGAGATGCTTTAGGAAACACGGACTGGAGTTACGTATACGCTCAGCAGCACCCTGAACAGGCTTATGAGACATTTTTTACTACGTTCAAGAACGTGTATCAAAGTTGCTTTCCTAGTCAAACAAAACGTGTGCCTAGGAAAGCATGAAAACCATGGGTTACACAAAGGCTACTGCTCATGATTCGGAAAAAAAATCGCTTACATCGCAAATTCCTGAAAGATAGGAGTCACGACATCCTGAAGGCTTTTAAAGCATTTCGAAATCGCTTAAATACTGAACTGAGGCACTCTAAAATGTTATACTATAACAATGACAGAATGGCGTAAATGCAGGCTAGCTGGTGGATAAATTCCATGATAGGCAAGCCTGAGCGATGGGCAAGACACGTAAACAAACACAAACACGAAGGCTCAAAAGGCTTTTGAGCCTAAAACCTTAGTTTTAACCTTAACCTAAAGAAAACCTTAGCCTAAAACCTAAAACCTAGTTTTAACCTTAAAACACCAGATATTTTGTGGCAAAAATGTGGGATATTGCCGGGAAAAGGACATCTAAGTATGCAATGCAAGTGCTTGAGATTGATGGAGCACGCCTTTCAGGAGACGCGCTAGCAAATTGTTTTAATGACTTTTTATCTAGAATATCTTCGAACATGTTAAACACGGACAGTTTTACGCTGAACAACAGATGCAGGGATTCTGTATATTTCGCCCCTACGACGTAGGTGAAGTCATGTCGTTGTTCAGGAACCTTCGAAATAGTAAGAGCTGTGACATTGACGGTTTGCAGATCAGACCTATATAATACACTATTGACATCCTTGCCGTACCACTGGGGGCACATATACAATCTTTGTCTTTCATGCGGCATATTCCCTTCTAGAATGCAGTCAGCGAAGGTTTCACTGATACATAAAGGTGGCGAGAAAAACTGTCTGGAAAATTGTAGACCCATATCAGTGCTGCCTGTATTTTCTAAAGGTTTAGAAAAAATTATATTTACGACACTTGACAAATTCTTTGCTACACAATCACTCATTACGAACCCGCAGTTTGGCTTTCGCCAAGGCAGATCTACGGAACTGGCATTGCTCACAATGAAAGAAATAATCTTCCGAAACTTTGAAAACAACTCACTGACATTGGGCATTTTTGCGGATTTTACGAAAGCATTCGATTTTTTAAACCATGGTATACTTCTTCCTAAGCTTTTTTGCATATGGTGTATGCGGCTTGCCCTTGAACTTAATGAAGCCCTACTTACAGCACTGCTCTCAAAGTGTTGTTATAGACAATCATGTATCAAGCAAAGTTCCGGTTACATGTGGAGTGCCCCAGGGCAGCATATTGGGTCCACTTCTTTTTAATATCCTCATAAATGATATAGTTGATATTCACAAGCACGTTAAATTTGAATTTATGCCGACGATACTAGCGTATTTATTTCCGCTCCCAACAGTGACGAACTAATAACCAGTGCAAATGATGTATTAAGTAGTTTAAATTTTTGGTCTTGCAAAAATGGTCTACGAATCAATACAAACAAGACTAAAGTTGTTATATTTCGCCCTAAAAACAAACAAAAAAAACACGTGTGGAACAGCCAGTTTACTTGGCTGGAACACCGATTCAGTTAGTTGAGCATGTGAAAATTCTGGGAGTTCATCTCACGTCTGACGTGAGCTGGAACACTCATGTGCAATACCCATGTACAACGTTAAGTCGCGTAGTAGGGCTGATGTGTAGATGTCGTTCAATCCTACCAAAAAGTGTCAAATTACTTATATATAATAGCCTTTTTTACTCACATATATGTTATTGTCATTTGGTTTGGGGAAACACAACTGCATCAAATATTGAAAGACTAACACTGCTACAAAAAAAGGTTATTCGTTGTGTTGCGAATGTTGCTTACACTGCGCATACAGAACCACTTTATAATGAACTCAGAATAGTACGTATTCGCAACCTTTATAATTTTCTTCTTACTAAAAAAATTCGCTTCTCGGGCGATGTATTTATTTCCTATGTTAATAGCTTAGCAGATGTACGAGAAACATCTACAACATAAAACACACGACAAGAATGTAGGTGGGTTATCCCAACAGTCAGAACGGAATACGGAAAACAGATGTTACTTTACAATATTCCACACGTATTAAATACATACCTTTACGCCGGGTCAGCCATATCTGTAAAGCCACAGAGAGAACTAAAGAAATACTTTGCCACAGGGGTGAAATAGGTCAGGATATTACGCTTAAACCTTTCTCTTTTTTTCCCTACAGATGCAGTTCTGTTTCAATAAGACTGTGTGCAAAATGTGCGCACGCAGCGTGTGTTGCATTGCTTTATATTCTTAATGCTTGTTGCGTAGATTGATTTGCTCTTGGATGGTATAGTGTTTTCTATTGCTGTTACCCTGGTATCTGGGGGTACGGTTGCTGTCAAGCTGCCTCTGCAGCTTTTTTGTTGTACCTCCCTTTTCCCTCGGAAATAAATACGAAAGTAAAAAAAAAAAAAAAAATTAATAGAACCCGGAACCCTACTTGTAACTGGGTACTTTTACGCCGTTGTAACTTTCAGAGGGACTCGTTTCTTTTTCAGGTAACTTTATCAAAGCAGCTTAAACTAAGTTATAAGTTACTTTTAACGCTAGAGGTCTGGGTTGCTTGTGGACGTCACTGTGAACTATTAAAATATACGCCGCCTTCACACTGCGGTGCTGAATGAAAGGAAGCCGCCGAGGCAATAATACAAAATGTAGCTGTCTTGTAGCACATCTTTTTTTACGCCTCGAGTTACAAAAATCTACAGCGATGTCGTGAACCTTTTGGAGGTGAAGCTGTGGGAGCTGCATGGACTAACCAGTTCTTAGTTTATTCATTCGTCTGTTCTATAAATTCGGCAAGATTCCGAGCGATTATGCGCGGCAGTCGAGTGAGAAGGTATAGACGTTTCCAGTTCCGGTTCGTTCAAGGAGGGAGAAAAAATGTTTACGGTTCGGGTTCGGTTCGGTGAAAAATAACGTTTTTTGCGGTTTTCGGTTCCGGTTCAGTTCTGGTTCTGACCCCTGGCTACGGCATCGATGAAGGATGCTGAGAGCCTTCGATGCCTTGACGCTCAAGTAGTCAATGTGATGGAACCAGCACAAAGCGTCATCGTACCATACACCCAGGTATTTTGGCTGGCGCACAAGGCGTATAGACTTAGCCGACTAAGCCATGTCGAGAGATAGATGGACAAAATTCAAGCCTGTAGACAAAGTGTCCATATAGGCTTGCAACTTCGCGACAACTCTGGCAACGAAAGTGCGGAAGCGAAGAACGCGATGTCGTCGGCTTACCTTATGGTCAGAGCCTCAGGGTCAGAAGGAAGAGATCTCATGAGAGTGTTAAATAGAATGTGCTACACGGCGCAGCATGAAATGGGAGTGTATGATTCAAGGAAAGCTTCTGGAAGATGCACAGAAATTTAAAAATGTGCTTGGTATTTTGTTTTAAGTCGCTGGTCGTTCCATAATATCGTTTACGGTGTTACACATCGATATGTCGTACGTAAAACTTGTCCCGTTGCATTATGCGGTTTCGAATATACACAACACTCTTTTTTCCTGCAAAAATAAAACTCGTCATTTTGTCATTTTGTTGCTAAAGCAGCTGTCGGGACGGCTGTCGGCTGTGGATTCCATGACAATCCAATTGACTTGCTGGAATCGGTTGACAAGTACGAAGGCGCGTACACGTCACAGTGCCCGTTCGGGTGCATCTACCTCATGGCTGCGGCCATGTGTGTTTCGGAATTAATTGTCTGTTTTTTTTTTTTTACATGGTACTGTACCGAACTGGTCGAACGAAGGTGCATTTTGGGGGGAGTTGAATGTGGCCCTTGAGAATATCAGAACCGGTTCGACTATTTTGCATACCGGCGTAAGCACCGTACGACCGTTAAGCGCTTTAGCATTGGTTGACATCCATTTTTGTTCTTCAGGCCTTCTTCACGTAACGACAAATAACAGGCGAGATTTAAATTAATCGAGGTGGATTACTTCGACGAGAATAGGTCCCTGCACTTGAGTTATACGACCAGGCTGACATGTTTTCGAAGAAAGTATGCAACTACAAGATGACAAATTAGCTAAAATTCATTAATTAACTCTTTAAGTAGGGGATTTCGAGCAAAAGCAAGATACCGGAATGGTGATGATCATAATCATGATTCGAGTGATACCAGAATAAGAGAGTATCCTCGTTGAAAGCTGTTCCACGTCCGACAAATCATGAAACGTGCACATGTGTTAAAATATCCATCCTCGAATTTTGATATGCAAATGAGTCGAAACTGCGGCGACCGTGACACAGGGAGAACATCGCTCATTTCACGTCAGACTCGTGACTTGAAGCAATGGAGATGATTGGAGTAGATGCCGGTGTGCTGGCCAGATAAACCCCTTTCCGGCCCAGATATAAGCCTCCGTGGGCGTAGATGATGCTGCATTGACTGGGCGAATCTTGATCCGGCCCTGTCTCTCGAGGACTGCCTTTTCAGTTTCGGCTCATTTGCATATCGAAATTGAGCGATGGATATTTCACCGCACGCGCTCTTTTCTGGATCTTCGAACGATACAATGGCAATCAACGACGATTGTGTCTAGTTATAGTATCTCGCTATTGCCCATAATATCCTCATTAAAGAGTTAATTTAGTTAATTAATAGATTTTAGGTAGTTAGTCATCTTGTAGTTGCATACCGTGCATACATGTAGTGCATACATGTAGTGTCCGCCTGGTCGAATAATTCAATTGCAAAATCGACATCTGTGCTGTTCTCAAGGCTTTTGTGTAAAACGTTTGTAAATGATACTTGGATAATAATAAAGGATAAAAATAAAACAGCATGTAGATTATATATATATACATATATCATATGACCGTGATGTAACTCATAATTGAAACTTTGTTGTGCAATACGATAAACAAAAACGTATTTCCTGATGCATACAGTGTTATACGTCGACATCGAGTTTCTCGAAGGAGAGGAGTTGCCATTTTTCACAAAAGACAATCTGTCCTTCACCAGTATTGAACATAATTACGATAGTGAAATGGATGGGGCATTTAGACGATTTTGATAGGCGCCACGTATAGGTGTCCGCAAGCTTCCCGTTCAAGGGTGCCCTTTTGGCGGGCGATTACAATTTGCCAGACATAAACAGGCAAACTACGGTTCCACGAAGGAACACACATTCTGGATTTTTTATTGATATTGCACCTAACCCAGGTCGTGCTTTCCCCTACATGGAGTGCAAAAGATGGGATGTCAACAACTCAATTTCTGACCTGTTTACTGAACTGTTGCTGTGTCCGATGACACAGTAGTTTTTGCGACTGATCTCTAACCCGTCCTATCAGTGCCCTAAGGCAGGAAAAGTATTATCGGTATTTCGCGCGTGCAAGCAGTGTTGATGTCCTCGATTGTCTTGAAGCGAGCTTCGACAGTTTTTTTTGTTTTTTTTTTGTGAAACAGGACCACTGTCTGTTGAAGGAACGTTGCTCAGTTTTAAATGGCATGTGCACGAGCGCATTGAAAACTTCGTTAAACAAAAACAAACAAAAACACAGTCTGTGGGTGTCGCATAAAACTGCAATTAAAAAGAAAAATACATCGAATAGAAAGTTCCCACCACGTTTATGATGATCGCTTCCCCTGTTGCATCGGAAACTACGTGGCATCATCGAAACAACTGGTTTCCATTTCAACAATGTTTCAATGCTCAGCTTCTTGAAAACAATCCAGTTCTGCCGTCACTCTCCCGCATGGATACAAAAATTGTCAAAGTCAAAGTTCAAGATGAACTTTCTCGCCCAGCATCGCAGCCGATGACGAGTTTAACCGCCTATTAACGAACCGATAGGAGATGAACGAGCATTGCAGACGAGTTTAACCGCCCTTTTTCCTCTGCCTATACTGTGGATAACGGTAATATTTCCTCTGAACACAGCAGCATCTTAGATGCAGTTCTTCGTCTCGATAGAAAAAAATGTATTGTGGGCAGATTGTACATGAGTTGTATAGTGTGCAGATTGTATTGAATGAAGTTCCAGGTATCTTTGTGTTTTATATTCTCATAGCTCCAGAGGATTGGAAAGCTGGTAGAGTAGTGCCTATATTTAACAGCGGCGACCAAACTATGGTCCGTAACTACGGAGACAGCCATATACGTCTTTAGGAAATCCTCTGGAAATCCACCTGTAAAGACAGTTCTGTCCTGAGGATATCCATAAAATCATCAAGATCTTCTGTGGACGTCTACAGGACGGTCAAGGGCGTATCTATGGACGTCCCCTGTTTGTCCATAGGATGTCAAATATGACATTTGGAGGACTGAACCATGATGAACCTAGGCTATATGCGACCTGTATTTCGCGTATTTGGTCCTTTGCATGCACCGCTACTCTGATCTACTGCACTGTACAATGAAATAATGTCGCGTGTTAATCTGTTCCCTGACAGTTTTGGTGCTTGCATGTGTAACAAGAAAGTTTAAATACATCTGAAAAACAGTTTATTGATGAGTTTCCAAGATATGTACAGCAACACTTATGAGGCGCTTGTCATTATATACAGAGGGCGTTGCATTGAAAAAATTACGCTACATAAAAATGGGAAACTGTCTGTCCGAAACTTATGAAGTTTTTTGCCACCCAAACAGGCAGTTTGAATGAGTGTACCTCATTAATTAGGCTAATTATCTTAATTGGACTCAATATTTTGCCACGGAAAGGTTTTCCTGGCGGTTGTTGGATGTTTTTGGGTGCCAAATGTTTGTGGAAACATTGTGAAACATCCAGTATTTGTGATTGAAATGGTGGGTTGTGGCTATGGGCCTTCTAATTCACGCAAAAACGTTGCCTTTCCTTGGCAAGTTTTGAGGTCAGTTAAGCTAATTAGATTAATTAAGGCGGCACACTCATAGAAAGCCACTGTTTGGGTAGCAAGAACCTTCACAAATGTCATGCAGAATGTTTCACATTTTTATCTCTCGTACATTTTTAAAAATTGGTGGTCACTCTCTCGTGCAACATCCTCTGTACATATACCGTATAGTACCGCTGTACCGTATAGTAACCATTCATGTCCACACATAATTTACATTTTATTCTTAGTGCTTCTAGGAAAACAATACTTGCAGCTACTTTCTTATGACTGGGGAAGGAGTTGTATGCCCCACACTCAAAGAAATAAGGTACAGGTATATTACAGTTACACCCCGCCGAAATTTCATGTTAAAGAATGTCCCCGCCACACCTTGCGTAGCTTTCTTGGCCGTTGCATATCGAAGGCGAGCAACCAAGTTTGTACTAACCAACATAATTAAAATTTTCCTAGAACGGTACAAGTTCCGACAGAGTGTACGGAATAAGCGAGCTGAGCATATTTTCTCCTCTAAGAGGCGGAAGCGCGTGAGTTTGGGCGAGGTCATTGTTTCAGAGGGGTACACAGACACGAACGTAGTTAGACACGAACCACGCAGACCTGCGAGCCGTCGTACAGAAGTCGTCCCTGGAAGCAGAAGTTCCTCTCACTCTCTAACGTGTTTCAACATGTTTGGATGTGTTTACCCACGAACCTCGCGATAAGAAAACGTCATAGGCTACCAGCACGAATTAGTCCAGTGGTTAGTGTATCACGTAGAGTATGGGACGTTGGAATCCCAATCTGGATCTTCTTGCCTGTGAAGTCTTGATGTAGAAGGAGTTCCTCTCACTCTCTGTGTAGTCCTTGAACCGCCGTAGTCTTGAAGTAGTTGTTTGGTTTCGAACCCCCTGTATGAAAGGAAGAAGGTGTGTCCTCCTCGTTGCACGATGTTGGAGAAACAAAAGGTGACGTCTTTCAGAGAAGCAAAATGACGGATTTACGTAATCGATGGATGTGACGTAAATGGACTAACACGAGCGTGAGAACCCTTTGCCATAAGATGGTCATCCCCCTGTAGCACCTCGTCCACTATCTCAAGAATCAACCCCTCGCGACAATGATGCACACGTTCGAAACAATTTTGGACCTTCTGGTCCATATTCGTCCCCCTTTAGGTAAGAGTTTCTCTATCTCTTCTTCTTAGGAATGGTTCCTTTCTAATACCTTTTTCTGTAGGTTTTTCTGTAGGTTTCACCATGACGCACATCGTCCAACTCTTCTTCGAACTCATACCCAGTTCGGTGGACGATGTGCCCCTACTGGACACGGTAACATTTCTGAAATGAGAAATCATATGGAACAGGGGTCTAGAGGGGGAGCTCTTTTTCAGTGTGCCTCAAAGCTTAGAGGAGCAGGCTTCGCCACTACAAGGGACTGCCCCTCGAAGTTTCAGCGCAGCGGAGAACCCCCTCTACTCCCTGGTGCACCAGTGAAATACCAGGGCTGCGGGTTGGAGAGAGCTATAGGAACCCTGGTTCGCTTGTCAAATACCGTAAGTGTTTTTCAGTAGCGCTTTTTCACCGAATCCGTATTCTGGTACTTTATTACTAGACTGGATCCATGGGTTCTTATGCAAGGGCACGTTCAGGAGCACCACGAAAATTCCATGTAATCGCCAGAGGAAATAAATGTGTGTCGTCTTTAGAATCACGCGACTCTCTCTCTCTCTCTCTGCCAATACAATAGAAGAAATACAAATACAAGAAATACAATAGAAACCACAGATCCTGCGTATAAAAGTGAGCGTGGGATAATCAGCAGCTAAAGATGATGTCGTCGTCGACAATGAAACTGTGCTTGCACAGGAGGTAAGTGTATTTGCGCGTTTAAATCGTTTTTGAGACTCTTTTTCTCTATTTCTTACGTTCCGATATAAGGAGAATTGCTTCGGGGAGCGACTTCATGCCCAACATGAGGTCCGGTTAGGCACCATGAGATTCAAAACTTGGGGGAGCTTCGCCCGTACTATTCAAAATTGGGAAGGAGTGTGAATTCATCGCAAATATGAACGCTGGTGAAACTTATAGGGGAATTGGGTTGCGTCCCCCGCACCACTCAAAATTGGGAAGGGAAGAGAGAGTTCATGGCTAGCATGAATTCTGATTAAAGTAAATGGGCAAGGTTTGGGGGGAACATTTTAATCTGTTATTGAACATTTAATCTCCATCTTCCGTTTCTTGTCAAATTATTTCAAGATTGTTTCGATCAGGAAGAACAGAAGCAGCAGGGACTTCTGCTGATGCTATACAACAACAATGCTTTATTGTGCTGCCTCCGTTCTCTGTCATCATTTGCTGTGCAAAATTAAGGAGTTCCTAGTGGAGGATTATATCAAATTCGGGTTAAATTAAAACCTTCGTTTTTCGTCTGGTTGTCATCGAAGACATAAGCGTTATCGCAACGACATCCAGCAAGAAAGAACATGGGTGTCTGATCCCAAAGTACAGATGACACCATCGCAATGCGAGGAGGCGATCGGCGACTACAGAAGCCAGGATGCCTGCGAGGATTGATCGAAAGCCCATGAGGGGCTTTCATCCACGACATGAGGCGCTTATTAAAAAAATGTAAGTCGACTGATTCTGCTCTGTGTGTGTGTGTATTCTATATCTGGTATCATTTTTTTCAGGAAACAATCGCCACATATAATGACACACGCGGGGACTACTCCAACCGACGAGCAACCTCTCCGACAACCCACTTACCTGTCTGTATGGTGGTATGACCCCTCCGTGTGCAGCATCGGAAAACCCGGAAGAGAGCCCGTGAACGTCCTTGTAAATCGAGTGACCGTGGAACAAAGTGCAGGCATCTATCGACCAACTCAAGAGACAACTTTGTATGTATTCAATAAAGATGTTTCAGTGAAAGGAAACACAGAGTCTCGTCAAAGTTATACGGGCTGTTTAAAGGGACCGAAAAGTGAATATAAACCTATCGAAACTTTATGTTCAGTGAAAAGCTTGAACCTTCTAAAGTTCAAATGTCAAAAAACTCCGCTGAAATCGCTGTAGATTTTTTTAAATCGAATTTTCGATGATTGCATGTCTAGGTACCTAGTAGGAAACCGGCAGTCTCTCAACAATGGCATCACACCGCGCCATCTGTCGAGGACGCATGTAATACGCGCGCTTCCACTCGCTAATCCGGTGAAAACGAAAGTGGCTGTGAGCGTCTGCAACCACTTTCTACGTCGAAAATGTCGAGTCCCCCGAACCTGAGTGCGCTAGAACTCCGCATTCTAGAACTATCGCGCGCACAGAACTTCTGTTCGTACGATAGCATGCCGGAAAGTGTGTGCGTCGCAGCAGAAGATTCATCGTCCTCAGATATACCGGAGTCACCGCCGTCCTCACCAGGATCTGATCGTGCCGGGAACGCGGACTGGTTAGTGAAATTTATATGTATTAGGGAGAAGCACTTGTGTAAGGTGAAACAATCGCTGTTTTTTCGTTGTGCAGGTGTTGTTGCGGGAAGTGCAAACCGATGGATACCGCGGACGAGTGTTTGTGCTGCCGGGAGGTAGAGAACGTCTGTAAAAAGCAGACGGTCAAGTGCATTACCAGACAACGAATATTTCAAGATACTCTGCCTCGACACCGAAGTTCTGCGAGTGTCTTTTACGTGCATTCGAGATACTGAAGAGTATGACAACATACGTGACAGCGCCGTGAACAAGTGAATGTTTACGCGCTACTTGAACGGCAAACTGATTGGAAAAAACCTTATTTCTGCAGGAAATTCAGTTACATCGCCTGTCGGCAATTCACAAGGTGAATATGGGGTGGTCTGGCAAAGCACGATAGGAAGATTATTCCTGCCTGCGTCGTGCATGCCATTAGGGATGCTTTTCCATTGGATGTCTATAAGGGCTTTGAACCTGCACACTTGTAAAAATGTATATTGATGCCTGCAAATTTTTGCATTGCTTTTTCCTTTCAGATAGTCACACAATATCGTAATTATTATGTTTGTGCATGGATGCCTGCGGGCATATCTATATGTACATTGTACTCATGTCTTGTATATATGTAGAGTAAATAACATAATTTTTATCATTGTACTTCACCTGAACTGTGTTTATAATTTTTTATATACTAGAGATTGACCAGGTTTCCAAATGCTAATTAACGGTTGAAAACACTTAACTTGATTTCACTAAAAGGAGCACTTCTAACTGATCCATTATCATATGACCAACTAACATTTGTAAAGAAAGTCCTTAGTGCTGACTTAAATGGTATAGCACCCCTTCATCTCAGTTCACAGTTAACCATGCAGTATGGGTGTGGGCAAGAGTACTCCAAAATGGCTACACAATTTATTATGCAGTAACAGGCACACACTATCTTTGCAATGCTACTTTTTAAGATGAAATACATTGACACTTTTCTGCACACAGTATTCGATTCGCCAACATTCGACAATCAAACTACTGTGAACAGTCTTTGTGAATGGGAATGACTGTACCCATGTATTCTTTTGTTCATAAGTTCTCGGTTACTGTGACCGAGATACGTTTGTAAAGAAATTTTGACAGTCCTGCAAATAGAAACTGGCTTAAGTGTACGCAACAGACTTCTCGGAACAATTAATTGAAATATAATAAAACAGCCGAAACAACATTTTGTCACAACTCTGTATTTTTCTTTTTTAATGTCCAACAATTTAGGAGACAGAGTAGGACTTTCTGCCCTCTGATGTTTTCATGTACTTCATAGAGCTGTAAAACCTGAAAAAAAAAAGATAAGATACAGAATAGAAGTATAACCAGTTTTGCCTTTCACTTTCGAGCTTAACAAGAAAGTTACATTTTACCATATATGTGCTTTTGTATTCTCCTGTTGATGAAAAGGGTACAGGGATAATAATGGAGCACATAGATGAAGCTGAGAACTTTTCTTCGAGAGTGTGCTAATTGTGACAAAAGAAATATACGATGAAAGTTGTACAGAAACAGCAAATGTCTGCTGAGAAAAATTTTAGAAATCTGGATGTTACTACCTCATCTAGTTTCCGTCCAAAAGTAGGACTCCTCGACATTCTTCACTCGCGGCAGGGTGCAGGGGTGGAAGTTGTGGCTAGAAAAAGATTAGGCATGTTCACAAGGTCATTAGTGCACACCAACATACATGACAACATAGACAACATGATGGCTGCAAACTCACAATTATTCAACAGCACAAGAAATGGAACGCATGAGTAAAAAAAAAGATAGCGTCCATGCAGCACGTGTAGAACCACATAATCTCAGGGAAGGTAGAATTGGGAGAGCAATAAATTAAGTTAGGACCAAAAAAGTTAGGACCAAGGATATGGGCTGCTCCAATACACACTCTGTTTCTATAGTACCCTTTCAATTGTCTCGCATTTTTCTGCTCATCGAGCGAAAGAGCATTAAGGTACCTAGATTCACTCTACATTCAGAATTGCAATAAATATTATGGGGCTGTACCCCATTTCTTGAGGTAATGTGCTGAAATGGAGTAATGGGTTGCCTCAGAGCGATGACGGGAATTCTATGGTGTCCAAAAGCGTTAGAAGTGCTTTGACAATTTGTGTGGGGCCAGTGAATAGTACTGCAAGGCATATTTCCTTGAGCTTGAGTTGCAGAAACTGCATACGTGTATCAGTGCATAACTGACGTTAAGATACAGAAACTATAAGGCTACGACCTTAGGGTGTTTGCATGTCAAATGAAGCCCATTGGTAGCAGCCCAAAATTCACATATGAGGTCCTTACCAACAATATGCATGTTAGAAGTGTCCTTGTTTAGGAAAAATGCTTCTGCTGCGATTGTCCCCCTCTGTGCCCTGGACTACGCCATTCTCTTCATGATCTGTGGTTAGGGTCCTGTTATGCACCTGTGCGACGACTTGCAACTGAAAGACAATGAAAAAAAAAAGAGAGAAAAAATACTGGAATTACAATCTGAAAGCATGATATAAAGAAGAGCGCAGCTACAGCCACTACGACATAGTGAACAATGACATTGATATTTTAACATGCTGTGGTACGTAAGTGGTTGCAAAGTTTTCCATTAGTCTTAATTGCCATGGCCATTTGACAGTTGGTTAAAAGTAGAAAAACTTTTGATGCATGACACCAATCTCCTTTTTCATTCTCCCAAGGAACCTACCTCCCCTCACTGTACAAAGCGTTGCGTGGCATGATGATGCCACAGACGGACACTTACAAAACATATGAGCAAATCTATCTGTGCAGTCCTGTAGTTCTCATACCATAGAGTACAACGAAGTCAAGTCAATAAGTCACATTGCAGAGTTAACTTCAATGAACAAAAACCCCAGATAAGGAGTCGCAACACTTTATATTAGTAAAAAGTTCTGCTGGCCACCTTATCATCACTGGCGTCACGTAACAGTATATACATATTCATGGATCAGGAACCATTAGGTGCACCTTCATGCACTATGTGAGTATGGAGATGGGAGGTAGGTTGTGGAACACACTTTCATGGAGAAAGGATTAAGGTTTCAAAGAAAAGCAAGTAAAACAATATCAAACAAGTCTGGCACTCTATAACAGGTAAATAAACAGAAAGCAAGGAAAAGCGTATGCACTGCAAATTCAGGGAAGAATCAGGTTCAATCCTAAAATTTCAGGCTCCAGTTATTTCGTGCACCTGGAGGATGACACCAACATTCTGGGCTACAGGCTCATATTCTGGGCTATAGGTTTTCAACATGCCACTTGATTATTATGCCACGAATTCAAAAAGAACTGTTACATAATCCGGAGAAGGCAGACCATGCCTATTTAAAGGGGCACTAAAATGCAAAAACAACTATTTACATGAAAGTACGTGTTCGGATTATAGTATAATGCAATCGAAACTAGCTCACAAAGCACCACCATTTGAAGAAAAACGCAATGTAAACAGTCTTTGGCAGCAATGAGCACGATTGAAGAGGGGCAGCAACGATTGACAGCATCCAATGAGACAGTAGGAGAAGCATGCGCGTGCCTTTCGTGTTCATGTGGATTTGGAACGGGGCTGGCCGTAGCACGTACACCATATATGTGCGACATGATGTGTGTTGGTCACATCACTTTTTCAATACAGATTTACTGAATCGTTGCCCATAAAAGTTATCACAAATGTTCCACTGACAACAATTATATATTCACGTTCTTCGCACTATTGTTTTTCACAGTTACTGCTCTATAGCATAGCATGTGCGGCAGACATTCACTGCATTCGTGCCGAAGCAAGGAGCCTGGTATAGTTCCGACTGCACCTTCGTAATGGAATCAAATGTACATATTGAGTTATGATGTCATGTGCAAAGTTAGCATGTTAGCAGTTACGATGTCAAAGTCCGCCTGGGGCACGATAAAGCTGAAGACCCCCAGTACTTAACACAACATGCTCTTCCGAGGTGAAGACCGGTGAAAAAGCAGTTGACAGAGACAAACCGTTTCCGGTGCCAATTTATCTGTGTGAATTGCAGTAGTTGGTCACATGACTCCAGTGTGCTACAAAGAGAACAAAGTGGTGCTTTTTTATAACACAGTCCTTTCCTATTATTCTTTCAGTAGTTTATAGGAGCCACTGGAGCCAACTGACTTGGGTGCGGGTGCCAAATATGCCGGCTGTTGATTTATTGCGCACCGTGCTGTCCAGAATTACCATCCTGTGCCGCCTTAGGGAACATACCCAGGGCTGCTGCCCCTCTACCCCCCCCCCCCATGAAACGGCTCTGACTGCATGTAACATAATGTAAAGTTAACTTGTTTCTTGCATTTTAGTGCTCCTTTAACACCCTATCCGAAGTAATTGGTACTTCCCTTCATTCATCTTTGGAGACTTTGACGGAGTTTTGGTAGAGCGGGCTATCCAAAGCAGCTCCCAGGTCAGGACTGCAGTTGCAGGTGGCCTCATGAGAGCTACAGTGCAAGGTGAAGGCAACAGTGCTCAACAGGAAGTTATGCAAGAAGTGTGAAGCAATATTTCATCACTCTGTTGGAAAGCGAAGCATCCTTCTCGCAATCAGGACCTCTTTGGATTCACGTGGGTAAGCTGCAGTCATTGGCGGAGGCTCAGGACTATGGTGGGCTGCTACCATGGCACTGTATGTTGTGCTTTCACACACTGTCACAGCCCCCTTTAGAAGGTTTGCCGCATAATCTGTAAAGAGATAAGCAGTACAAATACCGGTGTCATAAACGGAAAGAGATTTCCATAAACAGTAAGTGGCCTTTGTCTTCACTGTAGAAACTACTTCTGCCCCTTTCTTTTGTTTTTAGGAGCTTCCTCCTGAACATCTGCTGTCCATCCTTTCCATAAGCATATTCCCGGTCAGCATTTTCATTGAAGTGCAGGGCAGCTATTTGTGTCCTACAAGGAGTGATAGAAGAGATAAGACATTGTAAATGTGATACCTTACTAATAACCTTTTTGACAACCTATACAGTAAAGAAAAAAGGTGAAGCACTATGTCAACCCCTTGTCCTTCTTCCCATTTCAAAGCGTGGGTACGCACCTAGCACACATAACTTTCGGTGTGTATGCTGTGGACTTAGGAGCGAACTTCAGTATGATGGAGTGGTATGACTCGAGCCCTGATGTCTGACCCACTCTTGACAGTTCTTGAACATCCTTCAGTAGCCTTGGGTTCAGTACAATCTTCAGAAGTCTTGCATAAGCTACGGTACCTGTACATTCAGAGCATTTGTTGTCCTCACGATGTGCACTGTACATACATTATGTGTAGTACATGTGACGTATGCTAGACTAACACACTAAGGAAAAATGCGCTTCTCCCTAATTCAAATTACCAGGCTGCAGCCACGGCCTTTCTCCAACTGTGTCATGTAAGCAGCGATGATATGGACCTTCGTGACCAGTATGGACATTTGTAATGTGGGGTGTCATGCCTAATGAAGTAACGTTAGTGTCAGAGCTACATATCTGTTAGTATATGATTAAGTCTTACTTTTCCACATGCTCAGTAGCACTTCTGAATTCCCCTCAGCCGTGGAATTGCACCAGCAGAGATGGTTGCAAATATGCTGCACCCATGGTTTTAAAGGAGCACCTGCACCGGTTTTAGCTGCTGTGTCCAATTTCTTCTTCAAGCCTGCATACAAAATTTAAATACATAAGCCCACAATAAAAATTCATGACATAAACTCAATGGGAGAGCACTGAAATGGTCATGATGTACAGCGTATCAGTAGCAGTGCAATCCACCCTAGGGTGTAGGTTACACAATAAGCAAGTAAATATAACCTTTCACCACATGCCAGGTATCAAATACATGCACTATGCTGGGTTCCATTTCACGCATGTGCTTTCTGACTGCAGGATGTCGATCAGTCGTAATGGATGCCACGATGATGTCATTTGATTTCAGTTCGTCCAGGCATCTCACAAATACCACCTTTTCCATGTTTGTGCTGGAAGCAACATCTGGAGACTAGAGCAAGAAGAACACACAAAAAGAAAGAATCAAACTATGGCAGCTGGTAGGCCTTATACGAGTAACATGTGCCAAATACTTACCTCACCAACCTGTACTTGAACGGAGCTGACGATTTTCTTTGAATGGGCTTCCATAAAAGTGTATGTCATGTACTTGGCACAGTGACCAGGAGAATCACATCTGCCATCTCCAAGGAGGTCAACAGGCTTGTCTTGAAATGAAAGGAGCAGGTTGTTGTGTTCTGCATTCCAAACCTGTAAGATTTGTGCAATATAACAGCCATTATTGCAGAAAGCAAACTCAATACCTCCTTATACACTGAAGCACCGATGCTTGTCAGTTACTACTTATCACAATCATATGATGATAATTAATATTTTTAGAGAGATTTTCAAGTATTGCGCAAGCGACCAGGAACTAGTACCTGTGGTACAGCAGGCAGTAGGGAACCTTTCTGATCTGTGTCGTATGCAACATTTGAAATCATTTGTATGTTGATGCAGCTCACCAGTCGAAGAACCTTTAGAAAAGGATGTAACGTTTTATTACGTATGCTCCCAAACATGCAAGTACACACCTTGGTGGGACTGGCTCCGTTGAACAGTATTGCACCGGAGAGCAGAACGTTTCCTGCAGTCATCCTGTTCAATTCTGGCTGACTGTTCCAAGATAATTTGTGGCCGCTTGCACATTCGGACACAACAGTGAGAAGTGTGCCCCGAACTGATGTGGTAACCTTGCATGACCCACTGCAACTGCGACATGCTTTGAACAATTCCAGTAGTGGGGCTTCAAAGACAATGAATTTTCGCTGTTCCACAGGACATTCAGGTGTAGTGGTGTCTCTACAAAATTAATTGGCCATCCTTAATCATAAGTTTGCTTCAACAGAAAGTGTTCCTGTACCTTTCAAGGAAGCTATCCTCAGGTGGGTAGTAGCTCTCATCAGTTTCTTCTCCCACTGTTGATGTCATACTGATGTTCTGCACCTGTCCAAAGACCCCAAAAATGTTACAAAGCCTGCGACACGTAACAAAGCTAGTGGTTCCACCTGTGGACTTGGCAGAATTTGCGGAGTGGGGGTCGATGTAATTATTGGCCCACGTGATGTCCTTTCAGGTGTCTTTGTGTCCATGTAAGGATTGCAAAAATATTATCAATTGGATACAGACTCACCCCTATCCTACCTCTTGAGCAATCACACAGCTGTAACTGGTAGAAGCACGAGGGGGAGACGAAGCCACAGGTAGGAATGGTGTCACTCCTGGCAAATCCGGATCATCATTTTTAGCATACCAGCTTCCAGCTATTTCTGTCATGTTAACTTGAGTGCCTGGATCACACACACACAAACAAAAAGAGTAATAAGCAATGCGGATCACATTGAGCACTAATCTTGTATACATTTCTTACATATAGACTTCATAGTGGTTGGAGAGACAGTGCTGCAGTATGCATGGTCGAACTCGACTACAGTTGTTTCCTGCAAAGTAGGAAAGTTCAAGTTTACTGAGTATATTTGGTTCTGAATTCTTGCAGTCCAGATCTGGACTGGAAGTCTTTTTTACTGCGTACTTCACAAACAGTGTCCGTCGACGTGGACAATGTGCTGGCAGCATCAGTAGTGTCATCCGATACGGTGACTTCCAAGTTCCATGCACAAGCGCATGAAATCATTGCAGTCGACCTGACACAGTTTTAAAACTATTTCAAAAGAGAAATTTTCAAAAGATGACCAAATGATGAGATCTCTACACACTACGAAGCAGTCTGGCGCCACTTCAACACCGGAATGTCCCTAAAATTAAATTTGTTCATGTTCACAATGCCCAGTAGTTAGGATAACACAAGTTAAATGGTATACGTCATCGCTATATTATAATTTATACATGTGTGACACCTGTACATACCTGAGACGTTGTGTTGAGCCCCTCACCGACGCGAAGCAGAATAACAGGTGACGGAACGGCAGTTTGCTTCAGACGTTTTCGCACTTCGCCAACTGCGGCATCTTCGTAGTCATTGGCAGCAAAATGGGATGAGCACACACGACACGACTGGTGTATGCTGAAAGTTGTGCTTCGAACCACTTTCGTTTTCGCGCATTGTCCTGTGGAATCTTGTGGTAGAAAACGCCCGTCGTCGAAGGTGAACGATTTCCGCATCCCCGAACGCCACAACGTACACCAGGCATACGTAAATACGTGACACAACAGTGACAAACAAGTGATTTGATCGCTTTCACAGACTTTCACTTTATGCTTCGCGCGGCCGGTACGACCACCCACGGCGTAGACAATAACCGCGACAACACAGACGGCCTTGCGGACGGCCTTGCAAACGGCACGGCGGGTCGTAGCTGAATGTTTTATTAGTATAGAAACTATGTTCTTCAAATGCCTGGAAGTGAACGTCATTTTTAAAATGACGTTTAGCTATAACGATAACGTGTGTCAATTTTGTTCTCTACAAACTAATTGTCACGTGGTACAGGTTGACCAATCCCGGACGCCCTGGACCTCAAACCCAAGTTACTCTTTTTTGCCGTTCGTTAGCAGCACCGTCCATGCTCCGGCAACCTTCAAAATATTTATACGTAAAAAATATTCCGATTTGTGAGGTAATGCTTTCTCTGTGTTATCAAACAATGATAATGTGCAGGATGATGGGCCAAAATATGGGGGTTATTTTTCACTTTTCGGTCCATTTAATGCGTTGCATTTTGAAAACAGAACGGCGTTTCAATAAAACAGTGACAAAGTTCACGATGTAGAGTGCTCGCATATGTTGCGGTTTCCGCAGTACGTACTTAATATGAGCAACAGCACGAACGAGAATGTCCACGATGTCTGCAGAGACTTACAGCAGGTGTTGGACGAGCCTGTCCCAGGGTTCCGTCCGGAACCGTGATGGAAACGTTCTTGTAACGGGCGTAGATCCGACGCATCATCTCCTGCAGCGGCCCCGGAGAGATCTCTCCTATATTGCCAAAGCCCACCATGTCTATCACGTAGCGAAAAGCAGTGATGAAGACCTCGTTCCGGGAACTCTCCTTGTTGAAACGTTCATTCTCCACTTCTTCCCAAGAAGCGTGGATATGAGGACAAGTTTGTAAAGCGTGGTAGCTAAACATTTCCACGTATTGGTCACGCAAGCGCAGTGCGTGCTGCCTAGAGCGTTTTCAAAGAAACACGTGCAAAGAAACGAGCGAGCGCGCTTGCAGAGCAAGGTGGGAGCGAAATCGAAACTCAGCGCTGCAAGGGAGCGCCCGCGAAGAGATGACCACTGGATGCTGGCAGCGGCGGCGCAGAGGGCGCTAGGAGCACAAGCGCGCATGCGGAGCGCCCGTAGAGCGGCGCGGCGGCGCTTGCGTCAGTCGGCCGCTGGGTCTCGTGGAGTGAGGACCTGCGGTCGGTCGCTCCGGCCGTCTCCCCGCCACGTCAGTTGAGGCTTGGGTGTCGACAGGAGCGGACGCTCCGTCGCCACGGGGACAAGATGAGTGATTTGCCGTAGCAGTTTTTCCCGATTTTCGCGCATTTTTTTACCGCGCTCGTGTTAAGCCCTTTCTCGGTGCTATCGCATGTTTAACGTTTGCCGTAGCGGTTAGGCCTTTTCCGCGCATGACTGGACCTGTTTGGCAGTGAGTTCCACGGCGTTGAGTTTCGTAGCGCTGTGTATCCTAAGCGTTTTCTTCGTGTTGTCGCAGGTTTAGCGGTGTGCGCCTATCATTTTGTGGTTACCGTCTCCTGTTAGTTGTTGTGCGGGTAGGCCTAATCGATCCCCTTAAGCCACTGTCTCACTTACACCGAACCGCAAGGTTAACAGCAGGGGCGTCGGCTCGGCGGGTCCGTCCTGTCACACGTTTAGCATTTGCCATATAGTTGGTAGGCCATTTTAGGTGTTTTGTACGCACATGTTTAGACTTGTCTTTAGCAGTGTCTTTCTTGTAAATTTTACCTGCCGCTAGTATTTTGTTCTCTGTCTTTCTCACATAGGGCTGTGACGGTGATGCCATCTGATGTGATGCCCTGCAACTAGGTTGCCACCTGTCGTCGATCTCTGCAACTACCGGCCGTCAACAAGCAACATGGCGGTAGCGGGTCACTCTGGAGCGATTCCTTCGACACGGCACCGTTGATTTTCGAATATATTGTTTCTATTCACTTCTTTTCTATCTCTTTTTTTCTGTTTTGTGACAACTGGTTGCCGGAAACGCACAGGGTGGTGCGAACACGAGTTAGATGCTCCTCAATTAGTGTGGTGACTCTTTGGATGGTCCCCATTGCTGTGGGGCCCTAATTAGCTCCAATTGCTAATTTAATGGTGTCCACATTCCCTGTGCGTTGCCGGCCAACATTGCCAACGTTGCCATCTACAAGTATGATGCAAGTCTTCCGCTTGGTTCTGTGCCATTGTGTGCAATGGCAATCACTGAAAACATTGCAATAAAAGTGAAAAACGGAGGAGGAGGAGGAGGAACTGAAGATGTTATTATTCAAAAATACGCGTGAGAGAGCGTTCACGTGATTATCGGTGGCTATCGGCGTTCCTTAAGGCAGCTTAGCTGCACTACTCCGGAGCATTAGGTGAAGCCCACTTTAAGGCACAGGCGGGTTTGCCTGGGGTGGGGCGGGGCGGGGATTGCCTGGGGTTGAGGTGGGGTTTGAATTATCTGGAAATTCGAATCAATGAACTTTTACTCCCTTGTCTTTCTCACTGCAATTGGTGCTTGTTCCACAGTTGTTGTGCTCATGCTATGCAATTTGATCTTCGTACCAGCACTTTTAATCCGTATTCCCTCATTGAATGGAATTTAAATTACGTATCATTGTCCATCAATGTAAAAATGTCGTGCTGGACACAAGCTATGAATTAATTACTGTCCATTAATGAATAACACCATACCGCTGTATCCATCGCCTACCGACAAGACAATAGATAAATTAGTTGGTAAATTGGTGTGCACTGATCATGAACAAATTATGTGATGTGAGGGTTAATACTGCAAGAATGAGAATGAAATACCAGAGAAAGGCTGTGCCATGAACAGAGACGCACAATGTGCTTGATGAACAAATGAAAATGGGTGGAAACTATCGATACAAGAGACATAACTAAAAATGGTTTGCATAACAGGGCTACTTACAGAGCTTTTCAGGTAGTCGGGCTGCTCCTTCAGCAGCAATGGCAGAACACGCAGGACACCAACTGCAAAGCAGTCTAGATCGACAAAGAGGCAATATATTAAAGCTATTAATGATAAAGATATCAGTGAACTCAACGTAAAGGACAGAAAGGGCTGCCATGCAGCAGAGAACAAGAGACTGGTGGTCGATTCACAATAGATTTCATCTGATCTCCCAGGGAAAGGGAGCACGCAAGAAAAAACGTTCTTGCTACATGCTGTGCCTTTGCCGTTACGGTAGCCGTTACTAGAGCCCTGCACGTGCCGACTTTTACGGGCTCGACAGGACCCGGGCGCATCGGACACGGGCCCGGACCTTCAAGTTGTTATGCGGCCCAGCACGGCCCGGTGGCCCAGCGAGTAGAGCCCGGCCTGGCCCGGTGACTCGGCGAGTAGATCCCGGCCTAGTATTTCCAGCCGTCACGTACGCGTTTCTGGCGCTTATCGAACAAATGTAGAAGTAACTTTACCAGAAGAGAAGACAAGTCCACAAACATACAAGTTCTTGCGGTTTAACGCCGTAACAGCACGAGACCAAATTAAATCCAGAACGCACGCGGGCATGGGCGTTATCGTTACACTGTCAAGTTTTTGCGGAGGTAGAGGATGCTGTCGACAAACTCCTTCTCCCATTGCCTACCCCTCTCCACAAGCTTTGCCAACGTGATTGTGATTACGTAAGGAGTGAAGAGCAATGTGAAGTGGTTTGAGAATGTTCTAGAGGGTCGAATGATACGCATAATGCGGTGTCCTTTGCTTGTTTCTGCAAATATATGCACAGGAATGAAGCAAGCGCGTGATGATATGAATTAATAGTCCTCCATTGTAGGGAATTAGCTGCGTGACTCGGCCAAGCCTGACTCTCGGAAACATGTTTGTCGGCCGGGGCTCGGCTCGGCCGGAGATGGTGGCGTATCTTGACGGCCCGGCCCGGAGCACATACAGTAAATCATTTTACACCTTTAGTTGCTCAAAAAAGGTGTGTCCTTATAAAAACACCATTTTCTATTCGGCAAAGGGTGCAAGAAAAGCGTTACTAAAGGTGTAATATCGACATACACCACGTTTTATCCAATGTCGATCATTAAGGGTGTAAAGTGGGGTGTTGAAACAGGTGTTTACCGTCTAATACACCTTTTTTACACCCCATTTGAAATTGGAATATGGTGTTAAAAATGGTGTTTTATTTCGTGAGAGAAAAATTATGCTGGTTTCACAGCTCCCTCAGCAAGTAATCACATTATAGACGATAACCTGAGTTAAAAACACATTATTTCACAGGGAAGGGTGTGAGGTATTTAGTTGATATCTTTGTCTCGTTGCAAGCGTGGGTGTTAATTGCAAAAACGCATTCCCGTAACCGTTACAAACGTTTCCCGCCCCACCACATGTAGCGAACGTGCCACAAGAAATTGTATTTCACTATATGATCCATCCGACACGCCAATATAGGCTACTGAGGGTGCCTGAGGTCTCTCCAAGCCTCGGCACTCCCGTTGGTCCCACAGTGTTACCAAGCTAACGAGGCGTGCCTGCCACGCATATCGCTCCGGTTTAGGTTCTACGATGGAACCATCACGGCTGGAAGTCTGCCGTGTTCAGGGTGGTACTTGCCGTAGAAGCAAGAACGTCGAACTGTATGTCTCGGCCACTGGTCTCGTCATGCTGCCGCAGAAGCTTCTATTACACTAGCTATTTGCGAGGGAATATTTGCCAGCAAACAATTCCATCATAAAAGGTGTTTTCAATAGAATACTCCCCTGTTAAGGGTGTTTTCGTCTTAAAACGCCGATTATAACCGTGTTTTATTAGGAATACACGTAAGTAAAGGGTGTATTAGAAAACACCCATGATTTGAGTGTAAAGGAAACACCAAAAAGGTGTGCGCCATGGGACAAGCCATTTACACCAAAAAAGTGTAAAAAATTTACTGTGCACGGCGAATAACAAGCCCGTGTCGGGCCGTGTCGGGGTCCCGGCCCGTGCAGGGCTATAGCCGTTACTCCCCGAACGGTAGCATTCCGGACGTGGTAGCAACTGCACGGTAGAATCACGATAGAAACACGAATATAGCAATCGTGGCACAGTTATAGTAAGAATAGCACTTACTACGCGTACAGCATCCCGAGGTCTGAAAACTGGGAGTAACCACGGGTAAAAGGTAAGTAATGGGAGAAAAGCGGTGGTAACCGCAGCCATTACTACAGTTTTGCGACCTTTTTTCTAAGAGTGTGGGGCCATTAGACGCATTCCTCGATGTTTAATGGGAGCTCGAGGCATCTACGCCAAAATACTAACGCCGGAATAGGCCTTCGTACGCACTATGAAATCGCTACAGGAGGTTCCCGAGCACCTAGCTGGTGCTCCTGTATCGAAAAGGCCACAAAAAAAAAAAAAAAAAAGAAGAAGAAGAAACACTCAGCGTTTGCCTAGAAATCCGGGCTTCTTCGTTCGTTCTTTATTAGAATGTGCTGACATCGTGTGAGTCCCTCACAGTGATGCGCACATTAATTTGCTTGAAGGCAGTCTGAGGAAAGAACTACATTTTTTTTATAATTCATTCGGTAGGGAGACGTCAGTCACACCCATGTACGCACCATCAGGTCTTTCGCATCCTCCATACCGTAGAAAGGTAAATGGTTCAAACTTTTTATACAAAATAATGTATCATACAAATTGACTTAATTTCGACGACAATCTTAAGTATAATCACAGCTGTCCAACGCGGCAGAAACACGGCAAGTTAATATCTGAGTTTTGCTCTAGAAGAGATGTTTCACCACTATTTTTTTCCTCCTAACGTGCGAGATTGGAATCTTCTGACTGTAAATGACTAAGATGCCGATTAGGATGTCTTACGAATACTTCACGAATGCTTGTTTTTTGTCTATTTTCGTCTCTTCACTGAGGTGCCAAAACGATTTTTGTTGTCTCATTTTTAGATCACCGGAGTCGAAGGCGAACCGAAAACTGACCAACTCCCTTCCTGCAACCGTACTGTACATTTTTATGACAGTTAATTACATATGTGCAGGACAGCTGGAGAAGAACCTCCGTATCAAGGAAAGCCTGGTAACCAGACTGTGTTGTGTCGTGTTTTCTGCGTGCCCATGCTGAGCATTTTCTTCTTCATGTTGTCAAAACGACTGTTATTTCGGTTTGGTAGCCTGGTCAACATTTACGATGCAACGAAATGATGCCCAATTTATGACGCAATAACTCGGTGAGAAATAAGTTAATAGCAACCAACCTGCAAATCCAGATAGCTTACACGTGTAAGATCCTAGCTAACAGGGTCATCGCGGCGGCTAACGTAATCTTTGGGTGTGGCGGGCACATGCGAGAAAGACGGAAATATATAGGCGTACGCGTACTTTGCGGGCAGTCCATCTCGCAAACTCTTGAGTCTAGAGGCCGATCAAGGCGTCGTTGGAAAGCGATTCAAAGGTTCTACCTGGGCCTTAAGCGATATCGGCTTCAACAACAATAACCAAAACTTTATAAATTTACAACCTTGAAATATCAAAATTCTGCCAGAATGTCGGCATGTATTAAACTAAAATATGATCAGAACCGAAGGAAACGGCAATCAGAAGAAAGGGCTGCGCGAGAGGAAACCGAAAAGCCTCCAAAGTCCAGCAACGAGCGATCAAGAGAGCTACAGGAGCGCCGAAGAAGCGGCGGAGGCAAATCCGACCGCCGCCGCGCACAGCCCTCTTTACCCTCTACCAGCGGGACAACTTCGACTTGTGCGAGTGTGAAAGTGACCCAGAAGGGTGATCGAATGAATCCAGAATGCGGCTCAGCACAGTGGAGGAGCCAGATTACGGCAGAGAACCCCAGGCGCAGAGGCGATGGAAGCGGCGCGCGGCGCCTTCACCGTGTCGCTCGAGGCGAACGGGTTTGGCCACAACTTTGTTTTATCACTAAAATCCCGCAAAGAAGCAAAGGTATCGGAGATCGTGACGTTTTCGTGTAAAACACTAGGCTCGGACACGACTGAGTCCGCTGATGCGTACTGATGTGAAACGGGTGACTCGAATAATGAGGTGCAGAGGTACCCTTGCACAAGATAGAATGGGAAAACTCCTGTACTTCTCCTCTAAACGTGATCGCGTTGCAGGTTCGTACTCAGCGGTCCATGTGTTGAAACACTCATGAACACAAACAGGGCAACGCAATTGTGAAGTAACTGTTATTGCTCATACATAAATTTACATGATAATTAATTTGCCGCTTTCTCCAAGGTATTGAGTCAGGGATTACTCATCGTCTTTGTCCACGGCAGTGACAATGTAAGCTCCCATGAAGGTGGTGATTTCCCACAGAGCCTTACATGATAAAGTCAGTATAGATGGTACCACGCGGCGCAGCTTGGACCATATGACATTGGGAAGTGTAGATAGATTCATTGTTGTTGAAGATTTTCCTAGCACGCACCTTGGAAGTACAAGCAGGGTTTCGGATTTCAAAATACCTAGTTCGAATAGAGTCATTCGGTTGTGGTTCACGGAGTACAAAGTTAGAGGTTTCACCCTTGCTAATGAAGTCGGAAGAATCCCAGGGTGGCTCCGAGCAAGGATCCTTTCAACGTGAAAATGAATATCGCCGAGATACGTCGTACTCGTAAAGTTCTCTGTGAACGAATTTCCATCCAACAGCTTGAATAGAATGGTAACCGGAACCATGTTGTCGTGGCACTGATTATGGAAATACTTTTCGCCCTCGTCTCTTGCCTGCAGACATTCGTACCCGATAGAGGTAATTGCTTTTGCGTCCAGGTTGGGAGAGTCTCTGGGAGTCAGGAACTCTTTACTCGCGTGATGCTCGAGCACCGTCATGTTACAGCAGTTCAGAACTCCACGAGTGCAGCGGGCTTTGGTAAGGTTGGAACGAGAACCTGACTCGTCTCCACAATATGAAGTCCATGACTCCTCCGTATCATGTGGTGCATGGCTGACAACGGTGAAGGGAATGTCCCAGCCTAGCTCGGATATAATTGCTTCTTCGCTGGAGGCAGAGACTCCGTCACTTTGGTTATGAGAGTGAGCCATATTTGACGATGAATCACTTTGCACGGTACGGGAACCGTCGCGTTCGTAGCATTCACTATGAAAAGTCACGCCTTCGTCGTCATTTCCCTGCGGTCGCTTGTACTGAATAGAGTCCAGCGTCTCCACGTCGAGGTCCAGAGAGCCAGTAGGAGTTAGAAAGTCGGGACTCGCATGTTTCGTTAACATTATTGTGTCACAACGATCGGGAGGAGTACTGGTGGCGGTTCTCAGACATATGGAGCAAGATGACTTATCTCTATGCAGTAACTTACAGACTTTTCCCGTGTCGCAGGGCGACCCTACAGTGAAGGGTATATCCCACCCTAGTTCGGAGAGAACTGTTTCTGCACTGAAGCTCTGAGCTCCGGTTTCGCCTTCTTGGTCAAAAGTGTGAGCGAAGTACGAGTTCGGCTCGCTTTGAATATCACGTCCCTCCGGTCGGGTAAGCTCAACCCTTGTCGGTTCGCTGTCCAAAGTGCGATTGAGTCGTCCGTAGGCCTTTGGCGTGGGTGGTGGAAGGAGACATCTGTGCTTGGCAACCGAGTCGCCCATAGGTGAGCTCACGCTAGGTCTGTGGGCATCGGTCATAGGCTTCCTTCTGTCTTTTTTTGCGCTACGAACAGGGGAGGAACACTTCTCACCATGCCGTTTATCCTTCATCTAGGCTAGGATACGCGGAGATCTGCCTGAGTAGATATGTACTGGCGGCGTAGGTATAGTGTATTCCAGATGCAGTATGCAGCAGTTGTGAAAGAAGAAATAGTGTTGTTGTTATTCTTCTTCTTCCTTGTGCTATGGCCGTTCTCATCAAGAGTTCGGGAATAAACGAGAATTTTTGCCTTTTTCTATATTCCAAAACATGGTCTTAGAATCCGGGATGGAATGGATGCAGGATGCACGAGTGCAAAATGAGCGTTCGTCAAACGGCCACGTACTATATCAACACCACCAAGATGAAAAATGCCGAAGTGCACTCGCACTCTTCCCAATCGATTACGACTGTAGTACCATGCTGTTCCTCTGTGATCACTGCAGCGAAAGGCGCACGCGAATTAGTGGCCTAGTTTGAGTAATCTGATCTAATACATAAAAAGAGGAGACCCCGGATGTCGAGAGTATACCTGAATTTCCTCTCTGGAAAATCCTGGAAACGCCATGCGGGCCAATGTGGACTGTACCAATGAGGGTGCGCGTTCCGGCACATCTGTCCGTGAGGTGTCTGCAAGGGTCGGGAGGCCGGGGATGTCTGTGCTCTGTTCATGTCGGAAACATAAAGTGTCGATCGCATCGCTTTCAAACGATTTTAACGAAAACAGCACCGATGAAGTGGTAGTGAACGAGGACCCGTACTCTACAGACCCGCTACCACTTCACGTTCCCGGTGATAGAGGTGGAGATACTCCCAACGAGCCGACCACAATTTCAAGTGTAAATTTGATGACCACATCGCACATCGTGCACACCAGAGCTTCTCAGCAAGCGGCTTGACAGTCGTCCATCAGAAAAATGAGGTAACTGCTGGTGGTGTATGCACCGCAGTATTGCCGATACGGACACTGGAAGCAACATCTCGACACAACAGGTACAGTGACGCATAACTTTGCAGTTACGGTTGTGCGCTGTGAGTATGGAAGCAGCGCAAGCGTAGAAGACGACGACTCGAGAAGACGAGCGCGTGATAGAACCAAGCGCAATGCAAGCCACGCCATCTTGGCGAATGTAAGTCGTAGAATAAAGAGCCGTTTCCTTCGACGCCTGTTGTTCCCCCCAGCCGTAGCCTCACATCTGGCGCAGTCGACAACGGACTCCCTCGACCAGACAGCATGCCGTTATTCAACTGGACCGACGCAACGCCCAGTGAATTACATGCCTTGACAATCGACTTTGTCAGAGCTGAGCTTGACCGCCGTGGATTGGAAACTACTGGCATAAAAGATGAAATAGTGCAGCGCCTTCATGAAGCTATTTTATCTGAAAGAACACAGCTTGCCGACACTACAGAAACGCCGTCGTTGCCCGCCGGCACGTCACAGGCGCCTTCGGATACTACCGCGTTGCTGGCAGCTTGCATCCAGCAGAATGCCCAACTTATACAAATGTTACAAGCTTCCCGACCGCAGCAACCACTGCAGGTAGCAACACTGCCAGACTTATCAGCCTCTGTCCCTACCTTCGAAGATTGCAAACACACGTCTCCTAAGCGGTGGATTGAGGAAATGGAAAAGACGCAACAATTAGCGGCATGGCAGGATTCAACGGTGCGAGCAATCGCAATTAGTAAACTTCGTGGAACAGCAAAGGTTGGCATTTCTCGACGGGACAAAACTTCGACACGTGGACCCAATGGAAAGCCGCCTTTCTTAAGCAGTTTGACGACACACTCACGATTGTAGAGTGGCAAACTAGAGTTGCAGATAGGAAGCAAGGACCGCAAGAAACGCTCCTCCAGTATAGTTTTTCAAAGTTGCGGCTTCTGGCACGAAGTCCGGTAACCCTCTCAGACAAGCACAAGATCGACTACTTATTGCAAGGAGTTAATGACCCAATGTTAGTAGCATCGACCCAAGGTAGTGCGCAACGACCAAAGACTATCGATGACTTTATCGAAATCGTCACGGAGCTCGATAACACTTTAGCTCACGTGAAACCACGCAGTGGACATACCGCGACGCATCAAATGCCTCGAAATTCGATAGGTACAGTTAGTACAGGTAGCGCGCCGGGTAGACAAGTAACTCCACGTCCTGAAGGACAACAACAGGCCCAGCCAGACGCTAGGCGCCGCATCACAGCATTACCTGCGACACAACAAGAATCACGTTATGCAGCTACCTCGGAGAAGTATGGAGCACCAGCTTTTCGCCGAGGACAAGACATTAATGAAGCAGTTTGCTATAAATGCAAACAGAAAGGGCACTTGGCGGCACATTGCCGACAGCAACAAGCAACAGCACAAGACGGCACAAACTCCCCAGCCCCAACGTTACCAGCTTGTCACACTCATATCCTGGAAGGATCACAAGTCTTGTGTCCGATGGTACCAACCAACATAGAAGGATATGGTTCCGTTCATGCCTTCCCGGACAGTGGCTCCAAGTTGACCATCATTTCAGACATCATCGCCACTAACAGACCAGTAACTCCATGGAATGGACCCCCCTTGTCTGTAGTTGGTGGTGGACACGTTACTCCTGTAGGGACTACGCCCATCACGGTAACCATTGCAGGAATATCAAGAACCGTAGAAGCAGCTATCCTTCACCGCAACATCTTGCCCTTCATTCTGGGTGAAGATTGGTTCCTAGCCGCCCAAGCAGAACTTCACGTCAAACCGCCCCACCCTTCAGAAATACGTCACCCGCCGTCTGGAACTGCCATCCTCTGCGAGGAGAAACTAGTCCCCAAAATGCTCAACGCAGTTGTTTTACAGCTACCAGCTTTGGGCATATTCACCGAATCACCTAGCCAGGGCAAAGGACTCCGCTCCGAACGCATTTTCCCAGCGGAGAAGACAGAGTGGACAAAACTAAACTGTTCAGTACACGGGCCAGCTGAGTCAAATGGGTTAGCTACAGAAGACAGTCTACCGCTCTCTGAAGTCAAATTGGGACCACAGTTGTCAACAGACGAGCAAGACAAGCTCAAAGCAGTTCTGATCAAGCATACAAATGCTTTCGCTAAAAACGACGACGACCTCGGTTGCTACACGGGCACGAAGCACGAAATTCAGCTCGTAGCAGGACACCAGCCCTACAGCCGACAACCTTACCGCTATTCTCAAGATGATCGACGATACCTTGAAGTGGAGACAACCAGACTTCTAGCAAGCGGTATCATCGAGCGCTCAACAAGTGCATGGGCTTTTCCGGCCGTAGTTGTTACGCGAAATAAGAAGAAGAGGCTCTGCGTCAATTACATTCCGTTGAATCGCCTTACGATTCCGTTTGCACAGCCACTACCAAGAGCCGAAGATCTCATGGAAGACGTCTGCGGTTGCACACTATTTGGAACGCTGGATCTAAAATCCGCCTACTGGCAAATACCTCTAAAAGTAGAGGATCAGCACAAAACGTCCTTCATAACTCACACTGGAACGTACCAATGGACAAGAATGCCCTTCGGCCTGCGCAACGCGCCTGCAACGTTTCAAAAAGTCATGTACAAAATATTTGAAGATGATATTCTGCTGTTCGCCGAAAACTTTCAAGAATTTCTACAGCTTCTTCAAGACGTGCTAACACTTGTAGAACAGAGTGGACTCAAGATATGTACAACAAAATGCTGTCTCGCAGTCACAACCATCAAGTTCCTCAGATACATCATATCAGGGACAGGAAAATCTCCAGATCCTGCGAAAGTAGAGGTACTAGTGAAGATGCCAGCCCCATCAACAGCAAAAGCTGTCCTCTCTTGGATCCAAACAGCAGGATTCTACAGAAAATTTATCCAAGGAATTGCTAAAATTGTTGCTCCTCTCCAACTCATCGTGAAATCAGGACAATACGTTTGGACCGACGAATGCGAGCAAGCTTTCCAGACGATTCGGAAGTGTTTGACAAATGCACCCATCTTAGGTCACTTCGACCCTCAGGCTTCAACCACGGTAGCCACAGATGCCTCAGGCGTTGCACTCGTAGCCGTATAATCGCAGCAGCAAAAAGGCAAAGAAGTAGTACTGGAGTACGCCAGCCGTTCGCTGACATCACACGAAAAGAACCTCCATAGCAACGTACTCGAATGCCTAGCGGTGCACTGGGCAGTATCCGTGAAATTCAGACCATACCTATTAACAATCAAATTCTGCATCTTGACTGACAACTGGACAGTTGCATGTCTAACGTCAAGCATGAAGCCGTCCAGAAGATTCACTGGAATGCTAATGGACCTCACAGTTTGATTTCACAGTTCAGCACCGCTCTGGCCGTTTAAACAATATAGCAGACATGCTTTCCAGGCTGTAGTACACAACCTTAAGCTCATCGACACTAAGTAAGGCTCAACAAGGAGATCCGGAAATTGAGTGCATCATTTCAGATGTCCAAAGCACTGAAGAAAGCGATGACGCTTTCACACTCATCGGCAGCACACTGTACCGCAAAACAGGCTCAGGAATTCTAGTCATCGTTCTGCCAAGAAGTATGCGACAATCCGCTACTTGAACTATCCCACGATGGAAACGGTCACATGGATTATGACCGCACATTAGCGAAAGTACAAGATCGCTACTGGTGGCCCCAAATGAAGAAAACTGTAAAAGACTACGTCACAGCTTGCGAAACATGTCAAAGCAACAATCGCCCAATAACGAAGTCAGTGGGACATATGGGGGAAATGCCAATGTCCGACATTCCCTTCAGCATTATCGCGATGGACCACATCACAATGTCAGAAGACAACAAAGCACGGTATATTCTGAATGTAATAGACTTCACTACGAGATACATCGTTCCAGCAGCAGTGCCAAACACATCGACCAAAGCAGTACTTTCACACCTCCACAACGTATTCTACCACTACGGAACGCCAGACCATTGCCTCACAGATAACGCAAAATGTTTTGGAGCAACAGAGTTCACGAACTTCATGCGACATCACGGCATAAGTTCACATCACTCAATCCCATATCGCGCAGCTAGCAACGGCATGATTGAACGCAGTAATGCCACGCTCATCACAGTGCTTAGGAAAATATGCCAAAATCACCCTCAAAGATGGGAAAAGTACCTTCAAGAGGCAGCGTTCGCAGTGAACACGTCGACCAATGCTTCACTCGGATTTTCGCCATTCCAGTTATTACATGGCTACACACCGAAGCTACCACAGCAAAAGATACGCCAAAAGGACCAACGCACACTCGAAGATCGCCTCCTACAGCTTTGCGAGGACCGCCGTGAAGCTCAGACAACGTCTGAAACAGCCCGTGAAGATCGGAAGAGACGATACAACCGCGAAGACCGTCACAAGGAAATCTCCATTGGAGATATCGTCTGGATACAACGACAAGAACCAGTCAAAGACATGTGCTCGAAGACGGCTCCCCGATTTAAGGGCCTCTACACAGTTCTCGAAAGGAAAACACCATACACCTACAAGGTGGTACGCATAAACCCAAGCTCACCAAGAAGCAAGTCGGAACAGCGTATAGTCCATATCAGCCAAATCAAGCCTTACAAGGCACCCTGTCAAGACCCCTTCTTGTTCCGCCACACAAACCAACCACACGAAAGCGACGAAGTCCCCGGCACCTCCATGAACAACGCCGGCAACCTCCACGAAACGGACATCGTATAAGTGCACGACCCCAACCAATCTCATAAACGAGAACTCTACTGTGACTTTGTGTGACTAACTTGTGTTAGTTTTCGTAATTTTAAAGGGTTTATTTTGTTTTATGCCGAGAGGGCTCGACAATTTTTCAAGAAGGGTAGGATGTGAGTATGGAAGCAGCGCAAGCGTAGAAGACGACGATTCGAGAAGACGAGCGCGTGATAGAACCAAGCGCAATGCAAGCCACGCCATCTTGGCGAATGTAAGTCGTAGAATGAAGAGCCGTTTCCTTCGACGCCTGTTGTTCCCCCAGCCGTAGCCTCACAGCGCTAAGCGAGCCACCCAAGTAGTATCAGTTACAAATAGCACGTAACATAGTGGTTTCTGTGTACGTCAGTGCAGTTCTTATGAGCTGTTGTGTTTCAGCAATGGACTTGTAGTTACCGATAATCGTATCTCATGTAGTACATGCTATGCCACGTTTAGGGTTGTCATTGAATTGCTCTTATTTTTGCGAAGGCTCGGTTCATTTTTGAGCAGTGTCGATCAGAGAAATGTACTCTTTGTAATTCTGTGCCTGTGACAGAAAATGAGTACATCATGTATTTTTAATGATAGATGACTAAACGCTAGAAATTAACGGTCAGGAGGAGAGCATGTGTGCATCCATCACTTTCAGTACATTTAACATATAAATTAAAATTTTTTTTTTATACAGTTGTCTACGATTCACCGTATGCTCATGATTTACGAGCTGGGTTTAGTGCTACCCTGGACACAGAAATCGACATCGCATACCTGGGTGCGCTGTCCGTGTAATAGTGGGCACTAAACTTCACCATCTTATCGAAGATGTTATGGTCATAAGTCAGGTGGACCACTATGACCTCTGCACTGCAAAGTGTTGTAGATATGCTGTGCACATGTAAATAGTTTTTGCTTTTGTGCATGTTTATTCTCATTTATTTATTTCCATACACGTCAAGGGCCCAGAGGGCATTACTTGAGGGGGGTGGGCCAGGCAACATGTACATACTCAACAAAAAGTGTACAACAACAACAACAAAAAAAGAAGAAAAGGAACTGGAGGGAAATAACGCGAAAAAATGTTGTACAAAAAAAGGAAAAATATAAAATGTTTATGACACAGCGAAGTGATGATGTAATGTAATGCGGAAGGGATGGAGGTCGATGGCATTGACAGTGTCCTGAGGTAAGTTGTTGCAGTCGATGATAGTGTTAGGAAAGAATGATTTACTGAAACAAGTGGTGCGAGACCGAATACGGGAAACCTTGTAAGAATGATCGAGTCGAGCTGAAATGCGAGTAGGAGGTAATATGTAATGGGGGCGTAACGAGTTCGAGCGATAAATGTGGTTGCTGCCAAGAGGTATCAAAACTAACGAATATTTCGAAATACTGTGCCTTGGCACCGAATTACTGCAAGTGTCTTTTACATACATCCGAGAAACTGAAGAGCATTGCTACATACCCGGCAGCGTCGTGTGGTCTTTACGCGCTACTTGAACGGCAAACTGGACGGAAAACCCTTATTTCTGCAGGGAATTCCGCTATATCACCTGTTGGCCATTCACAAGAAGGATATGAGGTGCTCCGAGAAAATACAATAGAAAGTACTCCGCTCTATCTCGATCTGCGTCGTGCATGCTATTTGGGATGCTTCCCATCAGTGCGCGGACTTGTCGAAATGTTGATGTCAGCAAATTTTCATTTCTTGCTTGCTGCAAGTTTTTCTCGTTGCTTTTGCTTTGCTGTCACAGCATAATTATTAGTTTGTTCCTGGAGGGTTAAGTAACCTGGGAGCTAAGTGATCCTGAGGGTTAAGTAACCTGGGGGCCCTGTACGAGTATATGTGCAGGAACAATGAAAACGTGCAGTATCAGCCTCCGCGCTGTTACACTCTAAACCTGGTACCTTCTAGTAAAGGGTAAAAATTAAAATTTCAAATTTTTTACCCTCTATTTCAGAAGTTACCTTTTAACCTATGGGCAATACTCTCTATAAACGTTACACAGATCACCTATAAATAGAGGTTACTGTCTCCTAACCGCCACACCGAGGTAAAAGTTACAGTTTCGCCAGGCGTGTCTCTGAAACGCTCGCCTCTTCACAGACGCTACAGAACAAATGGTGCTCAAAATGAGCTCTCATCAGTGCAGATTCACGTGCACAACAAAGGAAATAAAGAAATAATTGCAACTGGAGCATATGTATTGTTTAATTGGCAAACCTGGAACTACAGTTGAGGCAAGAGCACGAGGACGTCGCAATACCAACACTTCAGCTGTGGTGAACGACATTCAGTTTCAAGGAGGTATAATCTTTGCAGTCCTCACGTTGTTGCAACTTCCTCTCCAGTATACGCCGAAAACATTTCTATTCCTTTCTGATATCAAAAAGTGATATTAAACGGTAGGAACAACTTATTTATTTACACATGGTAAACAAGACTTTCGTGCACGAGACTGCAATTACTGCACTAGACTGCACTTACAAAAATATAAACATGGTACAGGCACATATATACAGTTGAAGGAGGAGTTCTGGCATGAGAGGGTAACATGTTGATGGAAAGGATGCAAACACAGATAAAAATCAAAAGAACATAAATAAAAAAAAGCAGGGGCATCAGAAGCGAAACATAACACGAGCCCAAGGGCTTATACACAGGAAACGAGAACACTTGTTCGTGACGTTCGAGGAATTAAGGATAAAAAAAGGGGGGGGGGGGTTATGGCGACGGAATGAGGACACAAGTGCGGAGTACAAAGGTGACCAGTGGACCGTGAGAAAGTGGAGGTGGTCTCAGGAGAGAGACAAACGAAGAAAATGTGGAAATTGGAGAGTTGTGTGTGTGTGTGTTTATCATTATCTTTTTTTATTTGAAAAATTATATTTACGGGTTCAATAATTGTAGTGGGCCTGCGTGGATGTTCAAACCATGAGGCTTCAGAGACTGGAATTTTGCAATTAAAAAGGATTCGCGATTTTTGCGCTTCATGTCACTGTTATAACCCGATTCAAGGATAACGATTTTGAGGTATGTACCTAAAGCGTGTCCAGGAAGGTTAAAATGTGTAGAAACGGGTGTAGGATGGTTATTAACAATATCGGATTTATGGCCGTAAAACCTTTCCCTCATGGTGTTCGAGGTTTCTCCAATATATTGAATACAACATTTAGTGCACATAATGAGGTAGCATACGTTAAAAGAGTTGCAGTGCAATCCCTGTCGGATTTCGAAAATAAAAGAGTTTGAGGTGCTCGAGATAAATGTACATGGGCTAATGAAATGACATGTTTGGCAGCGTTTGTTACCACAAGGGAAACACCCAGGATTTGGTCGGGATAGACGGGATGAAACTAGTAAGTTACGAATGTTACGTGATCGACGGAATGTGATATTGGGGAGAGCAGGAAAAATTATTTTAAGTTTTTCGTCGCTGTGAAGTATGTTCAGATGGCGGGTGAAGATGGACCCTGCGCCACTCAGTGTTTTGTTATAGGCGGTAACGAAGGATAAAGGGTTTTGTTGCTGCCGCGGTTCATGTGAAAGTAATTTATCCCGATCTAGAGATTTGCACGCGGAGAGAGCATTGCTTATAAGATTGGGAGGGTAGATTCGTTTTCTAAAATCGTTGGACATTTCTTCAGCGCATGCCTCAAAATCTTCTGGGTTAGAGCATATGCGTTTTAGACGTGTGAATTGACCAAAGGGGATGTTCCTTTTACGAGTATTAGGATGGTAGCTGTTAAAATGAAGGTACTGGCGTTTGTCAGTTGGTTTCTTGTATAGATTCGTGACCAGCTTAAAAGACTGTATAGAGACAGTCACGTCTAGAAAATTCACTGATGCGTGGGAAAGATTACACGTGAACTTGATGGCCTGATGTACGGTGTTAAAATGCTCGAAAAACGCAATTAAGGATGGTTCATCACCCGACCACACGATGAAAATGTCGTCAATGTACCTCAAGAAGACTAAAGGTTTGATCGGGAAGGATTCTAATGTTTTTTCTTCGAATTGCCCCATGAAAAGAGCTTCCCAGGAGCGTAATCAGGCTGCATTTTCCTCCCACCGCTGACACCTCAGCAAGCCCAAACCGCAACTTCAACAACTCCAGCGGCTTTCACCTCCGTCTCGAAGATTTCCCTCCCATCAGTCAGCCGTCTGCTGCCCCTGCTGCACCAAATGGGAGCTCCAACCCCAGTCAACCATCCCCAGAGGGTAACAGTGCAACGAGTACGAGGAACCGCCCAAACTCAGCAAGCCCACACCGCAACCTCAACAGCTCCAGCGGCTTCCACCTCGAAGAATCCCCCTCCATCGGGAACGGTCCTAATTTGCCTCCGTCGCCATCACGGTCACCTACCCGGCGAAATGCTCCCCGTGATCATTGTGCTACCCAGTCCACGTCCTGTGCCAACCCTGTGCACAGCCCTCATCCCCATACGCCCAGAGTAGCCCCAAACAGAAGCCCACCGTGTTCACCTGGCAGCGCGGACGTCACCGTTCGGACTGACACCCCTATCGCCACCACGACTCCCTCGGTGCGGACACGCCAGCCTAAGAAGCAACAACATGGGACACGGAGGTACAACACAAGGAGCTCTCACTGACTATGTGCGGACAATCTAAACTCTACAACGTTCCTTAGGGCACGTAAGTTATTAGACAGAAAAACTAGATTTGTTTCTCACTTCCATTTCTACTCTGATTGTATAGCACAGAATGTTGTACCCAAAGGTTTAATGGTTGACGTTCACCCAACATTCAATTTCCACTCACCGCGTAGTTCCAAGAGATGGCGTAACATATTAACGCATGCTTCTATAGAACTGATCAGAATTTTGCGAACAGAAAGTTCTTAAATAATCAAAGACATAGACAACCACCTCCGTCAACTAGCTCACGCTCTAACGCCAGAAGAATTGCTCACACTCAATCGTTTTTCTTCCGATAAGCTCGCCCAATTACAGCGTACGAAGTGTAAGAAAGCTTGTCGTGATAATATCCACCTTACAGACATCACCAGCCTTAATCTTTGTACTGTTTTATTAGACCACCCACGGACTTCTGTAGGTCCACCGCTAAATGTTGTTTTTAACCTCTCAGGCGTTACGTTAGGCAAAGCTGAAACCAGCGTTTTATGAAAATGACTGAGCTTTGTCCCCACTCCCCATGGTGTTGATGAATTAGGAATTCTAAATCATCTCCAAAATTCAGGTAGACGAATGCACTTGCAAACATTTTTTCACGGCAGTGCACGCACTGAAGTAACGCCATTTAAGAAACCTCCCGTCTGGACCCCTGACCCATCAAAAACTAGCCCTATGATCGACAGTTATATTAAAGCAGTATCCAATGACATCAAAGGCCTTCTTAACATTTCTGACAACCGGGGATCATTTAATTTATCTAAGCAAGAAAGGATAGCACTACGGAATCTCAAGTCTCGTGATGATATCATAATCAGGCCCACTGATAAAGGCGGAGGAATTATCGTGATGAATACTTCAGACTACGTCAGCAAAGCAAATGAGCACCTCAGTGATGCTAGGTTCTACAAGCCTCTTGACTCTGACCCCACCTCACTATTTTGTCGCACAATTAACCAAAAGATCAGCGCGCTAATCACTAACGACTCTATTCCACGTAACATTGCGGAGTTCCTTAGACCTATTGATTAAGGTACACAAGAAAAATAACCCCGGCAGGCCTCTAATATCAGGAATAAACACACCCACCGAAAACATGTCTCTCCTTTTAGACCATTGTATCAAACACGTTCCTCCGCTTCTGCCCTCTTACGTAAAAGACACCAATGACTTTCTCCTCAAAGTCGATTCGATTAATAAGCAGAACAGCGATTCGAGCAACATCATCTTGGCTACTATGGATGTTACATCCCTTTATACAAACATACCACACGATGAGGGTCTCGATGCGGTGAAAGTTTCTCTTGAATCTTTCCCGTCTGAAGTTTTCCAGACATCAGCTTTCCTCTCGCTCCTTGAGCTTGTGCTCATGTACAACAACTTTATATTTAACGAAAAATATTTTGTCCAAATTCAAGGTGCAGCAATGGGGTCACGCGTGTCTCCCAACTATGCGAATCTTTTCATGGGGCAATTCGAAGAAAAAATATTAGCATCCTTCCCAATCAAACCTTTAGTCTTCTTAAGGTACATTGACGAGATTTTCATCGTGTGGTCGGGTGATGAACCATCCTTAATTGCGTTTTCGAGCATTTTAACTCCGTACATCAGGCCATCAAGTTCACGTGTAATCTTTCCCACGCATCAGTGAATTTTCTAGACGTGACTGTCTCTATACAGTCTGGTAAGCTGGTCACGAATCTATACAAGAAACCCACTGACAAACGCCAGTACCTTCATTTTAACAGCTACCATCCTAATACTCAGAAAAGGAACATCCCCTTTGGTCAGTTCACACGTCTAAAACGCATATGCTCAAACCCGGAAGATTTTGAGGCATGCGCTGAAGAAATGTCCAACGATTTTAGAAAACGAATCTACCCTCCCAATCTTATAAGCAACGCTCTCTCCGCGTGCAAATCTCTAGATCGGGATAAATTACTTTCACATGAACCGCTGCAGCAACAAAACCCTTTATCCTTCGTTACCGCCTATAACAAAACACTGAGTGGCGCAGGGTCCATCTTCACCCGCCATCTCAACATACTTCACAGCGACGAAAAACTTAAAATAATTTTTCCTGCTCCCCCCAATATCACATTCCGTCGATCACGTAACATTCGTAACTTACTAATTTCATCCCGTCTATCCCGACCAAATCCTGGGTGTTCCCCTTGTGGTAACAAACGCTGCCAAACATGTCATTTCATTAGCCCATGTACATTTATCTCGAGCACCTCCAACTCTTTTATTTTCGAAATCCGACTCGGATTGAACTGCAACTCTTTTAACGTATGTTACCTCATTATGTGCACTAAATGTTGTATTCAATATATTGGAGAAACCTCGAACACCATGAGGGAAAGGTTTTGCGGCCATAAATCCGATGTTGTTAATAACCATCCTACACCCGTTTCTACACATTTTAACCTTCCTGGACACGCTTTAGGTACATACCTCAAAATCGTTATCCTTGAATCGGGTTATAACAGTGACATGAAGCGCAAAAATCGCGAACCCTTTTTAATTGCAAAATTCCAGTCTCTGAAGCCTCATGGTTTGAACATCCACGCAGGCCCACTACAATTATTGAACCCGTAAATATAATTTTTCAAATAAAAAAAGATAATGATAAACACACACACACACAACTCTCCAATTTCCACATTTTCTTCGTTTGTCTCTCTCCTGAGACCACCTCTGTCTTCACTTTCTCACGGTCCACTGGTCACCTTTGTACTCCGCACCTGTGTCCTCATTCCGTCGCCATAACCCCCCCCCCCCCCTTTTTATCCTTAATTCCTCGAACGTCACCAACAAGTGTTCTCGTTTCCTGTGTATAAGCCCTTGGGCTCGCGTTATGTTTCGCTTCTGATACCCCTGCTTTTGTATTTATGTTCATTTTATTTTTATCTGTGTTTGCATCCTTTCCATCAACCTGTTACCCTCTCATGCCAGAACTACCCCTTCAACTGTATATATGTGCCTGTACCATGTTTATATTTTTGTAACCTCAAGAAGTGCAGTCTCGTGCACGAAAGTCTTGTTTACCATGTGTAAATAAATAAGGTGTTCCTACCGTTTAATATCACTCTTTGATTTACTCACCACCGGCAACTTGACATCGCCTATTTTTTCTGCCTTCGTACCTTTCTGATATGTCAGAATGACATATCAGCGACGCGGCTATGGTGAATCAGAAGCACACGAAGAAGTAAAACACAAGAATGACAAATGACTAAGCAAATAACGGACGTAAGACACACACGTACACACTGTGTTGAACCGTTCAACCGTGTTAGAGAGACAGACTGTCCTGTGATTAGTGTTCCTAGACTGTCCAGCGAAAACGTAACCACGTAAACTTTGTAGTGAACATACCGTAGAAATACCGTGATAAAGTTCCGTCACTTGACACTTGTGCTTTCTTCACAGCTCTGAACACGATCCGCAGTACAGACGCAGAGACACAATAATGTAACGCACACTGATCCGATACTCTCGTACTGAATGAGTGAATGTGCGGCTTGAACGAGAACACAGTGACTTTTGAGCAGTACCTTTTATACAGGTTACCCTGCAAACAAACAAGAAAAACAAACGAAGGAAATTCAAACGTGGAATCGTTTAGAAGTTACAACGTTCCTATAAAGGGTACATTTATAAGTTACGACGATTGGATATCCGTGGAACACCGAAGTAACCTCTATTGCTCCTCCAGTGTCTCGTTAAAGGTCATGTTTAACCCCTAAATAGAGGTATCGGTCGTGTAACCTCTATGATATTTGGAAATCTACGTCTATATAAAGGTTACACATTGCTAAAAGTTACAATAAAGGGTACCGAGTTAAGAGTGTACCTAGTCTGGTAGCCTTTCTTCATGTAAATGCAAGACACACATTTTTGCTTATTGCTTTGGACGTTGTTGAGGCTATTCGTTCTGTCTATCCTTTCCGTTTCTTTGGCTCACATTCTACTGTACTATTTAGAAAGCACGAACCGTCGTTAAAAAAACTGCGGGTCCTTGAGAAGTTCCCGTTCGCTGCGGCGCTTTCTTTACTGTAATGTGCTCAAAGAAAAGTATCACGGCGACACTGGCTGATGCACGATTTGCCTGTTTCGTGCTGTCAGCAAACTGTAGGCTTCCAAAGCTCGCGGAGGGATCGCCGATGTGAAGTGGGATCAACTGACACAGCTACGTGTTGACAATGCGAACCGTGAAGCGCGGCGAGGCTTCTACTTCGATGCTCAGAGCTCGGCAGATGTTGGCGCTACGACTTCGGCACTAAACACGTCATTTCTTATAAGAAATATGATAAAGCGGTGCGGTGGTCCCCGATAGCCCGTGCCAGCTATTTCAGCACGATACAGCGGCCATAACGGGATGTAAGCAAACTGGTTGCCAGGCAGAGCTGGCTAGGTGTGGCTATCCAGTTCGATGTATGACGTCACAAGTAGAACCGCCGTCCGGTAGTTTCGGTTTGAATTTTCTCAATTTTCTCACGAAGGATTACCGTAATTTGGAAAGCAATGTGCGTTTATGGATGAAGTTGGGATCACGCTTTTGAATATCACAACGTCTCAATACTTTCGGAACAGTAGCGGAGCTGCACTTTAAACGTTTCAGGGAAATACGTCGTGCAATCACAACACGATAGAGTGGTCGGTGGCGTAAGTCGAAAGGTCTGTCTTTGAGTGTCGCTGCATGTTCCTGGGCAGGCTTTAGAAGTAATTGTTAAGATGTTTTTCCTCGAGCACTTGTGGGACCATGATATAAAAATATGCAAATTCTCATGCTGGCACCCATACGCTGAATATTGTGCACGAGTTGTAAATTTGATTGAGAATAAGTTTTCCATTTAACAAAAATCATGAGGACACTTACGCACAAAGTTACACTGTTATGGATAGAGAGCATAAGATATAGTTACACGAATATTTTACAGACCCTTAAAACGCCAAATTTGGACACACTCCACAGAATATCGAACAAATTAATCATAAAAAGGCAATGTTTGAATGGGCCTTTTCTCAGAGCGTGGGAAGTCTCAGACAAGTAACAGAACAACATACAGCAGCAGAACTATATTCCTAGAGCACACATGTCACATATTTTTGCGGTCCCACACACGGAAATAAGCGTAGAATGTTCAGTAAAGAAGTAAATTATAATCAACTGCAAATACTACTCAACGTTTCCCAAATTGAGTCTGTGCAAAGTATAATGTGAGCTGACTCAGAACGAATGAAAAAATCGTAGCACTTCCAAATGATGATATCATGCTAGATAATGAACATGCTCTTGAACGAAACAAAAGCAGTTTGCGGAAAATGAAATGCTTAATGTATACTGAACCCTAAGCATTCCCCAAATACACCCAAAATTATCAGAGCGAAAGTGCGTTCTAAATTCGCCAGAAATAAATCATTTATAAGCGATTCGAAGGATGTTTGGAGGGGGCAAAAGAATTGGAGTAATTAACATGCAACGCAAATGTTCATCTGTACACACACACACACTCACAGACACATGAATAAGTTTTGCAACAGTCTTTCCAATTTGTGCAGCTTGATGCTTCCTTGCAGGACACTCGTCAAAACTTTCGCGACAGGTGTTCTGATACATCCTGTAAACCTCGACTGGACTGCTTCTATGTTGCGTTCTACTTTGTGCAGGAATCTTGTCGCCATGCAAGGTGAAGCAACCTAAACATCAAAGGAAATTAGAGTGCGCTTGAGATTGTACATTTATTGTTGCCCATTGAGCTTCAAAAATATGCATTCCAATCACGTTACCAAATTTGAAGCACAGGCACTTATATTCCTCCAAAGTGGCAGATTGCGACATAATCAACTTACTCAGTGTGCCAAAATTTCAGATTTCCTTGGGTTGCTCCCGATGGGAACAGTCGTTTGCCTCAACTATGTCGACGGCGCCACAACTGTACGCAAGATGAGGTGACATCCAAGATTCCTTGAAAAAAGATTCACACAAATCACATTAAGAAATCCAAAACACTCATATTCCTCCAAGGTGGAATGTTAGCATATAACTTAGTTGCACAGCGTTATTCGAATAATGCCACGATATCTGCTTTTCATGTGTTGCTGTTGATGTGAAGAGCGAGGAGACGCTGTTTGCCATGAGCACTAAAATCATTCTGCAGTAACCTTGAATCATGCGCCTCATGAGCCGTACAGTATGATCTTCCTATAGAAGAAATCCAAGGAAAATCGAACAAATAAAAGATGTACACCAGCATGCAGTTCGGCATAACTGACAGTAAAAACAGCAACTGACGGTGTAAGGCAGGCCACTAAGGCAGGCGTTAAAAATAAACTTGACCACCACCAAGCATTACACCAAACTGATCTTACCTTAGCAGTTTTAAAGTATGTTCTTTTCCTTCTTTTTTCTTTCTTTCTTCTTTTTTTTTTTTGTGGTTGAAGATTCGCACTACAGGCAGATCACCTGACTGGCAGATCACCTGCTCGTGTGGCGGGAAATCAGTTAAACGGCACGTGGATGCTACCGGAAAACAACTTATCTGGATTGCAAGACTGCAAAGCGGATTCCGGAATACATCAGTTGAATTACATTCAAAATCAGGTCGTCCAATCCACATTTCCACGGCAGACGCAGAGACCGCTCAATCATCGCACCTCAAACCCATTCAAACCGCACGGGCGGTTAGTCTGGATTTAGCGGAACATAGCAAGCACAAGTTTCATACTCAACATATTTGCAAATGCGAAATGTGTGCGCAGACACATAGTAATAATATCTATGCGTATTCCACCTTGGCGATTCGCAAGATAAATTAAACGAAAAAAAAAAAACTGAATCCAACCCTCTACCACTACAATTTAAATTCCGGGAAGGACACGCCAGGCTCTCAATGGCTTCACACCTAAGGACGTCGCACCGCCGCGCGCCCCTTGGTCTCTGCCTGTGCCACGCACCTTCGCACGCCTTCCTGACGTCGACGACCGCATAGATCAGGTCCCCCCTTAAGTCCTTCGGGCCCATTTTCTACCTCTGCCGCCGCATACACCGACGGTGCATCTCGCAATGGAAAGTCCGCGTCGGCATTCGTCATCACATCCGAAGGCGTAGTTGAAGCACGTCACCTTTGGCATATCGTACCTCATCCACAGCTCCGAAACTCTATGCCATAATTTTCTCTCTGCAGCACATCGTTCACTTTACCCCACGGAATTGGGAGGTCTTCACTGATTCAACATCTGCATGCAAGCAATTGAAAATTCTGGCAAACGAGGCTCCTCCGCACCGTTGGTTATGGATGTGTTAATGGCTTACAAACTTGTCTACGAAGCAGGGCACAGGCTCGTTCTCCAATGGGTTCCAGCCCATTGCAGTGTCGAAGGCAATGAACAGACTGACAGCGCCCTCGTCTCGGAGACGGACGCGTATTGCACTGCTGAGAGGAGATCGTCGGTCCGTACTTCGACGCCTCATGCCTCCTCTAGCTACCTGCCAACGGACCGCTGACATTCTACCCCCCGCCATGCTGAGCAGAGTTGATCCAGCGCCCGATTCCGTCAAGATGCCGCATTAGTTCATCGAATGCGCCTCGACGTGGCCTTCACAGCGCAGTGGCGTTACCGCTTGAGACAAGTTGCCTCTCCCCACTCCAGCCACTGCGGTGTTGGTGAAGATCTAGAGCACATTCTTCTCCATTGCCCCCACTACCAACCTTCCCGAACCGTACTCTCCGCATCCCTCAACCAGCTAGACTCCCGACCCTCTCTCTCACACAAAATTGCTTTGTCCCTGGCCACATCCAGCATACCAACGCTCTGTCCTCAAGGCACTCTTCACCTTTCTGGACACCACAGGACTTCCATCCTTATTGTGAAGGGGCTGATTATTTCATTCCCCGCATCACCACCAGCAATGGGGTAGAGTATCGCCCCCCGCGATGAAACTCCCCATCCATCATCCCGTAATAAAGTTGTTGTTGTCAATTCCGAAACTACATACAGATTACGCCCTGCCGCATCGTTTCGATTGCACAGTTATTGGACTTCACAGTGCAACGTTCAACGGCCGTTGCGACACGGCCCAGGTGCATCCGTTTCCAGTTCTGGACGGATCATCGCCGGACAGCTTGAGCACGGCTTTTGGAGGGGTTTGTCGCCAGCACGAAGAAACACCAAGAAAACGCCAACATATGGAGCGTTAGATGCAGGTTCACCGGAACAAGACGCTTAACGCTTAACCCATATAACGTTCTTAAAACAATGGAAATGACTAATCGGGAACATACCGCTTGCAGTTTACCGTTTGCAGAATAATTCCACCTTGATTTTCGCCTGCGTTGCCTGCCAAACATGCAGTCCTTACATATGCGTCTTGTAATTGCCTCCACTTGCGAATAAGTATGTCTTAACTTGTCTTCGCGGCTTGGGCGTCCTTCGGCACGCTCGAGAAGCTTCACGTGCCAACTGCCGAGCTCCCGCCCCATCCCTCCTCAAGCCCTCGCGCTCTCTGGAGAGAATAGCCGACGATCGGCGTTCACGGTGCTTTTCTGGGGCATATTCTTGAATCGCACTATTGGTCATTCATCTGACGTTCACAGGACGTATAAACTTCGCTATGGCTGTTTGGGGAGTAATGAAGATGGACGAACAGTTGAGATGGTGGTATCCAGCTACATAAAAGTTCCATATTTCTTTGCGTCTTTTCTTGTCAGCCAGGCAATCGTCGAATATGATGAAATATTTTCTAACATCCTCCAGCTTAGTTGGAATATCTTGATTAAAAGTTACCTCGGGGAAATCGTCAAAAATAGGTTGCTTGTACGAGTATATGTACAGCATACGCTCGACGTGTTTACCAAAGCTAGTGGCTTTATGCTTGATCAAACATGCAACGAGTGTCGTCTTTCCACTTTGACTCTTTCCAGATTCAGACAGGAGTGATGAACTTATAAGGTCTAACCTCAGTCATCTTTTCAAGTCAAGTAAATGAAGACTGACGTAAATAGCAGATTACATAAGATTTTTACTAATTTTTCCAAGCATGTCTGTTGTTTTTTCTCTTGTCTATGTTGGATATGGGAGCTGAGAAACGCATATCTGAACATCTTGCGAAGCAAGTTCTCTCTCAAGAATTCTCAAGATCTAGCACTTTCAACATGCGCAAACAACCGGTGAGCCTGTGACTGTTTTTTTTCTCCTTTTTTTTTGCAGTTTGTTCTAGACCTTTTTTTTCTTCAAGGTCTTACATGTTCCAACTTGTCTAGACATGTGATGAGCCCGTGATTGCTTACGTCAGATAAAGGTAGCCAACAAAATCAAACATGTCTATGCATACACTGTGTGCAAAGCGATACATAAGGCTGCCCCCCATGGCGATTCTTCGCACAGATCCTCACAGCAGGAAGGGTACGTTACACCAGGTCCCCCAAGGTCGCCATTTTCCCATGTATTTGTTCTTATTCCGATGCGTGCAATGCCGGAGGCCGCCCTTAGATACCCCATTCTTACCAGACGTTGGCGTGCGTTGGATTGTAGCGCGCTAAAGCTCCCGTTGAAGCACAATCCAAGCCAGGCCAAGTCACCGAAGGAGAAATTGACGACTGCGCCTTCCGATCGCTCAACACGTTTAAAAACGGGACCAAAAAGTGAAACACGACACAGAAAGTTGTTATACGCATTTTATTTGGGCATATAAAGACTAGATTCATTCGCAGAAACAACAAAAACATTTTGTCGCTAAACTTAGCGAGTTGAAGTGATCCGGAACGGCAACAGTGGGGTATCTATAGTGCACATTTTGGAGTACATGTCAGTGTTCTCTCACTGCAATGGCGACCAACGCGCGCTTTTCAAATATGAGTTACCTCCTGCCAGACAAAATTGTTAGGAATATTTTCACAGTGCAATTAATACACTGAATTCAAGTTAGTCTAAATTAGGGCGTTGCTGCAAAAACTGCACTAACAGAACTAAATACGAACTTTTTTATATATCCCTTTCATTATCGATATCTCTTGAACGACGCATGTGCTATGAAATAATTCTGCAAACTATCCCCCAAATTGGACCATAACCATAGCTGAACAAGATCTGAAGCAACGCAGGCAGACACGGCAGGTACTACTGAGCAAGCTAATAGCAGTATTGCAGCATATCAGTCGAATGCAACAGAGTACACGCGCTATACCTGAAATTATTCAGAGCAATTTCACATGTAGTTTCAGCATCATAATTTAAAGCATGTTCTTGCTTGGTGATTTGTAAACAATGGAACAAGTTTGAGAAGCATTACTTGTGATTCTGTTCTTTCAGAAAAGCCATTATCAATAATTCAACTAATTTATTGAAATCATTTCCATACAAGTTTCCCGCCAGGCTCAGTAACACCTCCAGGAGTTATGTAGTGGATGAAACACATGTATATTCCAGTATCATAGTACAGCCCCTTGAACTGGCTTAGTCATAGGTAACAGCATCACAGTATGCACAGTAGATTCTACAGAAGAGTATTCCCCCAGACTACATTTTACATTAGAGTATCTTTGAGTCATGTAGAACAGTATCAAACTATGTCCCCTTCATGGATGTGTGAGACTATCACGAAGGTACTGTAGTAAGTTATGACGACTTCCTCGTATTAGCTGGGATATAAGATAACAAAGCAATGGCAACACATATACTGAAAATGATGCTGTGAAACTTCAGCAGTGCAAACTTTATTTTTCTTTTCTGCCCTATCCAACTGTATTGTTGCGCCAAGGAGTCTGTCAAGATGTAGCAGAGGGTGTTGCGTGTTGCCTGGCCAAAATCGTTCCCACCAAGACGACAGCTCCTCAATCTGTATTTGAGTAGGACAACCGCCATAATATTGAGCTTCCAAAAATAATCTACCTCAAAAACAGCACAAGGAGAGGCATGCCAACCATACAAGTTATATTGATACACCAAAGATAATGTCCCTTATATGAAACTCACAAAAATTCAAAATGATTTTGATAGCTGCTTTGAAAAATAGCCGAATACTGCTCATGTACAATAATCCAGTTCGCATTAGTTCTTTTGCTCAAATGCACAGTTCTAATATTCTTCTTGAACCTTCTGATAATATACTAGCATCACAGAAAGTACTGCTGGGTTCAAAAGATACATCAGTAGTGCTATAGTGGGGTTTAGCTGCAGCCGACTTTCAGGTTGCTCAAATGTAGCTGACCTAGCGTATACGCATCCCTCGGATGTAAGTTCGCTGCGCGCGGCCACCACCTGGACCGGAGATGGCACTGAAGAATCAGTGCTACTCGAAAACAAGTAGTTGTCTTCAGAAGCTGAAACACCGCTGTCCTCCGTTCGCACTGCCGTGTCAACACTTGCTCAGCTCGTAGGTGCAGTTCGTCCGATTTCCTTCCCAAAAACGCTAGCAAATGTTCTCTGAGTCGGCGTGCTGCTGTATAAATGCCGCGCTTGTCCCTTACTTTTGGAATTTCCAGTCTTCTTGCGACAAGGAACGCACGAACGCACAGTACACATGTAGAGGAAGACCATCGTCCTCTACATTTGGCCGGCGCTTGCCGGCGCCACCCTCTTGGCCCACCCCCGCCACAATGCCCCGCTCTACCTGCTTGTGGATGCCTCCTCCCAGGCTGTCGGCGCCGCACTCCAGCAAGAGGTTGACTCCTGCCCACAGCCCATTGCATTTTTCTCACGGAAGTTATCATCAGCAGAGTCACGATATAGCGCATTCAGCAAGGAGCTCCTGGCCGCTTACTCAGCCGTTCGCTATTTCCGCCATTTTCTCGAGGGGCGGTCCTTCACACTTTGGACGGATCACAAGCCACTAGTCGGCGCCATGGCGTCGCCCGGCCGCAACTACTCTCCGCGGGAAATCCGTCACCTTTCCTACATACACTCTTAACTCCGTACCCTTTAGTAAAGGGTAAAAAATCGCAATATTTTACCCTCTATTTCAGAAGCTACCAGGTACCCTCTGAGTGACACCTTTTATAAAAGTTACAAGGAAACCCACTAATTAGAGGTTACGGCCTTCAATCCAGCACCTGCCCGTAAAGGTTACGCCAACGTGCGGCTTTTTATACAGGATGGTCATTTTTATTCGCAACAGAGTAGCGCTCATTTGGCAGGTGGGTTATGTGAATCTTTGCTAATTAGTCGATCCGTAGTTACAAACACATGCGTCAGGAAATGTCGGAAATGTTTGTAACTACGGATGGGTTAATTTGCGAAAATTAACATAACCCACCTGTCAAATGAGCGCTGGTGTGATGCGAATAAAAACAAACACCCTGTGCGTGGGATATGGACAGACATTTACAGAACACACCAAGGTACCAAAATGAACCAGCAGAAAAGGAGATCTTGAACATATGTATATTACAAAAACAGAAGTCTGTCGAGAGGTGACACATTGTGCACAAGTGCGATTCTGGTGTGAGGAGAAACCATGGTCGCTTTACCATGTATGTGGAAAAAAGAACTATCTTCTAAGTGAGAAGCAATGCATAAAAGTGCGAGGAAGCTAGCGAGTCAAAACAACTGACCTATGTTTGCTAAGCTGAACACACCCAACGAAATGGAGAACTGCAGCAGAAAAAAATTTATTCCACATTCGTGTTGCAGAGGCGAGCGCAAATGGCAATACAGTATTACATAAAACGCACACAACCTTGAGGAATATGAGTGTACAGTAACGCAGGAGACACTACATTACTGCGTTATCAGCGTTGGAGGCGCTCTGGGACGAGTTTGTGAGGTACTGCATTGCGCTGGTGACGGTATGTAAACCTGCATGTGGGATCCTGGGAACAAAAGTTTGGACAATGAGAGTAACATTTACGGAACCATTCAAATCCGTACAAAGCACAAGGTACAAAGCAGCATAAATGCGGGAAGGCGTTCACTCCGCGATTGAGACTTAGAATATCGTAAGAATACAACAAGTAGGAAGCTGCGAATTATATATCTCGATGCATATATCCGCAGCTCGCAAAATGCACGCCGGTGTATTGACTTGGCGACCAAGTAAGAGCAGAAAAGTAGCAAGCGTAAGTGGCGTTCATATGCAGGACCGCAAAACGCTTGTCATAATCACAACAAACCTCCGCTAAGAGCTCTTGCCATCAAAATAACGCACGTACCTAGCACAAAATGTACACTTACCCAGTGTATGAAGTGTGTGAATTAGGGCTGCGGTGGTGACGTTCGTTTTCGGTTATATATTCTTTGCAATCTTCGCACTCACTACAGTTTCCCCTGAGAACACCGAAAATATACTTGTTTGCTAGCGACATCTAGCTTTTCCGTTGTTCCTGACGATACTATGATAAACGCGAGGAAAACCACTGATTAAAACAGATTACACTTGTTAACGGACGGACGACGAGCGTTAAGCGTTTCAAGGAAATCGCTCTCAGTGTGGATAGACCTAGACCAGGCTCGGCTACGCAGCGAAATCGGAAATCTTGGTGGTTGCGGCATTGACAATTGTTTTCCACCCTTTAGAAAGAAACATACTATCAGTATTTCAGACTGCGAACTTATAATCTGTGTTCATACAGCATTGATAACATGTAGTTGACGTATAGGTGACGCTGAAACAGATAAAAAATAACAGCGTAGATTCGCAACTGTCGTCTCGAATGGGAGGCTGAAACGCGGCATTATGCTGAAAAACAAAAGGAAAACAAACGATAACAAAGAGATTATCGTTGGAGATTTCGCTTAGAAGTTACAGTGTCGGAGTAGAGGGTACATTTATAAGTTACAACAAGCTGTTTTTGTTTTTTCCGAGATGTAACTTCTATTCGTTTTGTAAAGACATGACCTTGGTCGCTTTTAACCTCTAAATATACGTTACAGTGGTGTAACCTATTAGAAATCTCGAAATCTACGTCTATACAGAAGTTACATGTTTCTAAAAGTTACAATAAAAGGTACGGGTTTAAGAGTGTAGCGGAGTTCACAACCGACATTCGTCACATCGCTGGCTCCGCGAATGTAGTGGCTGACGCCCTGAGCCGGACCTCCACCCTTTCCTCCAGCCCACTCTCAATCGCCGACTTGGCTACCGCCCAGGCACGGGACTCCGAACTGCAACGGCTTCGTACCGCGTCTACCGGCCTCAAGCTCCAAGACATCTCGTACCCTTTAACTCCGACGCCCGTGCTCTGCGACATCTCCGGTGCATCCCCTCGCCCTCTTGTCCCTGACGCCCTCCGGAAACCCATATTCAATAGCATCCACGGCCTCGCACACCCCGGCGTACGCGCCACCATTACGCTGATCACGGACCGTTAGGTATGGCCGGGAGTGCGCCAGGATGTCAGAAGATGGGTCCGCGCTTGCGCTCCTTGCCAGCTATCAAAGTGCCACCGCCACACCAAGTCTCCGATTGGCACGTTCCTCCCTCCGTTACACCGCTTTGCTACCGTGCACATCGACATCGTGGGCCCCCTCCCTCACTCTCATGGCCAACGATACATTCTCACATGCGTGGATCGCTTCACCCGTTGGCCAGAGGCAACCCCTATGGCGGATTCAACGGCCGAAACGGTCGCTTCCACGTTTCTTTCCTCCTGGATCGCCCGTTTCGGTGTGCCAACGGAAGTCGTCACTGATCGCGGTCCCCAATTCGAGAGCCGCCTATTCGCAGCATTCACCAAGCTCCTCGGTACCACGCGCCTCCGCACCACCGCGTACCATCTTGCCTCCAACGGCTTGGTGGAGCGTTTGCATCGGCATCTCAAGCAAGCCCTGATGGCCCGCGGCACGCCCCAGCACTGGACCGAGAATCTGCCGCTGGTCCTCCTCGGCATTCGCGCGGCCTTGAAGCCTGACATCCAGTGTTCCTCCGCGGAATTGGTGTACGGCACCACCATCCGCCTACCTGCTGACATGTTTCAAGCGTCCCCCCTGCCGCCCGATGCCCCCTCTGACTACGTGCGCCGTCTGCAATCTACATTCTCCCACCTTCATCCTACGGCTACCCGCCCTCCCCCGCCGTCGTCTGGATACGTTCCCAAGGCCCTATCTGAAGCCTCGCACATTTTTCTCCGCGTAGACAGGCTTCGACGGGCTCTTCAGGCCCCATATTCCGGCCCGCACAAAGTGCTCCGTCATGGCACGAAGACCCTCGTCATCGACCTCAACGGCAAGCCGGAAACGGTGTCCATAGACCGCACCAAGCCAGCCTTCATCAACGCACCCTCCGTGCAGGCCTTCGACACGCCTCTTCCATCGGGCCCAGTGTCCCCCGCTCCGCGCCCTAAAAAGTCCGTTTCCTGGGCTCCCTTGCTTCGGACGATCCTTCCAGTCCCCCGAGGGGGAGGGTAGTTTGTAGAGCGCCATGATCCAAGAGACAATGAAGTGCTGACTACCGCACGCTCACGCTTCTGGAGCCCGCGCTCCAAATAATAAACATTATCTCTGCTGCCGCACTGGCCGAACCGGCTGTCTCTTTCTCTGGCTCCGGTCGAGCTCCCACACACACATTGTAGGTCAGATACACTGGAGCGAGACGTCAACCACCGACCGTGCATCTAGATGCGTAGCAAGTAACCATCGAAACCCAGTTATACGCTATCGTGCTACTCCAAAACTGTGATATGCTTTTCGCACATCACTTAGAAACCAACACACGCACAATCATATTTACATTCCTCAAATACACGCTGTTGTAACTCGTAGAAACTAGAAAAGCACCGCCAAACAAAACGGCGAGGCGGCAAATCATGATCATGAATGGTGTCGATGCAGGTGCAGCTGATCTGCTGACGCGAGTTTCGTTGCTACTGGAACAGTTGCGCGAGACTATTGAAACCGCCGCGTAAATATAGCGAGTTTTGACAAAACCTGAAGTTGCACGAACAAGAGCACCCTTATTTAAGGGAAAAAAGCCTCATATTCAGAGCGCACGCTGCTGCACGTACAGCACGTCCATATATCTTCGGATACATGATTTTCTATTACAACGATGACAGCACAATTAAAAGGTCTTCTATATTAAATGCGGCTTGGAGGAGCAAATGGATGTTAGTATGACGCTTGTAATAAATTAATATTGCATGTTAATGACATGTCTTTAATGTTCCAAACCTGCACTTGAAGGGATGTCGGATCAACGTCAGCGCAAGGACGTCTTTTCCCAATTACACGAGAATGTCGCATGGGCGTAACCACAAATATGTTTTTTTTTTTTTTTTGGGGGGGGGGGGGGCTAACATGCTGATGTCTTGTGGACGTCAATGATGGACGGTGACGTTTGGAGCAGTTTGAGACGTCCATGGGACGTTTGTGGTTTACTGGGATGCACCTTGCATACCATTTCGATTCCCACTGCGCGTTACTTCACATTCCTTAAAGTAGAACTTGGGCGACATACACCCGACGTGTAACTGACTTGAGATTCATTTTGTACCTTCTAAAGTGAGAACGGTTTGGTCAGAAGGTGATGTGCTCCCTTCGATTGCTCAGTCGAGTAGTGAGATTGCACAATATTGCTAACATATACTACAATATAGTACATATATTAATATATACATATATACGTATATAACATATAATACATATAATAATAATACTAACATATAATAGAATATAACACAATATTGCTAACAAATTCTTGCGACATTCTAAACATTGGACGCTTAGCCCCTCAACTAATTGGATGTTCTCATTTTGAGTTATCGAGTGAATTGAAACGTAAGTATCGTTCCCTGTTGAACGTGGATTACGAAACAACATGAAGATGAACAGAACATGTGTTTTGTCTTCTCTGTGATTTCTAGACTACTTCCTAGTAGTAAGTACTGGACTCTCACAGTGCACAACGCCCAACTGGCCTGAACACGATTTAATTAGCAATTAGAGCTAATTGGGACCCCCCACATTAATCAGCACCCTCCAGGGAGCCACCACACTAATTGGGGAAAGTCTAACTCGTGTCCAGACCAGCTGAGCGTTGTGCACTATGAGAGTCCATAAAAAATAAAAAAATAGATAGAAATAGAGTGGAGAGAAGGAGTTTAATTGAAGATCAACGGCGCCATCTTGAAGAAAGCGGTCCGGAAAGGCCGCTGACCGTCGCTGGGCGACGGAGCACAGAGGCAGGTTGCAAAGCATCGCAGCTATGACCACCAGTTCCGGACATCCTGTGACGTCAGCTGTGACGTCATCACGGCATGTCTGGGCAAGTTAGGACAGCTCTGGGCATGCAAGGAGAAAAACACTCGTAATACAGAGGCTGGAAAAGCAAGAGTATGCAAACCATCAATAGCTAACAACAAAAAAAAATTAGTTACACAACAAATGAGCCCACCAGAACAGGAGCGCAGAACCATGCGACTGCTCCATCCGAGAGGCAGGCAGAAACTGACTCGTAATGGTTTTTGTCCTGTATAAACCCCGCAGCTGCACCCCCTAACGGTTACTTTCTCAACTAATCTCACAACAAAATTATTAAGAATCACGCCAGCGCTACTCCCGGTCCCAAGGCAGAAGATGATAGAAAATGGCGGGAATGCCCGGACAACAGCAACCAGCACCCGACGTGCACGGGCACGAAAATCGCAAACAAAGCGGGAACAAAGTTGGCGAAATCATTAGTTACCCAACAAATCACCTCACCACAGTAGGAGCGCAGACCGATGCGACTGCTCTCGTCGACAGCCAGGGATCAAGTGACGACGGAGCGAACGACCGCACGTCTTCTCCCAACGAGAGCCAGAGGTGGACTGACGTAAGCGCCACTCTACGGGTGCTACGCATGCGCGCGCTCGTAGCGCCCTCTGCGCGCTCCTACCGCCACCTGCGAGAGGCTAAGAGAGAAGAGCATTCCTGCGCCCCCTGCTGACCGTTCTCATTGGTCGTGAGGCTAAGTGAGAAGAGCATTCCTGCGCCCCCTGCTGGCAGTTCTCATTGGTCCAGACATCATCCTATTGTCTCAGGGCTACACTGTTTTTTTCCACTAATGCTCCTTTGGTCAATCTGCAGTGAAGCCACGGTATGACGTCATCATGCACCTGGGTGGCTCAAGGACGCGTGCGCTCTAGACAGGGGACCTATTATTTATTGAATCACTATCCCAAGATTATTTCCTTTATTCTTCTATAACGATTGCATAGGAAACTATTGCAGAAGAGCACCATGCATGAAAACTGATCGTAGGAATTCCAAAGTCTTACTAAATGAGACTTGCAAAAGAACAAAACATCCTAACATGTAACTCCATCAACGGCTAATAAGAGGACTAGGCACTCAACAAATCAACGCGCGCAGTACTCAGGGCAGCACTATCGTCAAGACGACAATGTTCCTTGTCAAAAAAAGACAAAATACAAAGCGTTAACAAAGGAAAGCATGCATATCGGGGCATGTCAGGACACGTCAGGACAAATTCGCACGACTGTTGGGCAACAGAGGAAAACGAACACTTGAACAGAGTGAAAAAGGCACTCACCATCATTTTTCCCGTTCACAGCATTCCCTCATTGTAAATCCGCTCGTCACAAAATCCACCTGCATCGTCGAACACCATTCACCAGTGACGAACTACACATCCGCACCCCATCAGAGGCAGACAGAACCCCACCTAAGCTACGCTCTTCCACTGACGGCCAACGCCAGGATCATAATTACCGTGTCTACACCCGCCAGTGTCCAAGAGAGAAGTGAATCCTTGCGCCCCCTGCAGGCCAGTCTCATTGGTCGTGACGGCATCCTATTGTCTCAGGGCTACCCTGTTTTTTTCCACTAATGCTCCTCTAGACAAGGTCAACCTGAAACAATAGTCTCTCGGTATGCGGTCATCATGCAGGTGCGTGGCTCAAGAACGCGCACGCTCTAGACATGGGACCTGTTATTTATTGAATCAATATCCCTAGATTATTTCCTTTATTCTTCTATAACGATTGCATAGGGAACTATTGCAGAAGAGCACCATAGAAAAGAGGAGATTATAGCATTTCATTCCCAAAGTCTTACTGTACAGGGAAAAAATGGTGCAGCAAGACATGTTCATCCCACCCGAGAGCCAGGTAGATAATTGAATAATGATGCTTTGTTCCTCCTGAATAAAGTCACACACCTGTCCCCCTCGCGGTTACTCTCTGAACTAAATGAATCGCAAAAGTATTAAGAATAGCACTATTCCCATTCAAGGCAGCACTATCGTCAAGAATATTGCTTGTACAAAAAGAAAAAAACTACATGTAGAAGGAAAGCATGTCAGAACAAGCCCAGGCATGTCAGCGCATGTTTGTCAGACAACAAGGGGGAAAAAGCGAAAAGGAACAAAGAAGGAAACCAGCATCAAACTATTTCCAAGCACACGCACTCCTCTTGTTCAAAAACAGTGCTCATCATAAATCTGTCCAGGGGAATACACACCATTTTGCTACACTTTTTTCAGTAACAGTCAACGCATTGCTACAGACTGCGTGACATCATCACATCCTGTCTGAAGAAGACACCGGCAAAGACTCCTATTAATTATTGAATCGCAAGATTATTTCCTTTGTCCTACTCTGAATGACATTGATTCTCTCATTAAAATTCAACAAAAAAGCACTCTGCATATTAACGATTTTCACCCCAAAGGCTCATCATGGTCATTAGAATTACAGTAAACTACCACTGCTCTTTTAAAATAATAAGTGAGACCACTCAACATCACCTCCAGTTCCATTCGCGCACGCCAAAGCACAAGACAGAACGCCTTTACGGGAACATGATGGCATTCTTACCATATTAATGATTTTATACCTTGCATTGCAGTTTAGAAACACTACTACAAAACTATAATTTTAGAAGCTCATTAAAATTCTACTTTCTATGGAAACTATAATTGCCCTATTACTTGAATCGCTATTAATGAAGCGCTCCAATTTTTTCTCTCTTCCCATTTCAGCCTTGTCATGCAGTGAAGCAGACTCACATACAAAATCATTAATTTACACTGAGGGTGCCGTGAATTCAGGAATTCCTATCCTGTGCTCAAATACAAGCATTTCTTCACGGATACCTTTAACAGCTGACTTCCTCAACATACCGAGCTCCTAACAACATCTAACAGACAATCAGAGAAACCCTCTTCTCAGCTGCACCATGCGACTTTCTTCTGCGTAAAATCGGTGATTTGGGGAAGAGAGCAGCGAAAAATTGCGCGCACTTGTGCTTGACTTAAAAAACCTGAAGCATATGCCAATAAACCAAGAAAAAGACACTCCTGTCTGGTATCTGATAGTGCCACATACACAGACGCATTGTCGCAAAGAAAGCACAGGACAGGGATACACAAATTTCCTTAGGTGAGCAGGGAAAAGGCTTAAGACCTCAGGAATAATAGCAGAGTCACTGGACATCGCTACGCGGCTAACACAAATAACAAGATAATAGCGGCGGGTAAAATTGCAACACTGCTAAACAAGCCCCAACATGCCATCATGACGTCGCAAACCAGGAAAAAGAAGCACGCGCGCACACACAGCAGCTCAGGAATGCACAAGGAGAGGTGCTTTATAGGAATTTCTACTCCACACACTCAGATACCAGCATTTCTGCACAAATACCTATAACGGCTGACTTCCTCAACATATCGAGGAAAGCGAATACTGACACTCAACATATAACAAAAAACAAACAAATTCCATTCTCATGAACTCTCCTCTGCCGAGCGGCTTTCTCCTGCTCTACCTGGATGCTGACTGTTTCCCCTCATCTACATTCTGAGTAAAAGCAGTGAAAGGAGAAAAGAACCGCGAAAAACTACACGCTTTTGTGCTCCAATAGCTGTAACTGCAAGAAACCGTAGCACACGCCAATAAACTGAGAAAAAGACACCCATTTCTGCCACCAGATAATTCTTGCATAATGCCACATACACAGCCGCATTACCCTTGCGTAAAGAAAGCACAGGACAGGGATACACAAATTTCCTTAGGTGAGCAGGGAAAAGGCTTAAGACCTCAGGTAACCTCACATCGCCACGCGGCTAGCACAACATGACACCAACAACATACTAGCAGCGGGAAGAATTGCAACACTGCTAAACAAGTCCAGACATGCCACGAGAACGTCACAAATCAGGAAAAAAGCACACGCACGCACGCACGCACAGAGTACAACGCATTAAACACACGGTGCGCTCAGGAATAATCGTAGCGTTACCGCACGTCGCTACAAAGCTCAACGTCTAACCCAAGACGACAGCAACAAGATATTAGCGAAGAGTAAAAATTGCAACACTACTGAACAAGTCCAGACATGCGACATCGCATACAAAACACTGCTCATCGGGGAAAAGGCCTAAGCCTGCGGCGGATCATCATAGAGCATACACAACTTCATTTTTCTATTTTGCGTAAACTAAACGCGGTCTGCTTGGAAAACGACGTACAAATTTTCTCAGGGAGCAGAGAAATATAGAAATTTCTACTCCGTGCTCAGATACCAGCATTTCTGCTCAAAAACCTTCAAAATTAAGCACTGCTTACTTCGTCAAGATATCGAACACCCAACAAAATCAAACAAACAACCCCACTTCCACTGGTAGAACACTATTCAGCTTTTACGCAGGAGGCTTTCTTCTACATAAAAAGTAGAGAAAATAAGAAAAGAGCAGCGAAATATTGCACGCACTTTTGCTCGCATAGCTATAAGAGAAAAAAATAAATAAAAGAACGACGCACACGCTAATAAACTGTGACAAAGACACCCATTTCTGCTATCAGATAATTATTGCATAATGCTAAATACTCATTTGCATTGGCCCTGCGTGAAGAAAGCACAGGACAGGGATACACAATCTATCTTAAGCGAGCACGGAAAGTCACTTCTACTCGAACAGCTTAATACCATAAAGTCTGAATTTTTGCAAAGAAAATAAAGCCTGAACAGCGCTACGAAGGTGACAGACACATACTAACAAACAAACAAACACTTCTTCGAGTCTGTACTATCTTTTAAAAAATAACGAAAGCACACATTAAAAAAATCAAATCGGCTAGGCAGCCTACCAGACGTTGTGCCTTAAAGTTGGCTGCACGCAATGCGCGGAAGCATGCTGTGAAGCCAACTTGCGGTTTTGCTGGATGCACATGAAGTCCGATTCCAATTGGAAATCGCGCTAAGGACGTGCCAAACGTGGAATTTTCGCAAGATTAATCCCAATACCTGGAATTCTGTTCATTTTAGCGGGAATGCTGGCGCTTGTGCTCCATTATTCGAAATTTTCGAATATTCGAATTTCTCGTTTATCAAATTTTCGAATACGAATAGGGTTGGAATATCAACAATATTCGAACAATATTCGAAATTTCGAATATTCGCACACCTCTAGTGAATACTGACACTCAACGATATATAACAAAAAACAAACAAATTCCATTCTCATGAACTCTCCTCTACCGAGCGGCTTTCTCCTGCTCTACCTGGATGCTGACTTTTTCCCCCCTCACCTACATTCTGAGTAAAAGCAGTGACAGAAGAAAAGAACCGCGAAAAATTACACGCATTTGTGTCACAGGACAGGGATACACAAATTTGCTTACGTGAGCAGGGAAAAGGCTTAAGTCGTACCGCTCAGGAATAATCGAAGAATCACCGCTAATCGCTACGCGGCTAGCGCTTGAACAGCGCTACGAACGCGACAGATACATACTAACTAACAAACAAACAAACACTTCTATTCATTTCTATTGATAAAGGCGTAAACCACACTACAAGAACAAAGCACGCTGCTTCAGGAAAGCGTATCAAATGCATCGCAACAGGACCGGCTCTCATAAAATAGCCTGCCCAAAACGAAGACTTCACCAGGTTCGCGAGGTAATTCCATTAAAAACGCTCTCGGTCTATCCTACAGATAGCAATGCAAGCGCTGCTACCCTTATTTTTTAAGCCACTATTGCACGCAATAGTACATAAATGTATCACTCGTGTCACATGAAAAGGCACACACAAAGAACTTACTTGTCAAGTGGGATCCCTGGTTCAGGAAAGCGCGCGCGCGCCCGCGCGAACACATACACAGACGCACACTCACATTTTCACACTCACAAACACAAAGTCTATTCTCACAACCACATAAATCCATATTATTCCTCAGGTCAATAATTATCCTACCATCGTCAAAAGATGGCTCACTCTTGTATGCGATCGCAAAGCGATAGGTCCTCGTTCCGGATGTAATAGGATATCGCCACTCGGCCGACGCGAACCAAAAAAGAAAGAAAGGAATGCGCGTTCGCTATACCTCCACAAAGAAAATGGTGCCGTGCTTCTACGCAGCGCTCATCATACAGGAGTGAATTGTCTTCTTCGTTTTCCTTTTATTTTCTTGCACCCATATATTTTGCAAGAATACTATAGAGCAGAACGGACAAATGTGAACATCATTCGCTACACACTGTAGCTCTCATCATTTTTAAACCAAACCACTTAACATGTGTTCATAGGTCTTCACTAAATAGGTGAGCCGATAATGACTCAAAATGAAATGAAATCAAATAAAATAATCATTCCAGCATCGCTGGCTGCAAGCTTGGGTACCCTGCTTGGGTCTGCTGGCGCTGGAATAAAAGATTTATCGCGAGGGTACTACAATGGTGAGCTCTGCTGCTGTTTAAGTGATAAAACAGTGCTGTAGTAGTACCCTTGCGATAAATCTTTTATTCCAGCGCCAGCAGACCCAAGCAGGGTACCCAAGCTTGCAGCCAGCGATGCTGGAATGATTATTTTATTTGATTTCATTTCATTTTGAGTCATTATCGGCTCACCTATTTAGTGAAGACCTATGAACACATGTTAAGTGGTTTGGTTTAAAAATGATGAGAGCTACAGTGTGTAGCGAATGATGTTCACATTTGTCCGTTCTGCTCTATAGTATTCTTGCAAAATATATGGGTGCAAGAAAATAAAAGGAAAACGAAGAAGACAATTCACTCCTGTATGATGAGCGCTGCGTAGAAGCACGGCACCATTTTCTTTGTGGAGGTATAGCGAACGCGCATTCCTTTCTTTCTTTTTTGGTTCGCGTCGGCCGAGTGGCGATATCCTATTACATCCGGAACGAGGACCTATCGCTTTGCGATCGCATACAAGAGTGAGCCATCTTTTGACGATGGTAGGATAATTATTGACCTGAGGAATAATATGGATTTATGTGGTTGTGAGAATAGACTTTGTGTTTGTGAGTGTGAAAATGTGAGTGTGCGTCTGTGTATGTGTTCGCGCGGGCGCGCGCGCGCTTTCCTGAACCAGGGATCCCACTTGACAAGTAAGTTCTTTGTGTGTGCCTTTTCATGTGACACGAGTGATACATTTATGTACTATTGCGTGCAATAGTGGCTTAAAAAATAAGGGTAGCAGCGCTTGCATTGCTATCTGTAGGATAGACCGAGAGCGTTTTTAATGGAATTACCTCGCGAACCTGGTGAAGTCTTCGTTTTGGGCAGGCTATTTTATGAGAGCCGGTCCTGTTGCGATGCATTTGATACGCTTTCCTGAAGCAGCGTGCTTTGTTCTTGTAGTGTGGTTTACGCCTTTATCAATAGAAATGAATAGAAGTGTTTGTTTGTTTGTTAGTTAGTATGTATCTGTCGCGTTCGTAGCGCTGTTCAAGCGCTAGCCGCGTAGCGATTAGCGGTGATTCTTCGATTATTCCTGAGCGGTACGACTTAAGCCTTTTCCCTGCTCACGTAAGCAAATTTGTGTATCCCTGTCCTGTGACACAAATGCGTGTAATTTTTCGCGGTTCTTTTCTTCTGTCACTGCTTTTACTCAGAATGTAGGTGAGGGGGGAAAAAGTCAGCATCCAGGTAGAGCAGGAGAAAGCCGCTCGGTAGAGGAGAGTTCATGAGAATGGAATTTGTTTGTTTTTTGTTATATATCGTTGAGTGTCAGTATTCACTAGAGGTGTGCGAATATTCGAAATTTCGAATATTGTTCGAATATTGTTGATATTCCAACCCTATTCGTATTCGAAAATTTGATAAACGAGAAATTCGAATATTCGAAAATTTCGAATAATGGAGCACAAGCGCCAGCATTCCCGCTAAAATGAACAGAATTCCAGGTATTGGGATTAATCTTGCGAAAATTCCACGTTTGGCACGTCCTTAGCGCGATTTCCAATTGGAATCGGACTTCATGTGCATCCAGCAAAACCGCAAGTTGGCTTCACAGCATGCTTCCGCGCATTGCGTGCAGCCAACTTTAAGGCACAACGTCTGGTAGGCTGCCTAGCCGATTTGATTTTTTTAATGTGTGCTTTCGTTATTTTTTAAAAGATAGTACAGACTCGAAGAAGTGTTTGTTTGTTTGTTAGTATGTGTCTGTCACCTTCGTAGCGCTGTTCAGGCTTTATTTTCTTTGCAAAAATTCAGACTTTATGGTATTAAGCTGTTCGAGTAGAAGTGACTTTCCGTGCTCGCTTAAGATAGATTGTGTATCCCTGTCCTGTGCTTTCTTCACGCAGGGCCAATGCAAATGAGTATTTAGCATTATGCAATAATTATCTGATAGCAGAAATGGGTGTCTTTGTCACAGTTTATTAGCGTGTGCGTCGTTCTTTTATTTATTTTTTTCTCTTATAGCTATGCGAGCAAAAGTGCGTGCAATATTTCGCTGCTCTTTTCTTATTTTCTCTACTTTTTATGTAGAAGAAAGCCTCCTGCGTAAAAGCTGAATAGTGTTCTACCAGTGGAAGTGGGGTTGTTTGTTTGATTTTGTTGGGTGTTCGATATCTTGACGAAGTAAGCAGTGCTTAATTTTGAAGGTTTTTGAGCAGAAATGCTGGTATCTGAGCACGGAGTAGAAATTTCTATATTTCTCTGCTCCCTGAGAAAATTTGTACGTCGTTTTCCAAGCAGACCGCGTTTAGTTTACGCAAAATAGAAAAATGAAGTTGTGTATGCTCTATGATGATCCGCCGCAGGCTTAGGCCTTTTCCCCGATGAGCAGTGTTTTGTATGCGATGTCGCATGTCTGGACTTGTTCAGTAGTGTTGCAATTTTTACTCTTCGCTAATATCTTGTTGCTGTCGTCTTGGGTTAGACGTTGAGCTTTGTAGCGACGTGCGGTAACGCTACGATTATTCCTGAGCGCACCGTGTGTTTAATGCGTTGTACTCTGTGCGTGCGTGCGTGCGTGTGCTTTTTTCCTGATTTGTGACGTTCTCGTGGCATGTCTGGACTTGTTTAGCAGTGTTGCAATTCTTCCCGCTGCTAGTATGTTGTTGGTGTCATGTTGTGCTAGCCGCGTGGCGATGTGAGGTTACCTGAGGTCTTAAGCCTTTTCCCTGCTCACCTAAGGAAATTTGTGTATCCCTGTCCTGTGCTTTCTTTACGCAAGGGTAATGCGGCTGTGTATGTGGCATTATGCAAGAATTATCTGGTGGCAGAAATGGGTGTCTTTTTCTCAGTTTATTGGCGTGTGCTACGGTTTCTTGCAGTTACAGCTATTGGAGCACAAAAGCGTGTAGTTTTTCGCGGTTCTTTTCTCCTTTCACTGCTTTTACTCAGAATGTAGATGAGGGGAAACAGTCAGCATCCAGGTAGAGCAGGAGAAAGCCGCTCGGCAGAGGAGAGTTCATGAGAATGGAATTTGTTTGTTTTTTGTTATATGTTGAGTGTCAGTATTCGCTTTCCTCGATATGTTGAGGAAGTCAGCCGTTATAGGTATTTGTGCAGAAATGCTGGTATCTGAGTGTGTGGAGTAGAAATTCCTATAAAGCACCTCTCCTTGTGCATTCCTGAGCTGCTGTGTGTGCGCGCGTGCTTCTTTTTCCTGGTTTGCGACGTCATGATGGCATGTTGGGGCTTGTTTAGCAGTGTTGCAATTTTACCCGCCGCTATTATCTTGTTATTTGTGTTAGCCGCGTAGCGATGTCCAGTGACTCTGCTATTATTCCTGAGGTCTTAAGCCTTTTCCCTGCTCACCTAAGGAAATTTGTGTATCCCTGTCCTGTGCTTTCTTTGCGACAATGCGTCTGTGTATGTGGCACTATCAGATACCAGACAGGAGTGTCTTTTTCTTGGTTTATTGGCATATGCTTCAGGTTTTTTAAGTCAAGCACAAGTGCGCGCAATTTTTCGCTGCTCTCTTCCCCAAATCACCGATTTTACGCAGAAGAAAGTCGCATGGTGCAGCTGAGAAGAGGGTTTCTCTGATTGTCTGTTAGATGTTGTTAGGAGCTCGGTATGTTGAGGAAGTCAGCTGTTAAAGGTATCCGTGAAGAAATGCTTGTATTTGAGCACAGGATAGGAATTCCTGAATTCACGGCACCCTCAGTGTAAATTAATGATTTTGTATGTGAGTCTGCTTCACTGCATGACAAGGCTGAAATGGGAAGAGAGAAAAAATTGGAGCGCTTCATTAATAGCGATTCAAGTAATAGGGCAATTATAGTTTCCATAGAAAGTAGAATTTTAATGAGCTTCTAAAATTATAGTTTTGTAGTAGTGTTTCTAAACTGCAATGCAAGGTATAAAATCATTAATATGGTAAGAATGCCATCATGTTCCCGTAAAGGCGTTCTGTCTTGTGCTTTGGCGTGCGCGAATGGAACTGGAGGTGATGTTGAGTGGTCTCACTTATTATTTTAAAAGAGCAGTGGTAGTTTACTGTAATTCTAATGACCATGATGAGCCTTTGGGGTGAAAATCGTTAATATGCAGAGTGCTTTTTTGTTGAATTTTAATGAGAGAATCAATGTCATTCAGAGTAGGACAAAGGAAATAATCTTGCGATTCAATAATTAATAGGAGTCTTTGCCGGTGTCTTCTTCAGACAGGATGTGATGATGTCACGCAGTCTGTAGCAATGCGTTGACTGTTACTGAAAAAAGTGTAGCAAAATGGTGTGTATTCCCCTGGACAGATTTATGATGAGCACTGTTTTTGAACAAGAGGAGTGCGTGTGCTTGGAAATAGTTTGATGCTGGTTTCCTTCTTTGTTCCTTTTCGCTTTTTCCCCCTTGTTGTCTGACAAACATGCGCTGACATGCCTGGGCTTGTTCTGACATGCTTTCCTTCTACATGTAGTTTTTTTCTTTTTGTACAAGCAATATTCTTGACGATAGTGCTGCCTTGAATGGGAATAGTGCTATTCTTAATACTTTTGCGATTCATTTAGTTCAGAGAGTAACCGCGAGGGGGACAGGTGTGTGACTTTATTCAGGAGGAACAAAGCATCATTATTCAATTATCTACCTGGCTCTCGGGTGGGATGAACATGTCTTGCTGCACCATTTTTTCCCTGTACAGTAAGACTTTGGGAATGAAATGCTATAATCTCCTCTTTTCTATGGTGCTCTTCTGCAATAGTTCCCTATGCAATCGTTATAGAAGAATAAAGGAAATAATCTAGGGATAGTGATTCAATAAATAACAGGTCCCATGTCTAGAGCGTGCGCGTTCTTGAGCCACGCACCTGCATGATGACCGCATACCGAGAGACTATTGTTTCAGGTTGACCTTGTCTAGAGGAGCATTAGTGGAAAAAAACAGGGTAGCCCTGAGACAATAGGATGCCGTCACGACCAATGAGACTGGCCTGCAGGGGGCGCAAGGATTCACTTCTCTCTTGGACACTGGCGGGTGTAGACACGGTAATTATGATCCTGGCGTTGGCCGTCAGTGGAAGAGCGTAGCTTAGGTGGGGTTCTGTCTGCCTCTGATGGGGTGCGGATGTGTAGTTCGTCACTGGTGAATGGTGTTCGACGATGCAGGTGGATTTTGTGACGAGCGGATTTACAATGAGGGAATGCTGTGAACGGGAAAAATGATGGTGAGTGCCTTTTTCACTCTGTTCAAGTGTTCGTTTTCCTCTGTTGCCCAACAGTCGTGCGAATTTGTCCTGACGTGTCCTGACATGCCCCGATATGCATGCTTTCCTTTGTTAACGCTTTGTATTTTGTCTTTTTTTGACAAGGAACATTGTCGTCTTGACGATAGTGCTGCCCTGAGTACTGCGCGCGTTGATTTGTTGAGTGCCTAGTCCTCTTATTAGCCGTTGATGGAGTTACATGTTAGGATGTTTTGTTCTTTTGCAAGTCTCATTTAGTAAGACTTTGGAATTCCTACGATCAGTTTTCATGCATGGTGCTCTTCTGCAATAGTTTCCTATGCAATCGTTATAGAAGAATAAAGGAAATAATCTTGGGATAGTGATTCAATAAATAATAGGTCCCCTGTCTAGAGCGCACGCGTCCTTGAGCCACCCAGGTGCATGATGACGTCATACCGTGGCTTCACTGCAGATTGACCAAAGGAGCATTAGTGGAAAAAAACAGTGTAGCCCTGAGACAATAGGATGATGTCTGGACCAATGAGAACTGCCAGCAGGGGGCGCAGGAATGCTCTTCTCACTTAGCCTCACGACCAATGAGAACGGTCAGCAGGGGGCGCAGGAATGCTCTTCTCTCTTAGCCTCTCGCAGGTGGCGGTAGGAGCGCGCAGAGGGCGCTACGAGCGCGCGCATGCGTAGCACCCGTAGAGTGGCGCTTACGTCAGTCCACCTCTGGCTCTCGTTGGGAGAAGACGTGCGGTCGTTCGCTCCGTCGTCACTTGATCCCTGGCTGTCGACGAGAGCAGTCGCATCGGTCTGCGCTCCTACTGTGGTGAGGTGATTTGTTGGGTAACTAATGATTTCGCCAACTTTGTTCCCGCTTTGTTTGCGATTTTCGTGCCCGTGCACGTCGGGTGCTGGTTGCTGTTGTCCGGGCATTCCCGCCATTTTCTATCATCTTCTGCCTTGGGACCGGGAGTAGCGCTGGCGTGATTCTTAATAATTTTGTTGTGAGATTAGTTGAGAAAGTAACCGTTAGGGGGTGCAGCTGCGGGGTTTATACAGGACAAAAACCATTACGAGTCAGTTTCTGCCTGCCTCTCGGATGGAGCAGTCGCATGGTTCTGCGCTCCTGTTCTGGTGGGCTCATTTGTTGTGTAACTAATTTTTTGTTGTTGTTAGCTATTGATGGTTTGCATACTCTTGCTTTTCCAGCCTCTGTATTACGAGTGTTTTTCTCCTTGCATGCCCAGAGCTGTCCTAACTTGCCCAGACATGCCGTGATGACGTCACAGCTGACGTCACAGGATGTCCGGAACTGGTGGTCATAGCTGCGATGCTTTGCAACCTGCCTCTGTGCTCCGTCGCCCAGCGACGGTCAGCGGCCTTTCCGGACCGCTTTCTTCAAGATGGCGCCGTTGATCTTCAATTAAACTCCTTCTCTCCACTCTATTTCTATCTATTTTTTTATTTTTTATGGACTCTCATAGTGCACAACGCTCAGCTGGTCTGGACACGAGTTAGACTTTCCCCAATTAGTGTGGTGGCTCCCTGGAGGGTGCTGATTAATGTGGGGGGTCCCAATTAGCTCTAATTGCTAATTAAATCGTGTTCAGGCCAGTTGGGCGTTGTGCACTGTGAGAGTCCAGTACTTACTACTCTTCCTGCCTCTCATCACACGCGGAGGGAATCTTCCTACAGACCATACATAACACAGTATGTATTTCCTGACACATTTCCCGTAGCTTTCCCAAAAGCTGTAGAGATACTTGAGAAACGGAATGAAATTAGCATTAATGTGTATGTGTACGAAAAGGAAGAAAACTAGATCTACCCCATCAAAGTTGTTCATGAGGAGTGTCAGAAGCATGCGGACTTGTTACTAGTTGTCTCTCATTTTGTGCTCATCGCAAATTTTAATGGCTTGTTTATTCCACGTGGGCAATTTCATTGTAAAATGTGTACAATGGGCTTCTGCTCAGAGGGAAGTCTGAAGTGTCATTTAAGTATGTGTAAGCAACAGAAAGTAGCCAATACCATTTACCTAAACAAGGGAGAGGCATTAGCATTTGCAGGGGAACATGTGATGTCAGAAGTTCCTTTCTACTGTGTGTATGACTTTGGAAGTGTGCTGTCACCGTGTCAGGATTCAGGAAATGTGTATGAGAATTACATCCCCTCTTCATTTTGTCTGTTAGTGATACGCGCATCCGACTCATATGTCCTCCAAAATCATCCGTATCGTGGACCTAATTGTGTCACTCTCTTTATGGAGCTACTGCACAGGCTCCATGACGACATTTTCGAATGGATATGTACAATGGCACTCTAGAAATGACCGCAGAAAACGTGCAGCAGCATGCCACAGCAAGTCACTGCAACGTTTGCAAAGAAGCAAAAAGTTCACGACCATGACCATGTAAGTGGAAAATTTCGACAAACTTTGTGTAACACCTGTAACTTAAAACTGAGACGCCTCCTAAGGTTCCAATCATTGCACACAATGCCAACTATGACGAGTTGACTTTTGTCTCAGTTGCATTTGCTTAAGAAAGTGGACATAAATGTGCTTACCAGTAGCTCCCAAAAATTAAAGGCTATAGACCGTTTGTTCCTACGGATTCCTAGATAGTTTAAACTTCCTGAACGCAAGTCTTGAATCATTGGTGAAAAATCTATGTGAGAAAGGTGAAGACAACTTTCGTTGTCTTCGTCAATTTTTTCCAAACGAAGAACACTTTCAACTGATGTTCGCAAAGGAGTGTTTTGCTACAATTTTGTCACCACTTTCGAAGCCTACAATGAGCTTTCTCTACCTCCTCGGGATTAATTCCTCAACACCTTGAATGGTACAGAAGTAAGTGAAGAAGATTATTGCCATGCGCAGAGAGTCTTTGAAAAATTTGAACTCATATACTTACTCACAGATGCGCTGCTTTTAGCAGACGTGCTTCAGAGCTTTCGCAAGTGGACGCTTGACTTTCACAAGATTCAACCTTTTCACTTTGTGTCTCTTCCCGGTTTAAGCATGTCTTGTGCCCTAAAAATGAATAAGTGAGTAAGGTAGAGCTAGAGTTGATTCACGACCCTGACGCATAGCTACTGAGTAAGAATGGTGTACGAGGAGGTGTTACGCAGTGTTCACTGAGGAAGGCGGCTGCAAATGTACCAGGAACAGAGCAGTTTGACCCTGAAAGGCGAAGTAGCCCATTACATAGACGTTAATGGGCTGTACGGCTCAGTAATGAGAGAGCCACAACCTTCTTTTTGAGGTTTCGTGTGGCTCACAGAGGATGAAATCGCGAACTTGGATATAACACACCTCTCAGATGACGCACCTGTGGGTTACTTCCTCGAGGTAGATCTAACGTATGACAAAGAAATTCACCAACGTCACACAGATCTGCCAGTTACCCCCGAGAAAATGTCAGTTCCCTATCATCTGCTGTCAGAGTATCAAAAGAAGTTTCACCTTCTTCAGAAGGCTACCGATGCAAAATTACTGTTGACATTATTCGACAAAGAGAGATATTTGCAGCTTTCATGTTTTCATACTGAGCACTATCGCAATCTGCAGTTGTATTTGCATTTGGGATTGAGGCTCACCAAAATTCAAAGGGTTCTAAAGTTCAAACAAAAGCCCTTTCTCCGATCCTATGTGGACTTCAATCATGATCCTCGAAAACGAGCTACAAATGCCTTCGAAAGCTCCCAAGCTAAGATTGGAATTAAAGGGGTTGTGGCATGTCATCTTACGTTATCCCAGATAAACGTAAAACGCGGTTCTTTTTAACAACGTGGACCAGCAATGAAAGTTTCACAACGAAAAGAGTGATAGAACCGGAGAAAATGGGCACCGAGGATACGGAAACCCATGCGGCTCTGACGTCACAGCGCACGCCGCTGCCAATGAGGCGGCGCACGAGAAGTCACGTGCTCACGGAATGGACGCAACTCTGACGTCGGCGCTTTGCTCGGGAGTGTGTTCGAGGGCTTTTATCTCGCTAAGTAAGACACGTGGAAGAATAATTGTTTTTTCTTCACTATTCGGGCGTGCTGTACAACGCGTCCATGATGTAATGAACCGCATCTATGAAAGTGTCCCAACCCGTTTAATAGCGTGTACGGACGTTCGTGTATGCAGGTGAGAAAGTTTGTCAACAGTCGTCGCACAGTAACCGATGAATAAGTGCTCAAACTCCTACGCAAGCCAAACCTAAAGGATCCTGACCTACATCCTGTGAAACCTAAAGGAGTTCCGACCGCTGAGCTCTCACGTCATACTCTTTCAATTCTCTCAATCTGTGCTCCGCATGAGACAGCTACTGTACCTAGGATTCACGATATTGGAACTCTCCAAGCGCAAGATGCTCGATTTTTACCACAACTATTTTCTTCTTGTAGCTCCAGATACTAGACTGCTGTATATGGACACAGATTCCTAAATCCACAAATCATAAAGTTAAGCAAAAAAAAGCACTTCTCGAACTAGCTGACAAGCACCTGGGTAACTGTAGCGATGACCCCGATCATCCACTATATTCCACGAAAAATAAGATGGTACTGGGAATGTTTAAAAACGAGATGCTTCGTGATTACATTCTCGGTTTCTGTTGTCTAAAACCAAAACTGTACGCTCTCGAACTGAGTAGTAAAAAACAGCACAACGGTGCGAAACATTCTGAAGTACAGAAGCTTCTTTATTCCATGTACACCGACGCTCTTGAGTATGGCAGAATACACACTGTTAAACAGAACCTGATCGTACACAAACAAAATGTAAACAAAAGTGTGTCAGTGACAAAGATTCCTCTCAACCCTCTGATACAAAGCGTTACATTTGTGCAGATGGAATTGAAATGTTCCCTTTTGGTTTTCTTGCCTAATATGTATGGATTGGACAAGTGTTATCAAGGATAGAAGCATCACGATGGTAGATGATGGAAGGTCGTTATCATCAATAAAGATGTTGTTCCTTTTTTGTTATTTTTGTGTTTCTTCATAACAAATGTTTAACACTAAAGGAGTGTTGATTGTACATATCTTCATTTGACTTATTCAATGCACTTTTTTTTTCTTAAGTTTTGTATTGGATATGAATGAGAGAGTTGCCACTTCCTTAAATAAAGAAACTTTTTTCAAAGTGTTTCCAAAAAGTGGAGTGTCACCTTGATATGTACGACGGGTGTTCAAGTCAAACCGGGACTTTTCATTTTCCGCAAAAGTAAAATGAATTTACAGGCGAGAAATTAGTTTGATTTTTCAACGTAATCTCCAGCTGCACTAATGCACTTGTCCCAGCGTTTCACGAGGGCTTGGATGCCAGCAGCGTAGCAATCTTTACCGGCGCGTAGCAGCCACGATCGGACCGCATTCTTGACCTCGTCGTCCCAGCTGAAGTGGCAGCCCGAAGGAACGCCTTCAGTGGCCGGAAGAGTTGGAAATCGCTGGGGGCGATGTCTGGACTGTAAGGGGGATGTGGCAGCAACTCCCAGCCAAGTTCCTGTAAGGTGTGTGTCGTGAGATGCGCGGTATGCCGGCGTGCATTGCCCTGTAGGAGGAGGACTCCTTTGGTGATGAGGCCCGGACGCTTTTGCTTCAGCGTCATGCACTATTGATGGTGGTACCACTGGGCAGAAAATCAACATGAACAACGCCAGCCTTGTCCCAGAAAACGGTGGCCATGACCTTACCCGCAGATGGGGTGCTTGTGAACTTCTTGGGAGCTGGCGAGCCCGGATGCTTCCTCTATTTTGATGCGCGTTTAGACACAGGAGTGAAATGCTGCACCCACGTTTCATCGCACGTGATGATCCGATAAAGGAACGGCTGTCCTTCAGTGTTCAAACGGTGCCTTAGCTCTTGGGAGATTTCCAGCCTTCTCTGGCGGTCAAAGACTGCCGGTCAAAGCTGCCTCAGGACCCAACGGGCACTAACTTTCCCAAACTGGAGGTGTTCATGAATGACTGTGTTCAACGTTCCCACAGAAACGTTCGTCTTTTGAGCCAGTTCGAGACATGTTATCCGTCGGTCCTTGAGGATCAGGCGCTCCACAAGTCCACATGTTCTCAGGAAGTCTGACACTGGGCTCTGAGCCGCCCCGGCCGGGATCGTCCTGTACTGGTGTACGGCCGTCTCGGACCGTTTGCACCACTAAAACGCTTTGCTGCGGCTAAGTGTATCGTGGCCATACTGAGTCTGAAGTCTTCTGTGAATTTCAGATTACTTTACGCCTTCCTTCACGAGAAACTTCATGACAATTCGCTGTTCGATGTGCCCGCTCACCTCGTTGTCGGCCATCTTGTCCAGCACGTGTCTTCTGTTTTGCACAAACTTTGGACCACCACGTGGTGAACATGGAGGCCTGTCGCGTGTGAAAATGATGAAAAAGAAGTAGCGCGATCCATTTGTACACTCAGGAGACAGAAAGTCCCGGTTTGACTTGAACACCCCTCGTACGTTGCAAAACAGCTTGTTTCGAGTTCTCTTGTTTTCAAACTGATGATGAAATTATGAATGTATAATACTTTCACCATTTTTGTGTGAGCTGTCTGATGTAATGTATCCTACATTCTTGCTAAGATGACTAAGTAAAGGTTTTTTTTTTTTTTCAAACACAAATTGGTTCACTTTTTAGACTACACAACAACATGACATGTTATCTGTTTTTCTTGGTATTTGTTTAAGCACAAGTATTGCTATCAACCTGTCATTGAGTTTAAAGTTGGTGTGTGAGAACCTCGGAGTACACTTTTCAAGCAGAGAACCACAGCAGAGAAGACTACTTATACAAAGTGTTTCATTTAACTCAAACCCCACATTAAAAAAATAACGGCTGATTGCATCACAACTGCATAGTATTATTAGTAGCCTAAAGTGTTTCCGAGCATTTTTGTACCGCAATTAATTAATTAATTAGTGGAAATTAATTTTATAACTTTCTAGTTACGAGGATTACAACGAAGATGTCAATTGTGAAATTGTAGGCGCTGTCATCAGAAAACGAATCCAGTGGCTTGCAACACTCTAGCTCTAACGACTCGTTTTTCCCGTGTCTGCAGAAATGGGCAAGACCTTCCGGAACTTGGACGGAGCATCTTTCCGTCGCGTGAAAAGAGCGCTCCATCGCAGAGCCCTCTCATGTCCACTTGACGAACAAGGAGATATGCGATCCATTCGACCTACACTGTTATCTATCAGAAGGCACGCTGACCATGACAACGCGGTGATCTAAAATGATATTAGATTAGCTACCCTATCCAATGAGGGCGGAGGGGCTGCGGCCTTGAGTGATGTCATACGACCTTGATGACGTCATTTTCTGGCTGGGGAATCTCCTGACTACTCTTGCTATTTCTTCTCTTCACTTGACTCAACCTCCTCCTCCTTCTCCTCCTGTTTCTTTCCAAAACAGGGATGAAAGGGCTTCCGCAGAATTATTTTGGGTGGGAGAAACCTGCTAGTTCCAAGGAACGAACATGAAAATAAGGAGATGACCTCGTTCGAATGGTGATAAATGGGAAAGAGTGGAAAGGAGGCTGTATCATAATGAGGGCACGCCACATTTAAAAGTGAAAGTTTGCTTCTATCATCTCACTTCAAAGATGTCTGATGACGACAGTGGTAAGTTTTGCTTGCAGTGTACTTCTTTTTCTCATGATTGTTGTCTTTCTCAGTCTTTACCAGCAGTCCAGTCTTCTTTTTTGAGGGTGGTAAGGAATTATAGTGAATATGAAAAAGTCTTTAAAATTTATTTCTTGTTTCAGCCCCTGAGTCGCCACCGCCAAGCTGTGTGTGTTATCGAAATTTGATTGATTTGATGTTATTATATGAGTCCCATTTCAGATGATTCGGTGGGATCAAATGAGTGGCCGTGTATGTACTAACACATGACTATTGTTTTGACTGTTTAGTTATTATTAATTGCACGTATCTTTTTTCAGACACTACACAGGCGCCGCTGCTACCAATCCCTGAATGTGAGTAAATTTATAGCATTCGATGTACTGTATGTTATTAAGAGCAAATATCTGTTTCAGATTATTGGAGTCCAGCAGCACCGCAATGTATATATTATTGCAATATGTGTGGCTGTTGATATTAATTGGGAATCTTTTTCTGATTCCAGCGATGGTGCCATGTATTGTATTGTGTGTATACGTTCATATTAATCATGACTATCTTTTCAAATTATCCTGTGTCAATGCACTGCATGTATTAGTGAATGAGATTGTGGTTTCACATAATAATAATAAGTTGTCTTTCAGGTCATTGGTGTGGACTACATGAGGCATCAAGTGGTAAGGAATGTGAGGAATGTTTTAGGGGAATGAGGAATGTGTTCATTTTATGTTTTCTTTCAGATCCAGACGCCCTCACGGATTTAATAAACGAACCTCTAAGAGAAGCACTGTTAGATTTACTGAATAATCAATATTTTTGTATTACATTATTATTATATATATTATATTATATTATAGTATAGTATAAATATTATAATTTCTGTTACACGTCCTGTCTGGTGTTTCTTCTGTTTCAGGTCGTGAAGGTTTTTCGGCTGGGTTTTTCTCCTTCACCTGATGAGCATTACAATTGGCAATATAATTGGCCTTAATAAATGTATTTCAACTTGTACTTTTGTGTGTGGCTCCTCTTTGCATGGATGTTGTCATGAATGGCTTCTGTCTGCAGGCATCTCATGGCACTACAAATGCTGAAAGGAGCCCTGTCACAGCCAAGAGCCAAGCCACTGAAAAAGAGCGTGCATACCATACAAAGACAACACAGAGAACATGAAGAAGGCGGCTGCAGCATAAGAACCGTTGCCTGCGTTCTGCCTGCCGAAAATTACAAATGAGCCTGAAAAGGAGACAAGCCAAAATTAAAAATCTACAAGGTCTCATTGCCGAGCTCAAGATGAAAAACTTCCAGAAGAAGTGGTCCACGAATGGGACAAAAAATGTAAAGAAGCCAAAATCAGGTCCCCGATACACATCAGACACAAGAAAATTTACCTCGATGCTTCATTTCTATTCACCCCGTGCCTATCGATATGTCGCAAAAATGTTTCCGATGCCGGCTGTGGACACACTTCGTGAGTGGGCCAAAGTTGTGGGTGCATATATGGCCAGACTTCACTCAGGAAGTCCTCGACCATCTCAAGGCGAAACATCAAGGCAGTGAAGAGAGGGAGAAATTGTGTTCTATTATGTTGGATGGCATGAGTATACGCAAAAAGTGTGAGTTAGACGGACCACTGGTGGCCTCCTTGGATACGTATATTTTGGAGAAGCCCTCGACATAGACGATGTAATAATAATAATTGGGTGTTTACGTCGCGAGACAACTGACACATAGACGATGTGCCCCTGGCTGGCAATGCACTAGTTTCTATGGCTGTGGGCGTGGCAAGCCCGTGGAGTATACCGTTCTCGTATTTCCGATACAAGGGCCTTTCACAGGAGGTACTAAAAACCGCGTTACTGATGCGATCATGGCCACAACAAAATTTGCTCTAGAGGTCGTAGCTACTACCTGTGATGGACTCACATCTAATGTCATGATGGGGCGATTTCTGGGCTGCCTGATTTATGTCAAGGACACTGAGAGCTTCCAAACGCACTTCCCTCACCTTTCCGACAATGAGTAGAACGTACACCTAATCTTTGACGCAGCTCACGGCCTTAAGCTCCTAAGAAACCTCTTTGGGGACCATCGAGTGCTACACAGCACCCAATATGGGGTAACAAAACAGAATGTAACTCTTCCGGAGCATCGTGACCTGCCATGTAAGCAAAGCTAAGTGCGCTTTCAGCATTATTAGATTATCGTGTGGGACTATATAGAAAAGCCCACAGAACCAGTAACCGCCCATGGACAGCCGACAAGGGTTCGAGCACCCGCACCCCAATGTGAACATTCATTGAACGCCTCCTGGACGCGTTAGTTGGGATGCTTCAATGAGTATTCAGCAGCAGACGTCCCACATATATCACCCTGTGGACACCGTGCGCACCCTATCCGCACTGTGTCCACAAAGAGGTGTTTGAGCACCCCTTTTCGCTCTTGACCCTCCGGCTCCTTGACTCCTGACTTGGCTCCTGACTGCGTCGCCACCAAAGGAGAAATCTGCGTAGAAGGCTTGTTTTTCGCCACGCCCAGACGAGAGAGTCACGTGATGCCATAGCCCGTTGTGTGGATGATTTCAAACGCCGCTGGATAGGCTGGAGAAACATGGCGGCGTCTGCAATGGCTTGGAATAATACGGTACTTTTCAACGCGAACAGCACCAGTACAGCTTGAATTTTGTGAAGCTTGTGCGAACCATTCCCACTTTCGGGGTCGTGCTTGGCCATCCGACCCGTGAAGGAACGCCGTGCCAACTCAATAACATAACAAAGATTTATTTCGTACCTTTTCTCAACTAATACCCAAAACGCACTGTCGCACACAATCTGGATCGGTCCGCAATCCTGGTCGGCGTAATCCCTCTGGGCGCGCCGTAGCGTCCGCAATTCACGTTCGTGATCTTGGTTTTCATTTGCAGCCGTCTGGTGGAAGCTTTACACAATACCCCCAGAAGCTAAAAATTAAAAGAAAACACTGGTCCAGGATGTCTACTTTAAAGAAATTCATATTGCAAATGCGATTTCATCTGTTTCGGCGTTTCTCGATGTTGTTTTCTTCGTGCGGGCCGCTGTCATCGCCGCCATCTTGCCAACCCGGAACCGGCAGTGCGAGGAGCGAGTAGGCGAGGGGGAAAGGAAGCCACTGCGCATGCGCCAACCCTCCTTGAAGTGTGCAATCATATTCGCGAACGGGGGACAAGTGTCTGCGTTGTTGATCTCTGTCGCCGAGACTCGCTTTGTCCGCACCTGAGGGCGATCACAATCGATGCCTTATCACGATTGCGCGCGATGTGGATCCTGCATCGGTGCGTTTTGGGTATTAGATACAGCAGTCGTTCCAGGTCAACGTCCCGTCTTCCGTCTCCCCCTAACCCCGTCGCGCTCCCTTTTTACCTGCTTCCTGGTCCTCTCGCCCGGGCTCCTCCTCGCCACTCCCCGGCAGCGGTGCCCTCTCATAACAGCAATATCGTGATGGCCAACGAGGGGCGCCCCCACAGGTCTCCACCCCCCCCCCCCCCACACACACATATCCAGACCAAGTAGTCTCTACAGCTGTTCTTCGGGGTGAAGTTCAAGTGGGAAGTCATCTTCAGGGCGAGGTGGCGGGGCTGGCGCTACCTCCTCACGCAGCAACTCAGGACGCAGACGACGCAGCGTCGCAACCGCGGAGGCAACATTAACGGCTTCGGGTCGTGCTTGCGGGACCGGTGAAAGTCGCTGCGTCCGTGGGTGGCGCGGTGAAGTTCTGGAAGTTGGCAGACGGGGCACAAGAGCCGCTGCTCGTTTGGAGAAAGTGGCTGCAACGGGTCGGCTGGGTTCCTCTCTGAAAGTGCTAGTCCCCGGAAAGGCAGGGGGACGGGGGCTGTGGCGAGTTGAGACGACCACTATGAATGCGAGACCCACAGCACGGGGTATCCCTGGTGCACTACCGTTCAAGTAGCGGCCGATCTCCGTCGTCCACCGAGGGACCTGGATCGTGGCTGGTCCGTCGTTCCACTAGCCCTGGACCAAGAACGGGATCCCCTGGCGTCCTTGTCTTGCTGTCGACGACGTTGCATATTGAGCCTAAGAAACACAGGGAAAAGGAGTAAGAGGGAAACTCCACACTGCGAGCGCCTGAAAAAGCACTCCCCGAATATAAAAGTGGAAGACCGCGTAACGGTAATCTAATCACACTAAGCAATACTATAACGTGAGCACCAGGATATGGTGACCGTAATAGGGTTGTTAGCGGAAGCATTACGATCTTCCCACGCTATCGCATCAAGGCTAGGACCATGGTTTGCTCATTCCAACCAGCTAAAAGCCGGTACTCAATTTAGTAGACACGAGATTCAGTAGAACGATATCGTGAAAGTACGATCTTTCCACCCTATCGTTTGAGAGCTATGAAAGCGTAATGCTCGAAGATATGGGCGAAAGCGGGGGTGTGGCACTGGTGGGAATGGCCCGTGCAACGCATCGCCTATCACTGCAGCCTGCTGGATGCGCGTGATTATGACATCAATTTCAAATCCCATGTCGGTCTGATGGCCCGTCTGGTTGTGAAGTCTGATAACGGCTTATCCTCTGCGTGCCCCTGAAAGGAAGGCACCAGAATTCAAGTCGTAACTGCGCGTGCAGCGATGCTTACGGCGGCGAAACCAACCTAGCACTGAAGCGCTGCGTCCTTAGCGTGCACAGCTCGGTTGCACGTTGCTAATCGACTCTACCGATAAATACAGCGTCAAATTAGGGCCCTGGAGGCACCGTAACAGAGACGTCCTGCGGGAAGGCACTGCAGACACCATAACCCCATCGACTTGAAGGCCTGAGACAACGGGTTAACGTCTAAGAGGCCTCCATTCGACCGAAGCGACCAATCGGTGAGGCATCTCCACGGGGGACGGGACTCATACCCATAGCTGTGAGGAGCATGCTGGGCGCCAGGCAGGCCCTGGACACTAGTGAAACGACTGCAAAACTCAAAATAAATACCATGAAGAGCCATGATAACGGAATAAACAAAAAGATACCCTTGATACTATTCCCCCACCCGACAATTTTGACGGTAATCCGCTTCTCCAATTACCCCATAAGAATTAGTTTAAGTAACGCACTGCGTTCCGCACACGGCCGGGCGTACGAGCAAGTTCAACAACACGGGGCGTTACCCACCCGTTCCGGTGGTGCGGGAGGCATGAGACTCGGGTGATAAGGAAATTCAAAAAGAAAATACCGCGGTTTTCCGGCTAACCTATCACCAAGATAGGGAAGCCAACCGGCACCGGGACAACAGCACAGTGCTGTTCAAACCGTCCTCAAAAGAATAAATTTACATAGAAAACGAAGCTCACCCTGGCCCTCCGCCACCGAACGTACGAGCACATCCCTAGAAATGTTGAGCGCCAATTGTGGGAACCATTCCCACTCTCGGGGTCGTGCTTGCCCGTCCGGCCCGTGAAGGAACGCTGTGCCAACTCAATAACAACACAATGGTCGCAGTAAGAATGCCAGACGAACGGGAAGTATTGCCAAACGCTGGTATGCGTATATGCCATAGGCAGAGACCGATGATGCCTGTATTATGCCTACCGTTTTTATCACTTTGTCTCAGCGGCAGAACATCGATTTGGCCAGTGAGTTCCAGAGGCTGGAAGACACGAAGGAACAATATAAAGAAACCGGTAGCCGTTCATAAGGCGTTAAGGAGCGTGACGATACAGTTGCGTCGATTCCATGCAGGGTACCAACTAATTATACGGCGAGTAACATGGATGTTTTTTAGATGGGTAGAAATACAGCCAACCGGTAGAATTTTGTTGTTTACATAACGTGGCGATATTGTGATCACGATCTGTATGAACGGGAATGATCTGGATATGGCACCTCGTCATATTCTTTCATTATTTGTACTGCTTATGTGCCAGCAGGAATGTACGTATGCACATGTAAATAAAATCCACACAGAAATAAAGTGTTTTGGGTGCACACTTGCCCCAATGTATTTATTTTATGAATAAAATTACGATACTTCCATAGGTGCGCGATACCTATGGAAGAATACCACAATAGATTCTCCACAGGTCCCTCGAAGACCCGCATCTGCGGTCCTACGACGTCCATTTCGCAAAATTTTCTCCTGATTAGCAAGGTAGTACGTGCGTAGTTAAAGCGTATCCGGGAGCAAATGTGTACGTTCGTGAGACGTACCCAGCATCGACAACTCGACGTTCGCTGGATGTTGATGAGCGGTTAATGGTTATGTGGGAGTTGCAATAGCTTCAAGAAAAGGAAGGCACCAGAGCTACAAACAAGCTCACCAGAGCACGTATACAGTTCTGGCGACCAATAATGAAAGTTCGGTGAAATATATTCCTCTTGTGTGACGTGCCCAAGGATGGTCTCCAAGCGCTAATCCCAAGGTCAATGTACGCCGGAGGGCGCTGGAATCGTCGTGCGAGAGCGCCGGACTGTGGGCAGCGATCTGCGGTTCGCCCGGCATCTGAAACCAACTTTTAAACCCGGAAAAAAACGAAACCACAAGCCATAGCGACCTCGAACCATTTCAGTTGTGTCTTTTTCGATTCCGCATTGACATCCGAGAGCTAAAACCGACAATTAAAAAGTTACAAAAGTAATTGCCGCTAATTAATTGACAAGGGGCGATGAAAAAATATTTTTGGATAGACCACACAACTGCCAAGCACCTACAGTTGGTTGCATTAGTGTAGAGCACTCCGTTTTTTCTTTAGACCCTGGCCCTTTTTCAGTGGGACACCCCATATGTTGTACGCATGTGTTGTAGACATATACAGGGTGTCCCAGAAAACGTGTCATTGAATTATAATAAAAAAACTACGCCACCTAGAATCACGCGGTCAACAGCATTTGTTCTTATTAGGTTTTTGCCACCTCCTAATGTGAATGTCATGCACTCCAAGTTTAATTATGTAAATATTTGCGAACTGAACTCGGAAATTTGCCAAGTAAAGGTCACTTTTTTACCCCACCAATATGAAGAGCGTGCCGAGTTCACTCAAATTCATGGTAATTCGCAGTGATATTCACGAGTTATCGCATCGGAAAAAATAGCCGAATATCATGCTTTTCGGAGCACCGAACCATAGCGCGCGATGACTTTTTTGAGCGCAATCGCTCTCAGTGCGACGAAAGGAGGTTCCGAAGCCAGCCCACAGAGTGATAGTAGAAAAAGTAACAATTCCTAAAATTGGGAGAGGGAAAGCATTATCTCAGCGAAAGTCGGACGTGATAAGCCGTTCCTGTTTTATCTCTTTCTGCGATGTCGGGAAGGGCTGGGTTTCCAACCTTCTTTCGTCGGACTGACAAAGATTGCGCTGCAAAATTCATCGTGCGCTATTCTATGCGACCTCCGTAGAGCATGATGTTCGGCTATTTTTTCCGATGGGATAGCTCCTGAATATCACTGTCAATTATCATTAATTTGACTAAATTAGACACGCTCTTCACATTGGTGGGGTAAAAAAGTGACCTTTACAAGGCAAATTTCCGACTTAAGCCGCAAAAATTTACTTAATTAAACTTACGTTACACGACAAACATGTCGTGATTACGTCACAAACACGTAACACAATACGTTACAAACATTACGTCACATGAGGAGGTGGCAAAAAACCAGTAAGAACAAATGTCATTGACCACATGACTCTAGGTGGTGTAGATGGGTAGAAATCCAGCGAACCGGTAGAGATGTAGGAAGGGAGTTGTAGTTGGAGTTGTAGGAAGGGTGGTGTAGTTTTTTTATTATAATTCAGTGACACGTTTTCTGGGACACCCTGTAGATGTTTGGCGTCGAGAAGGTGAATGGGAAAGGTTGTCTCTAGTTTGATGGGCAGTGCGAAAACGAGCACTCACCATAACCCAACGTCGAAATTAAAAGAAAAAAAAAACGTAATATTAAGCAATTTTTTTTAATCGGTCGTCGTTGCGTAACTGGCAAAATAAAGGTACAGCCAAATAAAGTTTCTCTCTGTGTTACGAACTGATCTATCTGTTCTTTTAATGACTTCTTCCATTTCTTCTTTTTTTATTCTAAACGCCACGCGTGGGTCTTCTCGCAGTTTTTTTCCATATTCTGCTATTTTGTGTTCAGTGACAAGTGTGTCAATTGGAGCCGCGGCGGCAACTTGGGAACGTAAAATACCGCCTTTTGCAGCTTTTTCAGCAGTACTGAACCTCTTGCGAAAATATTGGTAGTTGGTTGGTAGTGGCAAACGTGATATCGTCATGGTCACCGGTATCATCGCCCGCCATTTCCTTTGACTGTGCTCGCGCGCCGCGCGTCTTTGTTCTTTTCTGTGGTTTTGTGCTTGGAACTCAGGGGTCTGTTTCACAGAACAAGTGCGTACATTTCGAATTGGTCTTACTGTATGTTCGTTGCATAGTTTTGTAGCATGTGACGATGTCCAGTGAAGCGTATAAGCACTGTCATCATTATCGAAATGCCGTGCTGCGCCTAGACGCTGTGTCATACCAATATTGTCTTTATGTAACTTTCGAGCGCAGCAATGATAATATGGGCTGCCGAACTACTGGCATGCGACCTCAGACAACTCTGTCGCGATTATAAATTTTAACACATGTGATACTATGTGACGCTGAAAGTACCGAAGTACAAAGTTTTGTGTACTGAGCTACAAGCAATTTCAGTGAGATTTGTGTTGAAAGTATTTGTTCTTCAGTGTATTAAAAGATTTGTGACTCAAACCTGTGCAGTGTTGGATTACTATTACTTCACTTCAACCAAGAGATAGAAACATTGTGAAATTGTGCTGCTGCTCAGGTGAAATGAAAAATATTTCTTGTATCATAATGCATGACATGTACAGTGTATAGCTGTGGTCATATTGAACGTCCGATGGACATCCATATGTGCTTCGGATGTATGTCAATTAGATGGGAGAAACGTCCGGCTGGGATATCTCTGCAACGTACAAGCAACGTGATCTGGACAAGTATTCGATCATCTGTAGTACGACTTTCAACGTAATCTGGATATATCCGGATATCCACTGGACATACTAAGCATCCCAACTGAACCAACCGCTGGATATCTAAAGACATATGTGCTTTACTGCACACTACACTTACACATACATATATTTTCCTGAGCTTTCGACATGCTGAACTCACATAGCCCTCTCTCCAAAGGCTTCAAGGCACCTCTTCGTAAGAGTACCTTTTTGCACCAGAAGGACAAGATGCTGACACTATCATCAAAACTGGTGACACTGCGATTATAATGTGGGGAGCCAGCAGATCAGCCTGACAGACGCGTGTCCATGATCACCTTGGCGTTTACACTAAAGAGTGTTATAGCCTAAAAGCGATAAAACCCCGGTGCAGGGGACACAGAGAGACAAAACAGACGAAGCTGTTAGGATGTACCACCAAACAGCCCGGTTTTTATCGCTTTTTAACCTACTGTCTATTCAGGCGGGCATTCACTGTGTTCGTTACATCCATTGTTGGGACTACACGTCTTATGTACTGTTCAGTGCTTCGTCTGTTTTGTCTCTCGGTGTCCCCAGCACCGGGTTTTATCGCCTTTAGGATGTACCACCAAACAGCCCGGCTTTTATCGCGTTTTAACCTACTGTCTATTCAGGCGGGCATTCACTGTGTTCGTTACATTCATTGTTGGGACTACACGTCTTATGTACTGTTCAGTGCTTCGTCTGTTTTGTCTCTCTGTGTCCCCTGCACCGGGGTTTTGTCGCTTTTAGGATGTACCACCAAACAGCCCGGTTTTTATCGCTTTTTAACCTAGTGTTATAGAGCTGGCAGAGACACTAGCTGTTTCTAAGGCGCACATGCAGGTAAAATAGAGAAGGAAAAACCACAGAACAAGAAGCATAAACATAGTAACTCTTTGTGTAGGTACATTACAACATACCGACTCAGCCAAGACCACTTGGAGGTATTCCTCAGCTGCATCCTGCAACGGGGTGGCTGGTACACTAACCCGCATGCCTCTGAGTTCTGGCATGCCTAGAAGGAGCTGCTCATTCTTGCCGATGTCCACCGTAGCCCTAGCCCACTATAGCAGTAGCCCTAACAATAGAAAACATTTAAACCCTAGTCATCAGGAGGAGGACACAGGTTCTGAGGAGGGTTCCAGTTTGAGAGCTCCCGAGGAACACATCATCTCAGCCCTCCTTGAATGTGTCGACTACAGTGAACCACCAGGTCTTAGCACGTTTGGTGAGGACATTGTTGCATCTAATGGATGATTTGTTGATAGAATTATCTCCACAATACTCACCTGCAGCGGGTGTCTCGACACACTCATTCTTGACGATGCATCAAACATCCTCATCATACTCAGGGACAACGGGGGACTGCTGAAACCGACCACTTTTGTCACACGATTACTCAGTTGTGCTGGGGAGACTTTTCGCCTTGAGTAAGCAAGTCCTGCGAAGCTTGCAGTGGGGGTCACTGTCTGAAATGTATTGAAGCAATTTATCCTCAAGCATGCGACATGCTGCCATGGTGCGAGCACTATCTTGAAGAGCCTGGCCATGCCATACACTTGCAAAGGTTGTCCTGCAGAAGTACATGAGCATAATGTTAAAACAATTTAGTCAAAGGATTACTGAAGCAACCTGTGGTGTGCAAGTGGGCCAGATGTTAACAAAACAAGTACTGTTCCGTCACACTAACAGGAGTCACCATGCTTGCTGTATACTACGTCCCCATGTTTTTGTTTCTTCTGTTTGTCTGGTTCGGTGCTTGTAGTTTCCTAAGAGTTCTGTTGACATTATTTTACTACTGGTACAAGAAGGGACATATTTGGGGGAAATATATCGATGTGTGCAAACACTTATTTATTATTCCAGACTTCATATAATGTAATACTGGTTTTACCGAGAAGGGACATATTTGAGAAGAAAATATATCGATGTGTGCGAAAGCTTATTTCTCATCCTAGAATTCATGCATATAGTCTTGTTTTACTGGTCTTCGTTGTAGTCCGTATCAGAGCACTGCACGGGCCTAAATTTCGGGCCTAATAATCAGGCCCGGCTGCTACGGACCGCACGCGGCCCGTGCCCGATGTCTTCTATAGATTTCCAGCCCGAGCCCGGCCCGGGGCCAGCCCGTACCCGATTGTTTCCATTCTCGCGCCCGGTTCCAGCCCTTCTATGTGTTCCTACTCTATGTGTGCTCGAGGCCCGGATGCGTATTTAGATTTACTAAAGAGCACAGCGCAGCGAGGAAAACGACGCAGCTACTTGGTGGCGAGTGAGGAGGTACACTTGAACGGAGCGGCTGTGTTTCTGTGCCAGCAAGCCGCTCTGTGCTTGGTTGCTGGGAAGGCACAGCACAGCGGCGCGTGGGTGATATGTATGTATATTGCGGTTCAAGAGAGACTCAACTCCGCTCTATTGCGCTTGCACTGGTGTTAGTCCCCTTTCTCGAACTCTCGCGCGAACAAAATATGTCAGAACACCTAACCTAACTGACCCGCGTGCGGGACTCTCAGCGCGCCCGCCAGACCAATCATCCCCAAATGTGTGTAAGTGCACGTGTGAAATCTAGACCCATTACACGAAATAAGCATGATCAGATATAAAAGAGTGATAATTCTCAGGTGAGAATACTATGATATCCCATAGCCAATGAAAAAAAAAGCTCGTACATGCCCGATCATAGCCAGCGTTGTCAAGCCCGTACCCGGCCCGGGCCCGGTGGCTGAAACCCGAGCCCGGCCCAGGCCCGCATAAAAAAATACAAAGCCCGGCAAGGGCCGGCCTACGGGAAAACATCCCACACTCTTTGGGGGACGTTGAGACGCACACAGCAATGAATGGCCCATGCTGAGCAGTATAGCCGTTTATGCCTGAAAGAACATCAAGAACAGAGTGAGTGGGCCACAAAACAAAAGTAGCACACATGTGCTAATATGCTTATATTACAAGCTCAGCTAGGATCGATTGCAATTTTTTTTCACTAGCCAGTGGGCTAAAGTGACTAGAAGAACAAAGGATTCTAAAACTCGCGCGCTAACAAACAAAGGTACCACGGCCGTTTACCTGTATTTCGGTCATAGGTAGTGACCCCTGATTAAGAATCCGTTACCTACAAGGCACATGCACCTAACTCTTCACAAAATTCAAGCTGTACTGGTGCTGTTCGCGTTGAAAACTACCGTATTACTCCAAGCCATTGCTGGCGCCTCCAGTTTCTCCAGGCTCTCCAGCGGCGTTTGAAATCATCCACACAACGGGCTATGGCATCACGTGACTCTCTCTTCTGCGCGTTGCGAGAAAACAAGCCTTCTGCGCAGGTTTCTCCTTTGGCGGCGACGCAGTCAGACGACAGAGCGGGAGAGAAGAACGAGGCGGAGGGTGAAGAGCGAAAAGGGGCGCTCAAACAGCTCTTTTTGGACACAGTGCGGATGGGGTGTGCACGGTGGCCACAAGGTGATATATGTGGGACGACGTCTGATGCTGTATACTCATTGGAGCATCCCAACTAACGCGTCCAGAAGGCGTTCAATGGATGTTCACTTTACACGTACACCTCCCGTTATGAACAAATTGGGATGGAGAACAGGATAACACCCATAATCGTAATTCTGCCGGACGATGTCGATGAGATAAAGCTCCGTTTTTGAAGTGTCAGCGATCCCAATGACTTGAGTGCACGCGGAGCGGAGTTCGGTGTACGCTGCGAACGGGGTCGTGGCAACGCTCTATTAACCACCAACAAACGGAATAAAATGCGCCCGGCGCTGTGACTGTTCTTGATTAAACATAAGATGGTTCCAAATGAGCGGGACAAAGTAACATGCCACTTTAACGATACCGTGCACTGTCTGTCAAGGAAAGTAAGCTGTAGTGTTCAGAGGAGGAAAGAAAACGATTATGTAAAAGAAAACGATTAAACGTCTCCTAGGAAAACGTTTATGTACGTATACGTGCCGCTGTACGTTCATGCAAACGAAAACGTTTAAACGTATCCCGGGAAAACGTTTAAATATGTATACGTGCTGTTGAACGTATATCTAACAGAACATGTTTAAACGTGTTTTAAGAAAACTTTTAATCTGTGAAACGTGTTTCAAAACACGTTTGTTAACAAAACGTTTAAAGGTTTTGACGTTTAAACGTTTAACGTAGAGCTCTAGTATACACAGATTGAAAGTTTCCCAACTTTCCTCCTATTTCGCGATTATGTTGTGTGGAAAATCAAACCATTAAATGTTAATGATTTATTTTTCTTTCCAAGGACTCATGAAATACTTCAACAGGAAATATCGCCAGACATGTAACTTTCGTAGTCATTGCACGAAAAAAAGGGGAAGTATTCAATTTTTCCAAAATCGAGCTACAATCGAGCGTAAAACACGCAATGAAGAGGTCGAAATAGAGGTCTGAAACCAACGCAGTTATATAGAACGAGCTTCCTCAACAACATATTAAAAAATCTCGATGTGTTTTTCCGTGTAGAGGATAAAATATTTTTTTTTTAAGTAGAGGGTGTGACGGCCACACTGCCAATATTCTGTGGCACAGACTTCTGCACTTCTTCTGTGGCACAGACACTGCTGTCTTTTCTTCTGTAGCATATTGTGACGCACGTATTGCAAGCCTGGGTGGTTAAGTTTATGGTATTGTTTCCGGTGTGCACGGTGCCGGCGACGGAGAATTGAGATTAGCAGTGATATACAGATCTGAGTAATACATCTTATCGTGTGAGCTAAGGCCCTGTGGTGATGAGCTTTTTGCATCCGCATCCTATCAGAAAAAATCCGCGTCCCCTACGGCACGCAGCAGCAGTTCAGTTTCTGCGCGATAGATATAGAGCCAATTTTCCAGGACATAGGCGTTATTTGCCGTCAGCTGAAAACAACACACACAAACAAAAAAGAAAGACTAACAAAAACTGCTGTCACCGAACTTCACACGGGCGACTTCCTCTCCTTCGTTCTGACAGTGAAAATTCCGGAGTGGCATAGCTTTTGTAGCAGGGACAGCTACCAACACCTATGCATAATAGCTAGACTGTTGCGCTGATCGGACGAGTTGAGGGTTGAAAGCGAAACCGCTTTTCGGCTCCTTGTTTAGAATAGTTCGCGACTCCGCACAGACAAAAGTAGTAATCACTGGACACAGACTGCCGCCAACTCACATCTAGCCTTAAACACGATTTAATTAGCAATTAGAGTTAATTGGGACCCCCACATTAATCAGCATCATCGAATGAGTCATCACACTAATTTGGGAGCGTCTAACTCGTGTTCAGGCCAGCTATGAGTTGGCGGCTACCTGTGTTCATAAAAAAGAAAAAAAATAGATAGAGATAGAGTGGAAAGAAGGAGTTTAGTTGAAGATCAACGACGCTATCTTGAAGAAAGCAGTCCGGAACCGCCGCTGAGCATCGCTGGGCGACAGAGCATAGAGGCAGGTTGCAAAGCATCTTCAGCTTTGACCACAAGTTCTGGACATCCTGTGACGTCAGCTGTCACGTCAGCATGGCATGTCTGGGCAGGTTAGGACAGCTCTCGACATGTAAGGAGAAAAACACTCGTAATACAGAGGCTGTGAAAGCAAGACTAAAGATGCTAACCATCAATAGCTATCAACAAAAGCTCCATCCATTTGCTCCATCCGACAGCCAGGCACAGAACTGAATCGTAATGCTTTTTTCTCCTCTATAAAATCGCGCATCTGCACCCCCCTAGCGGGTACTTGCTCAACTAATTTCATGACAAAATTATTAAGAATCACGCCAGCGCTACTCCCGTTCCCAAGGCAGAAGAAGATAGAAAATGGCGGGGATGCCCAAACAACAGCCACCAGCGCCCGACGTGCACGGACATGAAAATCATAAAAAGGGGGGACAAAGTTATCACGAGCGAAAGAATTAGTTACACAACGAATCACCCCACCACAACAGGAGCCACGGGGAGCGCAGAACGATGCGACTGCACCATCCGACAGCCAGGCACCGAACTGACGCATAATGCTTTTTTCTCTTCTATAAAGTTACGCATCAGCAGCCCCCTAGCGGGTACTTGCTCAACTAATTTCATGACAAAATTATTAAGAATCACGCCAGTGCTACTCCCATTCCCAAAACAGCTTTTGCACAAGAGAGAAAATGGTGGGGATGCCCTTACAGGTACAACAGCCACCAGCGCCCGACATGCACAGGCATGAAAATCACAAACAAAGTTGGGCAAAGTTGGCAAAAAAATTAGTTACACAACACATCAGTCACAAGGAGCGCAGAACAACACGTCCATTCCGTCCGACAGCCAGGCGCTGAACTGAATCGTTATGCTTTTTACTCCTCTATAAAGTCATGCATCTGTCCCTCTTGTGGCTGATTTCTGAACTAATTTAATCGCAAAATTATTAAGAATTGTTCTAGCACTATTCCCATTCAGGGCAGCACTATCGACATCGTCAAGACAAGAGTGTTCCTTGTCAAAAAAGAGAAAAATACAAAGCTAGATGCGTCAACAGAAAAAAGCATGCATGTCGTGGCATGTCAGGAGCGCTATTACACGAGGACAAATCGCACGACTGCTGGGCAACAGAGGAAAGCAAACACGGAGAAACACTTGAACAGAGTGAAAAGACACTCATCATCATGGGACACGTACACTACATTTCCTCATTGTAAATCCGCTCGGCACAAAATCCACATCGAACACCATTCACCAGTCACGAACCACACATCCACACCCCATCAGAGGCAGACGAAACCCCACTGAAGCTACGCTTTTCCACTAACGCAATTGCTAGGAACAGAGTTAACTCATCCACATCCGCCAGTGTCCAAGAGAGAAGTGAATCCTTGCGCCCCCAGCAGCCTTTGCTCATTGGTCGTGACGTCATCCTATTGTCTCAGGGCTACACTGTTTTTTTTTTCCACTAATTCCCAACCCATCGCCTCTGGACAAGGTGCACCTGAAACAATAGAGTCGCGGTATGACGTCCTCATGCAGCTGCGTGGCTCAAGGGCACGTAAGCTCTAGACAGGAGACCTGTTATTTATTGAATCACTATTCCAAGATTATTTCCTTTATTCTACTATAATGATTGCATAGGGAACTATTCCGGAAAAACAGCATACATGAGTGGTGATTGTAGGGATTAAGCATTTCATTCCCAAAGTCTTACTAAATGAGACTTATGAGTACAGGAAAAAACAAAATAATGGTTCAGCAAGACATGTCCATCCCATCCGAGAGCCAGGCAGCTAACTGAATAATGATTGATAATGACGCTTTGTTCCTCCTGAACAAAGTCACACACCTGCCCCCTTGCGCTTACGCTCTGAACTAAATGAATCGCAAAATTATTAAGAATCGTTCTAGCTCTACTCCCATTCAAGGCAGCACTATGGACATTGTCAAGAATGTTTCTTGTCAAAAAGAAAAACTACATGTAGAAGGAAAGCATGTCAGAACAGGTCTGGGCATATCAGCACACGTTTGTCAGACAACAAGGGGGAAAAAAGCGAAAAGAAACACTTGAACAAAGCAGAAAAGCAGCATCAAACTATATCTAAGCACACGCACTCCTCTTGTTCAAAAACAGTGTTCATCATAAATCCGTCCAGGACAATGCACACGATTTTTCTATTGCTACACTTTTTTCCAGTAACGGTCAATGCATTGCTACAGACACCTGAGACGCTGCGTGACGTCATCACATCCTATCTGAAGAAGACAGCGGGTAAGGACAAACTCTCCTATTATTTATTGAATCGCAAGGTTACTTCCTTTGTCCGACTCTTAATGACATTCACTTTTACAATAAAATTCAACAAAAAAAGCACCGTGCATGAATCTTGATCTTAGCGATTTTCACCCCAAAGGCTAATCATGGTCATTAGAATCACAACACCAGTAAATTACCACTGCTCTTTTAAAATAATAAGTGAGACCACTCAACATCATCAGCAGGCTTATGTAGTACATGACCCTTTCTATGCTCGTATACTCGTTGTCTGAGGCTACACCTGTGAGCAAAAAGGTGCGAAAGCCTGGGGGCAAAGTTCCATTCGTGCTCGACGGAGGACCAGACAGAACGCCTTTACGGGAACAGATATATGATGTGATTGCGTTCCCACTATATTAATTATTTTCTCTCTTGCATTGCAGTTTAGAAAAACTACTACAAAACTACAATTTTAGGAGCCTATTAAAATTCTACTTTCTACGGAAACTGTAATTGCCCTGTTACTTGGATCGCTATTAATCAAGCGCTCCAATTTTTTCTCTCTTCCCATTTCAGCCTACCGGGTCTTGCCATGCAGTGAAGCAGACTAACATCCAAAATAATTAATTTGCACTGAGGGTGCCATGCTTCAGGAATTCCTATCCTGCGCTCAGATGCAAGCGTTTCTGCATGAATACCTATAACAGCTTACTTCTTCAACATACCGAGCTCCTAACAACATCTAACAAACAAGCAGAGAAACCCACTTCTCATGAATTCAGCTTTCCCATGCGACATTCTTCTGTGCAAAAGCAGTGATTTGAAGAAAGAGCAGCAAAAATTGCGCGACTTGTCCTGGAATTGCTATGGCTTCAAAAACTGAAGCATATGCTAATAAACTGAGAAAAAGACGCTCATGTCTGGTATCAGATAATTGTTGCATAATGCTACATACACAGCCGCATTGTCCCTTCGTAAAGAAAGCACAGGACAAGGGCACACAAATTCCTTTAAGCGAGAAGGGAAAAGGCTTAAGACGGAGCGCTCAGGAATAGTAGCAGAGTTACCGGATGTGGCGGCTTGTAGCGCCATCGGTGCCTGGCAAGGAAGAAGACAGCATCTTGCGCACACGGCCGCGGGCTTTTCCCGGTTCCATTAAAAACCATCACTTCTCGCTTGATCCGAGTCTCTTGTGGTCGCTCACTTCTTAGCTCCCACAATTGGTGACCCGAACGTGATTTCGTCCGCACCTTCTACCATCACTAGTCAGCCATGGCTCAATCCCCAACTCCACCAGTTTCTCAACAGCACGACCTTCCTCCCCAGGTCAATGTCACAGAACAGAAACTGCCGAGTTTCTGGGCAAATGATCCCGCACTCTGGTTCATCCTCGTAGAAGCCGAATTCGCCAAACGGCACATTACCAGCGAACAGTCAAGGTACAACCATGTCCTGACATCCCTTACCGCCCCCGTCATAGCTAAGAAGTGAGCGACCACAAGAGACTCGGATCAAGCCAGAAGTGATGGTTTTTAATGGAACCGGGAAAAGCCCGCGGCCGTGTGCGCGAGATGCTGTCTTCTTTCTTGCCAGGCACCGATGGCGCTACAAGCCGCCACAGACACGTCCGAACCACTCCGTGACTGGCCGGGGGAGTGTCTGTGGCGGCTTGTAGCGCCATCGGTACCTGGCAAGGAAAAAGACAGCATCTCGCGCACACGGCCGCGGGCTTTTCCCGGTTCCATTAAAAACCATCACTTCTCGCTTGATCCGAGTCTCTTGTGGTCGCTCACTTCTTAGCTCCCACACCGGACATCGCTACCAAACTCAACGGCTAACACAAGATAACAACAAGCTAATAGCGGCAGGTAAAATTGCAACACTGCTAAACAAGCCCCAACATGCCATGATGACGTCGCAAACCAGGAAAAAAGCACACATGCGCGCGCGCATACAGCAGCTCGCAGGAATGCACAAGGAGAGGTGCTTTATTGGAATTTCTCCTCCACTCTCACATACGAGCATTTCTGCACAAATACTTATAACTGCGTACAGCTTACTCCATCAACATATCAAGCACAAAGTGAATACTGACACTCAACAAGATATAAGAACAAATTAAATTCTCATTGACTCTCCTCTGCCGAACGGCTTTCTTCTGCTCTACCTGGATGCTGACTTTTTCCCCTCAACGACATTCTGAGTAAAAGCAGTGAAAGAAGCAAAGAACCGCGAAAAAATTTGCCTCGCCCCTATCCCGACGTGTGCCTGCAATACAATAGGAATGGAACCATCGGACCATTTGAAGCGGCTCGTTGAGCTGGGAGCTCTAGAATTATTTCAGAAGCGCAATATGGGGGTAGGCTTGCAGACACACGCATGATGCGAAGATGTGTTGAAATTGTTGAACTATTGTGCATTTATGGCCATACCCTCGCGTTTCACAGCCTCATACGCATGCCCTATATGTAATAGAAATTGCTGCATTGTACGAAAGCTGCAGAAGCTTCTTGCTAAGGCAAACTGATGCCTATAGCCCGAAGTAGTATCAGTGCAACAAATTGCTTCTACGATACACTGCATACTGCAATCCAACCATTAGAGCGATCTTGTCGGTTTCCGTTTTTGATTTATATGATTTGTCAACTTCTCTTTCCAGGTAGGGCATGTGCAGATACAAAACACAGGCACCACGTCATAGGAGGAAAAGTTTTATTATTCATAACTTCCTGAAAATATGGAACCCCACAGACAATATATTTTTTTCTGCAGATGTGCTACTGATTAGACAGCGTCATATTAATGGGTATCTTTAGTTCGGGTAGAGCATATCTAGATGCAGCACTAATAAAACAACCAGGCGGTAAAAGCAGTTACCTTGTAGCAAACACGAAACACCACTTATACCGAAGTCGTTCGGGAACTGTCAGGGGCTACTTCCCTGCATTTCCTCATACCCTTTGTTGCACAAACTATGCCCTTTAACATGATGTCTTTCACCTTGACTTTGTGTTGTGCTTACCTTATCTTGGTATTTAGTATCACTTAGCACATGTTGAAAGAAAAACTTGAGAGATATAAGGTATATTTCCTGTCATCTTGGAAATTTCACCGTGCTTGCTACAATATCCTGCACATTCACGTGCTGTCACCTTGGTCAGCACTGAGCCTCACGGTGGAAGCAACAGTGTACGTATAATGGTGGAAGCACTAATCCGTACTGACGGGGATGTCACATGTCGCTCGGAGTGCTTCAGCACGGGATCCCACACGGCCCCGGGAACGCCAGTGCTTCTTGCTGTTGTTTGTTCTTTTCAGTGCACTGAAATGTGGCAGGCAATCTGCTTTCCTTTTGGCTGTGCCTGAACAACCTTTCACAGGGGAGCTCCTGATATGAAGCCCACCACTCGTTGGTACATCTCCTTCTATTAGCTGCATGCATTTGGTTATCAAGCCAAGTGCCCTCTGTATAGTTTCTTTACTGTGGCAGTTGTAGATGCCATCACCGCACCTCCTTAGCCTCGAGGTGAACTCTCGTCGCATATGTTTCATGCTGTGCTGTTCTGCTGTGGGTGGGTCTTCTGTTACATTCTCAACTGCAGCCTCATCAAAGGTGACACCTGCTGTGTTTGTGTCTTCCCTGTGCATCACTTCTTGGTTATCCAATGTCATAAGAGGTCCATTTCTATACCTTTCTGGTAGACTGTCAAAACTGTAAGCCTCTACTTGACCAAATATTGCAAAAAAAAATGTTTGCATGGCAATCCTGTTGCGAGGAAGTCCTTGCAGCTACACTGTGGGTCATTTAGGTCAACCCTGTGTCTCGTCCCTGGCTGGCTTTCAGAAGCCACATGAAAAATGCCAGGCTGACTGTCACTGAGTATGTCATCTTTGGCATATTCCTCTGCAGCTGTCATTCGTGCCATCATGTGTCTTACTATTTTTGGTGGCTTGTCATGTAGAAATGCTGGTAGGTGGTCATGATAGTTGCGGTACCTTGAGGAACACTTTGCATTCTTTTGAACGTACACCATCTGACGATCGGGAAGAAACCTTCCAATAAGGACCGTGATCATAGATACAAGGCTTCTTCTGCCTCCTTTTTGTTTGACGTAGTGCTCCTTAAAGAGCCGGTTTTGGGTCTCGGTACCATTGTTGGGGTTCACCTGGAGACCTAGACGATGGCACTTCACCCACCATTCAGGAACAGAAAGCCAGTGTTGAGACAGGTAGTGTTGCAGCTTCTCATTTTGCTGCCATTCCTCTGTTCCTTTGAGGTGCGCTACTGCCTCTGCGTACTCTACTTGCGATGCAGAATGACTTATACGCCTGAGCATTGTCAGGAGACGTTCCTTATCTGTCACACCGTTAGATTTAAGGTCACACCAGCTCTTCCAGGCCTGCTCTCTGTGAATGTCACACAGAGCAATCTGCGTGTCAGGAAACTCAGCCTGAATGGAGTTTATTTCTGGCTTCGAGTAGTCCACCATGAAGAATCGTGGTCTCCAAGAGGGGCACCACTCTTTAAAAATAGCAAGGGCTTCTCGTATGGAGTCCGCTGTTTCGAACTGCACAGCAAACACACCTACTATCATGTAATTAACTGATGTTTTCACAACTATGAAAAACAAAGGTATTGTGTAGTTAGTTGTTTTATACGTGGCGTCGAGACATGTGACACTGTTGGCATACTTTTCCATGAGCTCCTTCATAAACTGGGACTGGTAGCAGAACAGGAGGGTGTCTGAGCACTCTGCTGCCACAGTCTCAAGTGCATCGTCTGTTCTGTCATGTTGTTGTGGTATCTCTCTTGGTTTGTAGGGCCGGAAGAAGATATTTCCAGACGGTTCTTTCTCTTTCAGTTGCTGGACAAGATCAAGTGCATTTTTCTGGTCGGAGAGACTACACCTGTCCTTGCGTAGTGTTGCGAAACATGTAACTGGCGATATCAGGCCGCGTTGGGTAGAACGCTCTTGAAGATTGACGTCGCTTGACGCCCACTGGGTCAATGTTTGATTGCGGAAAAAATTTTTCTTTAGCTAAGCCCTGATAATTGCCAGCCATCAACTTTTCTTTGCACAGGCAAAGAGTGCTTCACGAGTGTGCCCGCATCCATCATAAGTATAGTCGACAGAGTACTCAAAGTAGCTTAAATTAATTACCAAAAATAGACTAAAATTGCTACTTTGCCACTCTCACTCTGCAGCGGGAAAAATTCGGCTCGCAAAGAAGTGACAAAAAGGGGATGATAAGATCACACTGTAATTCAGTCCTTGATTCAACTTCCGATAACAACTGGATCTTTTGCCATTTCGCAACAGCGGGGAAGTGAACACACACCGATCTAATAGTCCTCCTTCTATCACTTCTCTGTGAGCCTAATTTTTTGTGTCGCTGGTGTGGAGGAGGTGTGGTAGCAATTTTCACCTACTTTTGCTAAGTAATTTCAGATACTTCGAGTACTCTGTTGACTGTACTTTTGTTGGATGTGAGCAAACTCGTGAAGCACACTCTACCTGCGCAAAGAAAAACTGGGATTCGCCTTGTCAATTTAAGAAACCAAATTTCCTGTACTTAAAAATTGGTCCAGCTGTCATCACATGACAGCAAAAGTTCTCCGAAATCAAACACCATTGGCCGTGAGAACTTAGAACTGAGAACTTAGAGGCCAAATAGAACTTTTGCTATGACTTTTTTGACATGTTACGTGAAACATCCTGTATAGTATCTTAATTTGGGCTGAGATAGAGGGCTGAGGTTACAAGCTCCGAGAACTTGATGGTGCCTCAGCTCCTCTACAGAAGCATCAACTGCAAAAGTGTGTGAGAAAAAGTGGTAACATTTGTAGATTGAGAAAATATAATGGCCATAAATATTGGCAATGCTATGATTTAAATTCTATGCATAATAATAGCAGCAGCTCGGGAATACATCAAATGAACAGAACAGTAGAAATTTGCTTCAACAACATCACACATGATCCTTTAAAACCCCGAACAAGAATATTGTAGTAATGTTAGTGCATAGCAGTTAATTAAAAGGCCAAATACGTGCTTTAATCCTTGATCCCCCATGTAATTTGTTTGCAAAACAAATGCCTGCATTATATTTCCATTTCCTTTTTGTGAGTACCTGAAATTACTTTGTACTCTGGATATATCAAGACCTTCTTGATGTGCATGGAAGCACATGTATCTGCCATTTGTGTATCTGCATCACTGCAGTTGTGTGTATCTGCCATTTGTGTATCTGCATCACTGCAGCAGTTGTGTATCTGCCATCACTGTGAACAGATGGGGTACTGCTGGGAGTAAGTGTTGCAAAAACAAAAGAGCACGGACAGGGGCACATCCAGTTTCTTTCTTTTTACGTGGCTCAAGACCCTGTCCACTCGATGTACCCCTGAACATGGGTTATGACATAGGTACAAGAACTGTGGACAACATATACGATACAGGCACATTACAGACCTGGTTCCCTTCCTCATTCTGCCGATGTGGCTTCACCTTGTGGCGGTCTCTTCGAAAGACGCACCCTTTGCTGACTAATCCGACGACAGTGAATGGGGACGAAAGGGAGACAGGCACAGCCCCTTGATTTGTGGAGAAGAGAAGTTTTCCCCCTGTAAAGGCATTAAGTAGGAAAATAGATAATTCCATTTAGAAGGGCAAATGTAACCACATTAACATGTATGAGAAAAAGACTTAAGCAGAAGTGGGCAACTGCCCTTGGGATCTTTATCCCACTTCAAAATGTGTTTGTGAACGTGATCACTCTGTGCCAAGATGTAGGTTCATGTGTCAATCCAACTGTACAGTGGAAGGGAGACTCTGATGCACTGGGTTAGCCTTCATATAGCTCATTTTGGAATTAAACATTACTGAAGGCAATGCCCTCCTCACCTGTATAAGCCACCATGGCATTCATTCCCAAAATATTTTTATTAAGAAGCATTTATGTCTGATTCTGATATGGGCTGTGTTCTGATATGTGGCACATTATCCCCTGGATACGTTTTAAGGATCAGCGTTGGCGGCGTCAAGGATAAGCATAAAGTGACGTCTGTAATCATGCAGTTACTTCACGAAAATGGTAATTGTAACTGAAGTTCGGTTACTAATTATATCCTCCAAAGGTACCTAACGTGGTATAGTTTTGGAGTAAACCAACATGTGCAGCTCTTACAAGAAATCGTCCCAAACAATCGAGGTATACTCACCTTCATCACCTTCCTTTTTCAGGGAGCATTCGGTGGGATACGAAAACCCGATGGCAGCCAAGTCGCGTTCGAAATCTTTCAAACAACTATCAGATTCAACATATCCATGCCAACACGTCCGATCTTTTCGCAAGTCGTGAACGTGCTGCTTCAGCACCTGATATTCATCACAGTCCACATTCATCCCCTAGCCTTCTTTCCGGGGAAAAGAAGCGAATCAAGCCTAGTAGACAAGTGAACACAAGAGTTGTACGGCACCTCAGCAAGACGCAAAACAGCTACTGGAGACGCCGCTTCTCGCGCGCGTCTAGTCCCGGCGTTTCATGTGCTGCGCGCGGTCGGCATGCGGTGTCAGATTTGGTTTTTCTTTCTTAATTCTTTACCCGCCGCGCGTCTCATGTTGTCCCCGTTAATATCCCCTGCTGGCCTGCACTTTGGCGTTTCTTCGTCTATTTCACGTTGTCTCTAAGCTCTGCGAGCTCAATGTTGCAGCCAGGGGCGGATTTAAGGGGGGCGACCCCCCACCCCATACGGTCGTGTTCCCTATGTAAAAACCCTATCCCCTGACGATGCTGCGCCGCAAAGCACGAAATTTCCTTAAGACCGCTCCCCCCATGACAGACCCTTAAATCCGCCCCAGGTTGCAGCAATTTTTGCGCAGGTGAGTTTCCTGCACGAAACAGTCTTTCGCTTTATGGTGCGCTTTCCCCTTTACCACTGCGTGCTCCGCAGGAAAGCCAGCAACGAAGGCCACGAGTAGCAGTCGACCCGGTCACGTGACGCGGAGGCGACGGTCACATGATCGGAGAGGCTCCGCCCATGTGACTCAGGCTACAGCCGAAAAGAGCCTCCCGAGAAATATAGGAATTTCTACTCCGTGGTCAGATACCAGCATTTCTGCTCAAAAACCCCTGACTGCAAAACTAAGCACTGCTTACTTCATCAAGATATCGAACACCCAACAAAATCAAACAAACCACCCCACTTCCACTGGTAGAACACTATTCAGTTTTTACGACGAGGCTTTCTTCTGCGTAAAAGTAAAGAAAATAAGGAAAGAGCAGCGAAAAATTACACGCACTTTTGTTCGTATAGCTGTAAGAGAAAAAAAATAAAATAACGAGACACACGCAAATAAACTGAGACAAAGATACCCATTCCTGCTATCAGATAATTATTGTATAATGCTACATGCACAGTCGCGTTATCCCTGCGTAAACAAAGCACAGAACCAGGGTACACATCCAGTAAGCGAGAAGGGAAAGTCACTTCTTCTCGGACATCTTAATACGGTAAAGTCAGAATTCTTACCAAGAGAACTAGGCTTGAACACAGCTACGAGCGTGACAGACACATACTAACGAACAAACAAAGCACTCCTACTCACTTCTACTGATAGAATTGGAGTGAACCACACGGTAAGAACAAAGCACTTCGCTTCAGGAAGGCATATCAAATGCAGCGCAACAGAATCCGCGTGCAGAACTCGGACTCGAATAAAATTTTAATGAATAAAATTAGCACCGATATGATTTAATTAAATGACGAGGCACACTGCAAAACAGAACAGACAATTGCCATACATTGAAGAGATGGACGGATTTTGTACTCGTTACCATAGGTCATGGGAGGACCTGATAAAAAGTTGCTTCGAAAAGGAGAAGCCGCGAAACGATTCAATTATCGCTGCATTTCAATACGTCCTAGACATGGTCGTATTCGGAGATATGGTGCAAATTATGGAATTCAAGATGCGAGAACTTGTATGCCGAATCTACAATAGTTATAAAAATATTTGCACGTCAACATCGGAAGGACCACTGGGGTTGATGGTGGAGTTTTCGAGGTTTGATAATGAAGAATTGAAATACACTAGACCAGACATAATTGTAATCATTGCAATGGGCATTGCGTTAATCAAGAAAGCAATCAGATCAAATTATCACATACAAGCAGTCTATATCGCACGATTCATTACGGATTTGTTGAAATTACACCTAACGGTTGAAATGGAAAGTACATAAAAAATCTTATCACGTGATATATTCCACTAGAGCCTCTAACATTTATTTTCTTCTATCAGCTCGCGCAATGATATCGAATGAACAGAAGTTCAATATTGTCGTGCAAGGTCTGATGTATCATCACTTATTGAAACGCAACAAACAGATCAATTGCGGTGAACCACCGGACGATTTTCACCTCTCGTGTACACTATTCAAGAATCTTCATACAAAGAAAGGAAACATCAATAAGATACTGTGCAAGTTCATCGCTACAAAGTGCAAGTTGTTGATGCAATACAAACACGGCGACAACATATCACCTGCGTTAAGCAACACTGGATTCAAGCGCCCAATAATCAGAATAAACTACTTGATGTCTTCGGAATTCATCAATCAAGACAACAAACGAAAACTTTGGAGTTTGGAATAGAACTGTAATTTATCGAAATAAACAAGTGTATAATTGAAATAATAATTGTATTCATTGTCATCATTGTAATGTATTCTACACATCACAACGAAAACAGCTTATAACTAGATTGAAGATTGCTAAGGAGACGTTCATTCCACAATACGTACAAGGATCTTCGCATGGAATCAGCGCTGGCAATCAAAGAGATTTTTACACGACCACACTCTATACAACACTGACACCCGAAGGAAAGAATTGTAGAAGAATCGATAATAGAAATTTAGAGGCATGTTACATCAATCTTTGTTTACAAAGAGGATCACTAATATTTTGCAAAAGCTTATTTTATGAATTAAATTGCAAACTCCACCATCAATCCCAGTGGTCCTTCTGATGTTGACGTGCAAATATTTGTATAACTATTGTAGATTCAGCATACAAGTTTTCGCATCTTGAATTCCATAATTTGCACCATATCTCTGAATACGACATGTCTAGGACGTATTGAAATGCAGCGATAATTGAATCGTTTCGCGGCTCCCCTGTTTCGAAGCAACTTTTTATCAGGTCCTCCTACGACCTATGGTAACGAGTACAAAATCCGTCCATCTCTTCAATGTATGGCAATTGTCTGTTCTGTTTTGTAGTGTGCCTCGACATTTAATTAAATCATATCGGTGCTAATTTTATTATCAGGTTTAGAATGTTCCACCGGACGTTAGAATTATGACAGTCAATTCACAAAAAAGATGTGATGTGTAATGAAAAAACGTGTGCTTTCAATGATTCTACCTACAAGACAGCGCTAGAGCCCCTCCTTCCCTAACTTGACTTGCAGGAGCGAGTTTATGGTTGTCAACTATACATTGTGTACCAAGAGCATTGTTGGATTCCCCTACTCCCTGAGGGCGTAACCTTAACGAAAGTGTACGGGAACTCAGCTTCCCTCTCTCACTTCGTTTCCACTAGTGGATCCTGAAAACGACATGCTTGTGTGATGTATATTTGTGCTGCGTGGTTACGAAAAATGTTTGCCTAAATTAATTACTGCTTTTGACTTTGTTTCAGATGATTACTCGACTGATATTAATAAAAATATTCTACTAGTTTGGAATGTATTTTTAAGTTGTGTGTGTTGATTTCCGCTATAGAAAGCTTTTACAATAATTTGCATTTCAGATGAGTTGTTTGTGGCTTCTGCATGCAGAAATTACTATTGCAAAGCTATCATTAAACGATGTAATTAAATTTGATTCTCGTTTTCGAATTAGTATTGTTTCTATCACTTAGTACACTTAACTTTCTCTCTTTGCTTCAGATGTTCACTCGATTGATGCTCTGTGAGTTGAGAATAATGTATGCATAATAGTTGTGTCTGATCTAAAATACATTAAAATGCATCGTTTCTCGTTTGGTATTGTTTGCGCCGATAATATTTATCATTTGCTTAGATAATGTTTCTCTAAAAACCAGTTTGCACTGATATTGACGTCTATTCCTAGATTTTTTGGGTGCTATTGTTTGTTGATAGAATTCTTATTGTGTTCTTGAGAATCGAATAATTCCAATGCCTATTTGCAATCAACACTAAAATTCATCTCTGTACACCATTCCTGAGAATATTTCCTTTTGGAAGAAAGAATGTGAAAAAGAGAGAGGGTTTCCCCACTCCATAGATTGACAACAGGTTCTTATTCTATTCTAACAGATTCTATAGAGGGAGAGAGTGACCCCGCCGGTCTCGAGTCTGGTTGTACTGTGTAAAGCATAGCTGTGCTGCGTGTTTATAGTGCCCGAGTAGGATGAAAATTCTATATTGTTAGGTCGCAAGGTTGATTTTATGATAGTTCAAAAGATATATTATTTCCGTTTCAATTTATTAATGTTTGATAGTTTGTTTCGCTATATATTTTCTTGTCTTGTTTACATGTTGGCAGATGCGCCGTTTAGAGTGTTTCTCTGCTATTCATCCGTGCATGTTTCTCGTTTTGATAGATTGTTTTTCAATGATTTATCCTGTGTGTACCTCCTGTTTATGTGATGATTTTTGGTTCTCTATTAGCTGTTGATTGTATTTCAATAATATTTTCCTGTCCATTGTTTACATGTATGTGGATGGTGTGCCGTTCAAAGTGTTCCTCTGCTATTCGTCCGTGCATGTTTCTCGTTTTGATAGATTTTTTTTTCAATTATTTTCCTGCATGTTGTTTACACGTTGGGTAGATGCGCCGTTTAGAGTGTTTCTCTGCTATTCATTCGTGCATGTTTCTTGTTTTGTTAGATTGTTCTTCAACTATTTATCCTTTGCGTACCTCTTGTTTACGTGTTCGATCTTGGCCTCTCTATTAGCTGTTGATCTTGTTTCAATAATATTTTCCTGTCTGTTGATTACACGTTGGCAGATGCGCCGCTTAGAGTGTTTCTCTGCTATTCAGCGTTAGCTCTGTGCTGTATTAAATTATTCATCATGTGCCGTTCAAAGTGTTTCTCTGCTATTCATCCGTGCATGTTTATCGTTTTGATAGATTCTTTTTCATTTATTTTCCTGCATGTGTCTGTTGTTTATATGATGGGTTTTGGTTCTCTATTAGCTGTTGATCGTTTTGTTTGCCATTATTTCCGTATGTCTATGCTGTTTATTTAATAAGAAATTGATTAATTGTGTAATGTTGGAACTTATCTTCCCTATTGCATTCGAAAATGTTCATAACTGACACAAAACAGGTGTACGCCTCCCGTCTTCAACAAATCAGGGCAGATATTATTAGAACTGATTGTTGGCTAGGGGCGTGCTGTGCTGTGAAGTTCATTTTTTAAATATATTTTCTGTGTTGAATTCATAAAACAAAGTAAGGTTTGTAGTGTCTCTTGGAATGAAAATTGTATGGGGAAGTCGCGAGGATGATAGTATTTATGATAGTTAAAATGATAGATTATTCTTCTCCTCTGTTGTTTTGATTAAGAATATCTTCTTTGGTTAATGTAGTGTTATGGAATTTATTTCCTCTTGTGTTCGTGTCCCATAGTCTTCCAAATTCTCTGCTGTCCACATACATCTATCGGCACTTGTAATTAAAGCTCCACTATGGTGGTCACGTATAATAATGTGAGACTTTTTACAATAAAACTTTTAATTTTGATTGTAATTGTATTGATTAAAAATATCTTCTTTGATTAAAATGTGCTACTCCTTCTGCTTAATAGAAAACTTCAGTGATTATCACTAATAAAAAAAATGTGATACCCCTTCAATGCTATTGCATCAGATTTTTGGCTAAGTTTTTCTCCTTCACACAGAGTCATAACATAATTCCTGACACTAATGACTTTAATAAATATATTTTCACTTGTACTTTGTGTATGGCTATCCTTTGCATGTAAACCGCCCACCGCACACCTGTTGTAGCGGGGGGAAAATTGCGATTGAAGTCGACACAGATTGAAAAATGATTAAAGAAGTCGGCCCAGGCTGAAAAATGTGAGCGGGTAAGCGCGCACGCAGCCCTCCGGCCACGCTCCATCCGCCGGTAAGAGCCTCCACCCGAGCGCCGCCTGCCGCGCGCGAGGAAAAATACGCGAAAAAAGGCGGCGTGACGGTGGCGCTGCCGTGGTGGCAGTGTTGTAGCTTCTCATGCGGTCTCCCTCCCAACATAATATTACTACTGATGTGTTGCAGTAAGTTTTTGTACTATGGTACTTACTAATTTTCAGCTTTTTGTCGTTTTACAGACTCTGTGTGTAGCAAGTTTGACACCACCGTTATTCAGCTGAAGAACAGTTTGTCCTCGATGGTGTCAGAGAGCTCAAATAAATGTTCTGTGGTGTTATATTTTTGTGGTTTCGTAGTGCAAACACTGTTGTACAGTACTGCATAAACACGTCAAAATCTCTACATGCACATCAGGAACCTATCAGAAATTCAGTGCCCAATTTTCAACACAAACACATCATCAATTCAACAGAAACTGTCAAGAAACACATTATAAACTCTACAGTAACTGTCAAGGAACACGTCAGAAACTCAACAGAAATGTACTCATCAGGTACTAATCAGAAACGCGGTGGCCAATTTTTAACAGAAATACATCAGAAAATCAATAAAAAAGTCATCAGAAATTCTGATGAGTGTGATGCAAAAGTCATTGACTTTTCTTTAGAAACTCATTAAGGTTTTTTGTAAGGGGCTGTCCTGTGCTTTCTTTACTCAAGGCAATGCGACTGTCTATGTGGCATTATGCAAGAATTATCTGGTGGCAGAAATGGGTGTCTTTTTCTCAGTTTATTGGCGTACGCTACGGTTTCTTGCAGTTACAGCTATTGGGGCACAAATGCGTGTAATTTTTCGCTGTTTTTTGTCACTGCTTTTACTCACAGTGATGCCATTCCTGCGCCAAATGCGCCATTTTGCGCCAAGCGGTGTTCCTTGCGCCAATCTGATAAAAATCGAGAATTTTGCGCCAAAGTGCTCCAAACAGAGCATCGACTTTCTTCTGCTGTCTCTGCGCTTCGCCTACTCCCGGTCCCGTGTGGCCCGCTCGTGGCTGCCAGTGGATCACCAAAGAGAGGGTGAGGTTTCCTCCTTTCTTCACCACATGCGTTGCTTGCATGACGCTGCACGCGCGCGCGTTCCTGTTGTTATTGCCGAGTCAGGCGTTTTGGCAACTTGAAACAAGTGTCAAAGGATAGGTCCACGGCTTGAAATTCTTCGAGCTGGAGCAGTGTACGTGTGGACGCGATGAAAAAAGGTATTTCCCTTGTTTGTAATGCGCATCCGAACGTAGTGTTGTCAATCAGGCTGAAGTACAGGGTGTCCCAAGATAAGGTACCTTATTTTCCTTTGATTGCCACTGCAAAATGGGTACTTTATCCTGGGACACCCTGTACACGATTACTCTGTGATCACTGTGAGCATCTTCGAAGGCTCCCGTTCGCAAAGTTTCGGATTACCAACTGGTAGGGACGTTACCCGCGTACTGCTCGTTTGTTTTACCTTTTGCTAGTTTTCAGAAGCCCTGCTTCCGTTGGCTCTGCACGAGTGGGTCGAGCTGAGTGTCGATTAGATTTGAACTCGACCCAATTGCCGTGCTCGACCCTTACAAAGTGAACTCGGTGTATGTCGATCGTGGGAGTGACGCGTTTAGTTGAATCGTACCAGTGGTGCTGTTGCTGATTAGTTTTCCCGATCTCGGCCGCAAACGCGGCAGCTCAAACTACATCATTATGAAAATCGATACCGATAGAGCATCTTCGAGGGCGGCCGACAGTTTACTGTCCATCTGCCACTGAAATAGCTCACATAGCCACGTCGTGACCGCGTAAATTATGTACCCGTGTATGCCACATGAGGCGGTAACACAACCCAAGTTAGCGCTCACAAATGTATTTCTATTGCATTTTTGAATGATTGACGTTGGACCCTTTGTAGACGCGTGTATGTACCATGAACTTAACAAAGGCTCCGCGTGCTGTTTCTTTTCAGCCCGACGGACTTCTTTCAACCCGTCAGTGCTTGATGAAACGGACAGCAATGGTGATGTCATCAAAGTTTGGTGCGTGGCTAGTGGTGACCTCAAAAGTACGGAGGCGAAATGCATTTTCTGCAATGTGGACATATGCTGTACGCAGCATGGGGCATCTGCCATCAAGAGGCATGCCTCGACAAAAATGAACCTGAAGACCACATAAAGGCATCGTAATGCAGAACGGAAGCTGATGAGGCCGAAGGAACTTCAACCAACGCTCAGTTTCAGTGGAGGAGCTAACATTTTGCGACTAGACGACAGTGTTACCAGAGCGGAAGCACTGTTCGCTCTTTCACTAGCTGTGAGGCCAGTGCCTTTCACGTATACGGACACTGCATCAAGTACGTTTGCTGCAGTGTTTCCCGACTCAAAAATAGCAGAGAAGTTCTCCTGTGGAAGAACAAAAGTATCCTACATAATTTCAGATGGCTTGGGACCTTATTTCAAAAAGAAAGTGACAGAGGAGGCAAGTTGGCCAGGCGTGCATTATTCTATCCAGATTGATGAAACACCGAAACCTGAGCAACATGTTCAGCAGTGGGACGTTCTCTTGCGGTACTTTTCAAAGTCACAACAGAGGGTTGTCGTGGAGCACTTGGAGTCTCTTAACCTAGGTCGTGCAACATCTGCTATCATAGTTGACTGCATCGAAACAAGTCTTGTCGAACTCCCAAAGAACAAGCTGCTTTGCTTCTTCAGTGATGGACCCAATACAATGAAAAGTGTGAAATAAATTGAAGGAGTCTGTCAACTCGAACCTTTTGGACATTGGGGAATGCAACCTTCACAAAGTGCACAACGCCTTCGGTTCAGGCCTGACTGCCTTTGGCAGTGATGTTGAGCAACTAGTCAACGACATTTATTACTTTTTCAAGTATTCTATTCGGCACGTCTTTCTTCGGCACGTTAGCAACAGGTGGCTAACCTTTCAAGACAGCCTCGAGCGAGTGCTAGAGCAGTACACTGCCCTGAAAGCTTACTTTCATACCGACGTGGATGCCCGACCAACAAGCTCTGCTCTTCAATAGCGGTTGGCAACTGCACTTGCAGACAAGAAGATGCTAGCCAAGATGCTCTTCCTTAGGAACACAGCTGAACTGTTTGCTGGGTTCCAGGCACTCTTCCAGAAACAAGAACCGCTCGTCCACATCGTGCACTCAGAATCGCTTTGCCTAACCAAGAAGCTGCTGAGCCGCTTCATGAGGCATGAGGTGTAGCTACAATGACTGGTGCAGAACTTAAACAGCTTGATGTTGGAGCAGCGGAGGGCCTGAAGCAAGTTCCCGAAGTGGGATGGACACAGAAGAGGAAATGCGCAACTGGTCCCCTCAAGAGAAAAAAACTTTTAGGGTTGCTGTTAAAGCATTCAATGTTACAACTACGAAGCACCTGCTAAAACAGTTGCCACTTGATAACAAGTTGCTACAACATCTGCGGTTCCTGGATCCACATCCCCCTGTCACAATTGAAGAGACTGTTCACTCACTTAAGTATGTTGCTGCAAGGGTGCCGCAGATACTGAGGGGCGATCAGGTGGCATCCTTGATAGATGAATGGTATTCATTGCAGTGCCAGCCTCCGGTTGAGGACAGTTCTTCTAAACCTATCGACATGTATTGGGCAGGCATTCTTGGATGTGCTGGTCAGACCCAGAAGTACCCACTGCTGTCTATGTTGATCCGGGCCTTACTCTCTCTGCCACATGGAAATGCCGATTGTGAACGAGGCTTTAGTGAAAACAAGCGTGTAATGGACAACCGAGCAAACTTGTGCATTGCAAAGATCAACGGGAGCCGGCAAGTGAAGACCTTTGCAAGACGGTTTGGGAGTGACCCTTCCAGTGTACCGCTTACGAGAGACCTAATCAACGCAGTGAAACACTCACACAGGGTGTACTCTGAGCGTCTGCACAGGGAGGCTCAGGAGAGGGACAAAGAGAAGAGGAAAAGCACGGCTGCAGCGAATCCTGCTGTGGAAAAAAGGATGAAGCTCAGTGAAGAAAAAGAATGCCTTGAGCGGAGTTTACAGTCTTCCAAGGCTATGCTTCAACGTGCTCGTGAGCTCATCAAAACGGGGCTTGCCACTAAAAACATGGAGGAAATCGAGAGTGGCCATGTTCTGCTTTCGGAAGCTAACACAAGCCTGGTTGAAAATATGAGTAGGCTAACAGAGGTGAACGAAAGCCTTCAAAAACTTTGAGGCAAAGTCTGTGTATTTGAAACAATAAATTATTTCAATGTTGCCATGTTTTTATTGTTCTTCAAGTATTTATGCTACAGTGTTTTCGCAGTGATCCTGCGCAGCGTTTACTCCGTTCTTCTTTGCTTTGATTGTTTTCCCTGTGGAGGCCAGCATTAGTGAGCATACCTTTAGGCTTGATAGAATATAATGTGATTTGTGCACTCTGTTTAAATTTTGTGCACTAAAATTTGGTGGTAACTAGTGTATTTGCACGCTCCAAAGTGCTCCAAAATCAAAATTTTCTTGCTCCAAAGTGCTCCGAAATCAGGATTTTCTTGCTCCAAAGTGCTCCGAAATCAGAATTTTCTTGTTCTAAAAATTGCTCCAAATTATTATTGGAGGGTGGCATCACTGTACTCAGAATGTAGGTGAGGGAAAAAGTCAGCATCCAGGTTGAGCAGAAGAAAGCCGTTCGGCAGAGGAGAGTTCATGAGAATTTAATTTGTTTTTTGTTATATGTTGTTGAGTGTCATTATTCACTTTGCTTGATATGTTGATGGAGTAAGCCGTATGCAGTTATAAGTATTTGTGCAGAAATGCTGGTATGTGAGCGTGGAGGAGAATTCCAATAAAGCACCTCTACTTGTGCATTCCTGCGAGCTGCTGTGTGCGCGCGCGCATGTGTGCTTTTTTCCTGGTTTGCGACGTCATCGTGGCATGTTGGGGCTTGTTTAGTAGTGTTGCAATTTTACATGCCGCTATTAGCTTGTTGTTATCTTGTGTTAGCCGTTGAGTTTGGTAGCGATGTCCGGTGACTCTGCTATTATTCCTGAGCGCTCCGTCTTAAGCCTTTTCCCTGCTCGTTTAAAGGAATTTGTGTGTCTCTGTCCTGTGCTTTCTTTACGAAGGAACAATGCGGCTGTGTATGTAGCATTATGCAAGAATTATGTGACACCAGACATGAGTGTCTTTTTCTTAGTTTATTAGCATATGCTTCAGTTTTTGAAGCCATAGCAATTCCAGCACAAGTCGCGCAATTTTTGCTGCTCTTTCTTCAAATCACTGCTTTTGCACAGAAGAATGTCGCATGGTAAAGCTGAATTCATGAGAAGTGGGTTTCTCTGCTTGTTTGTTAGATGTTGTTAGGAGTTCGGTATGTTGAAGAAGTAAGCTGTTATAGGTATTCGTGCAGAAGCGCTTGCATCTGAGCGCAGGATAGGATTTCCTGAAGCACTGCACCCTCAGTATCAAATAATTATTTCGGATGTGAGTCTGCTTCACTGCATGACAAGACCCGGAAGGCTGAAATGGGAAGAGAGAAAAAATTGGAGCACTTGATTAATAGCGATCCAAGTAACAGGGCAATTCTAGTGGCCCAGAACGGAGAAAAGAGAAGCTTAAGGATTATCTAACTGAGAGCCAGACGATGAACATAATTACCTGGTCCATAATTATATGTGACAAAGGTTAGCAAAGTATCTATGAAATATATATGACTTTATGGAAAGAGTGCATATTAGAAAACTGCGTGCTGAGTAGGCTTTGGAAATTAGTTTTTCTTCATGCACAAAATAGTCAGTCTCCATAATGCATGTACCAGCACCAGGGTAGAAGTTCATCCACTGTCCTGTGCATCTTTAGCTTTAGCAGAATAAATGTGGTTTCAAGCTAGCAGAGGTGTAACGAATAGGGCCCTCACTTTTTTTGTGTTTATTTTTCAAAGTCAGGGATAAATATCAGGCTTGGTATGTGGAGTTATTAAACAGGGTAAAATTGAGTGATGCAGGACCAATCGGCATTGGTGGAAAAATAGAAGTGGATCTGGGTGATGAGTGCGTGAGGCCGACCTGCGGGAGATAGGATATGAGCAGTTCATTCGTCTTCGGAGGGGCTGCTGAAGCAGGATTGACATGGCTTTGCACGCAGTGCACGGTATCGTGCCACGTGCGCCTTGCGTACATTAAAAACAAACAAAAACAGAAACAACAAATGACTAAATTAAATAAATGAATAAAACCGCGTTTACCAGTTAGCCCGGTTTGTCAGGTTTTACCGTATAACCGAATGCCCAAGTAATGAATAAATTAGCTGCATGCTCAATAACTGCAAGAAGTGGCGTTCACAGAGAATAGCTTAAAAATTTTGCTTGCCAATGCATGCAGGGTATTACCTCAGCTGCTGCCTAACACTTCTGTAAGGTGGGCTTCCCGCCGTGCACTTGAGCGCTAGGTGAAACCTATATTACAGGCGGAACGACCGCCAAAGTGTTCGAAACATTCAAATAATTTTACTAATATTTTAATATTTAATACTTAATACATTAATATTTTAATTATAATACTTCATTATTCGAACTAATATTCGAAACGGCCAAATATTCGCACACGTGCCTAAAATTTTTAACTCAGATACCCCCCTTCGCATATTGGCTGCTGTCTGGGTTGTGACTTCTGTTTGAAAAGACAAATTTGATGCACGCGAGCTTCCTCCACACGTCAACCTCTTCATCGCGAAACTTCCCATCGGAACCCGCATCATAAAGGTTGCGCGTGGAAACACGAGTACTCGCGTCCTCACATTACAACGCGAACGCGCGCGGACTTGTGTTTTCGCGCGCAATCTCCTCGGGCACGATGAATACTGTTTCCGACGAGGAGCTTCGCGAAGAAGAGACTGTCGTGCGAAGACACCTTCGAGAAGCAAGAAAAATTGATGAGAATTGGACTGGGTACGTCGAGAGCGAAGGGGCCCTGAAAGAGTTCGAGCGCGACCTCCCCTGCATCAACGTGTCTTTTCAAACAGAAGTGACACCCCATAGAGAAGCTGACAAAGGTGGGATATCAGCTTAAAGTGCAGCTCCGCTGCTGTTCTGAAAGTATGAAGACGTTGTGATATTCAGAACCGTGGTCCCAACTTCATTCATAAACGCACATTGCTTTCCAAATTTCCATACTCCTTCGTGAGAAACTTGAGAAAAACTACCGGGCGGCGGTTCCACTTGTGACGTCATACTTGGAACTGCGCGGATTGGATAGCCACACCTAGCCAGCTCTGCCTGGCAACCAGTTTGTGTTTACACTCCGTCATGGCCGCTGTATCGTGCTGAAATAGCTGTCACGAGCTATCGGGGACCACCGCACCGTTTTATCATGTTTCTTATAAGGAATACTTCGTCTTCGAGCACGTACTCGTTCTCGTTCTCAATAGCTTTGGTGGTGCTTGCACTGCTGGTGCTGCACTGCCAAAGCTACTGAGAATGCGTACGAGTACGTCACACGTTAGGTGTTAGGTCTTCTTGGTAACATGAAGCACAGTGCGGGCACAGAATGTCCGCTCACGACGGCCGTCGTTGCACAACGAGGCCATCCTGTAAGGCTTGTTAAAGAAGACCGGCAAAACTATCTTTGAGGCTGTTAACGACAGCAATTATCACGGAACACACCCAAAATATTTACCTTCGCCCATAGATCTCCGCCATCGCATCGACGATTTGGCGTTAGGCAAGCCGCGAGCGCGGCTAAGCCAGGGCGAAGCCGGGATTGGTCAGGGTTTGCCGACCACAGGACCGCCGTGCCAGGGAAGTTTAAAAAATTGTTTTCTTAAAAACTACAAACAAATCGGTGAAAATCTTTCACATGTATGCTCCCTGTGCGGAAACGAACGCACAGCCCAAGCATGGCTCCATTCTGTCGCAGTCGAAAATCGGCGGAGCTGAGCTTTAAATACCATGAAGTTCATTTATATACAGATCCAAGAGCTGCTCAATGTATAGTTGCATAGAGAAGCACAGGTAAAAGTATAAGAGTGTTTCTGCACTGCACAAGGCATGACTTTTGGTACACACATGTGACTTCATATCTTGGCAATCAGTGATGTAAAATTATATTATCCATAGCAATCCTCTGAAACCTCAAAGTATTATGGTCCTGAGCATGCATACAATGTTTCAACCCGTATTTACAATCCCGGTGCTCTCTCTGCTTGTATCTCCCTTAGCACGTATTTTGTTCACCACAAAGCTGAAAGGGTGTGTCCTGCCCGTCGAACTCAACTGCCCATTTCGAATACTCAGGAAGCAAATTAAAGGATGTGTGTTTGGAAGAGAACGCCATGGTGTTCATGGCAAAGACAGCACAGTAAGTATATACATGTATCAAAAGAAAATAATTGGTGAAGATGAGCGGGTAAGGCAGGGTGAAGAATGCACAGATAGAGAGCCAAGGACAGATAAACCAAATCAAACCAATAATTTCACGTAGGCAAAGCATTTGAGATCTTCAGATAACATCCCTAGAAACCTGTGCAGTTTAGACAGGCAACATAGTGCTATCATGGATTAAAAGAAATGTCACAGGACTCATTACTCACATTCTTCCTGAAACCATGGAATATATGCCACAGCTATGTTGAGAGAGCGTCTGGACATACATTGCTGATCACCTACTTGTCCTTTTCTCTTACAAAGGAAGCAACAAACACAGCTGACTGCGACTGGGATGCAACAACTTTTGCTAGAAAGAAGGTCAAGGTCCAAGGGTCCAAGAAGAAAGGCTGTGTTGCCAGGCTGCACATGAAAATTATAGAAATGTTTCCCGAATATGGGGTGAGCTTGAGGCACCTTATGTTCATTCTGGTTTTTGCACCACAATCGTGAAACCTGGCCTTACATGGTGGATGAAAACATAGACATGACTAACCCATGCTGTTGACAGTGGTGGATGGAAGCAGAAAGGTTTTAAGAAACTAGCTGGTATTCTGTAGTACAGCCAACAGAGAATATAACAAGCAGATAACAGAGTCATGACCGCTAGGCTTTTTTTGCGTCGGTCAACGGCTTGCTCTTAACATATCCCCAAGACTGTCATGTGAAAGACCTGACAGTTTTGCAAACTGCCACACAGAACTAAAGTGCTAGCATATGCTGGCATGCATCTGCTTACCTAGAACGGTATGCTATCTTCTATCTGGTATCTTCCACATACGAAAGGAAAGAAGCTTCAAAGGCCACACTGGAGAGACTGTAGACTGCGCTTTCACTGGAGCCTGAGCATGTGTCACGTCAGATCCGAATTTATGTGGCCTTCTCGCCAAAGAATGGCCATGCAGAGCACAACTTTAGAATGGCACTAAGTTACGGACAGCCCATGAATACCGACGTGTCTGCAAAAATCAAGCTCCTTGTCCAACAGTGCATCACTTCTGTCAGTGAGGTCCAAAAATGCCTACGGTTTTATGTTGAGGATGTTCTCTTTGCGGAGAAGGAGAAACCACAAAGTACATGTAGGGCATTCCACCCGACACGAGAGGACATCCGCTCACACATACAATCCGCCATACGGAGAGACAGATACAGCCCAACAGATCAGATAAATGCACTCAAGCTGGTCGAGGATATGCAACGAAAGGATCCCACTACAAAGTACTTCTTTCAGCTCTGCAAAGAGCAGGGAACTCCACCTCAGCCCCACGAGAATGACGACGTGCTACAAGATGTCTCGAATGACTTTCAACAATCGCTCATGTTCTGCATGCAGACCACTTTTATGAAATCTGCCATGGAGAAGTACTCAAATGATGATGTGTGTCTCAACGCCACACATAAAACAACTGACTATGCTCTTCCTTTGTTCTTCCTTGTGGTAAAGACGCCAACAAGCTACGTAATTTGCGGTGTGTTCATTGTTCAGTTTGAAACGTCACAGTGTATCTCAGAAGCACTAGAGATCTTTAAGTCATGGTGCCCAAGTCTAAATTCAAAACACTGGATGGTTGACTTCAGCCAGGCAGAAATAAACGCCATAAATTCAACATTTCCAGCCAGTAGGGTGGCACTCTGCGACTTTCACAGGGAGCAAGCCTGGGAAAGATGGTGCCGAAAGAAAGAAAACAATGTAGCCGATAGGAACATAGCACTACGTCTGATACGACAACTGGCAAAGGCCCAGACAGTGGAAGAGTTTGATGTGGCGTTTGAGGAAATGAGCACAAGTGATCTCTGGGCCAATAACTCCGCTTATCGTGGGTACATCGAAGGCCACTGGCTTCCAGTAAATGACATGTAGGTAGCATGCTTCCGACCAGGGCTTCTGGTGACAACAAACAACGGGGCAGATGCCCAAAATAAAATGCTGAAGGAGCACTACCTCAAGACCGGACGACGAAGCCTTAGTGGTTTTCTACAAACGCTGCACACCTTTCTGGCTGATCGAGAAAAGCAATTTCAGCGTGAAAATTTGAGGTGCTCTTCTGAGGACAGACTTTACCATGATGCAGTACCATCGTACTTGCACAACCGACCACATGCAGTAGTCCTGCACATAATGACGAGAATCTCGGAAGCAAAAGACTTTGACTAGAGGTCTGTGAAGCCAAGTGCATCTGATGGTACCTTTGATGTACAAAGTGCCACTCGTGACGGAACTGTTTACCATATTGATTTCTCTGTGTACAGCTGCAGGTGCCCAGATTTAAAAAAACACCACCTTCCGTGCAAGCACCTTTGTGCTGTCTTCTCGTTGTACAGTGAGTGGGGTATTGACAAGCTGCCAGAAGCGTACAGAAATGGACCAAGAATGGCACGGACAGCTCTGTGCAGCAAGATGTCAGCAATGACAGTGAGAACACAACCATTCACATGCCAGAGGACCTTGTAGACTACAGCGTAGACTTGGAGAGGTCATCTTCAGACAGCATGGGCACACTCAGGGCAAAGATACAGAGAGAGCGGGACAGAGCAAAGAGTCTCACGTACTACTGCACAGATGTCATGGTGCTCGAAAGGGTGCTCCAACAGCTAGAAGACTGCTCTGCACAGCTGCGATCAGGCACACCAGCTTGCGAGGGCTAGGACTTGCGTGGTTCTCCAACGAAGGGATACTTTGGCAAAAGGCGGCTTGCCGATCACCACACAGGGCCAGGAGGTGTGTCTCAACTAAAACGATGGCGTGGGGCCAGTCAAGAACATTGGCACTCCAAGGAACGCTTTGGTGAGAGCGCTGCAACGTTACGTGAAACGTATCAGAAGGCACCACAAATATAGACAGCGAGGCTACTATATTTGCGCTTGAGAAATAAAACATATTTCGAGCGTTTGATTGCAGGTTTTACACCTGGCTCTAGATTGATCATAGCAAGAACAGGGGCGGATCCAGACACTCGGTTTGGGGGGGGGGGGGGGGGTTCTTTGTCGGAGCGCGTAGTGGAGGAGGGGGAGAGGGAAATCCAATGTCTAAACTGCCGTTTTGGGGGGGCGATCGCCCCCCCCCCCCCTGGATCCGCCACTGAGCAAGAAGCATAAAAACACTGTTCCCCACGAGAAGACAAAAAACAATTGAGAAAGGGATCAATGCCAAACATACTTAAAATTAAAACTTTGCAGCAGTGATTTATCCAGACCCCCAACAACACCATAAATTTTTTTTCGCCTTGCAGCATCTGCAGGTGGTGACCACCTCTGTAGCGTCTTGCGACAGCACCTGCGGCACAACTTTCTCGATAAACCATGCTTCCCAGTGCTAGTGTGACATCGTTTCATGACTACAACATCCTCAGCTCTTTTTTATTTTTTAACGAACAAGTCTTTGTGGCAATATAACTTGCAGTTGTCCAGTTCACAGTTACAAAACGGTATTGCCATGTTGAGGCCTACACCCGTCCTCCTTTTCTGTTGATAAAGGCGATTAACATGGAAAGATGGCATGGTGATTTACCCTTTTGTGTCTCCCAGCTGCAGGAAAACTTCCCACCGCGCGATTAGCATGTGAGTTGTGATAGCTCTCCTGTTGTGTAGTACCAAGTACCAACCGGCGTTCCTTTGGTAAGCGTCACCATTTGAAAGCTGGCTTCACCTAATACTTCCGTCTACTGCGGGCAAGCCCACTTAAACGAACGCTAATTGTTGCTGAATTGTTTGTTTGTAATTTTTGCGGAACTTTTCGATTCATTTATTTGTGCTGCGGGAAAGCCAACTTCAACCTGACATCATAGACATTGTTTAGCAATAAATTATGTTAGATCAGTGCGGCTGTGGCAGCTTGAATCTCCTTCTCAACCTCATTATCGAAGCAACTTAGTGGGCAAAGCAAGCTGCCATGGCCCTATTAATTTAACCTAACTTCACTAAACTAACCTAAGACATCATAGGCTTTGTTTAGGGATCAGTTAGGTTAGATTAGTGCGGCTATTGCAGCTTGCCTCTCGCTCCCAACAGCATTATCTAAGCGGTTTTGGGCGCAAAGCAAGCTGCCATTGCCCAATTAATCTATCCTAATTTCAGTAAGCTAACGCAAGACATCAGCAACTTGGTTAGTACCAAAAATTGCGAAAAAAATCTGCAAAAGCGCGCTAAACAGCGAGATAACGAAGATTTCAGCAACGCTCAGCATTCCTTGAAGTGGGCTTGCCCGCAACACACAAAAGTGTTAGGTGAAGCCCACTTTCAAATGGTGAGCCTACCAATGGAATGCCGACGGACCGGCAATCCAGAAGATGTGGGTTCGAGTCCTACAGCTGGCTAACCTTTTCAGTGACTTTCATCTTTTGTCGTTCATTTTTTAGGTAATTTGAGGCTTTGTATGTGTTTGTCCTTTCTATGTTGTTCCAGTCCCAGAACATCAGTTCTCTCTTGTGCATATCAAGACTGTGAACAACAGGAGAGTTCCTCTTGGCGTTCACGCACAGTCAGCACAGCTTCTGAACTTATGCTAACACTATACTCACGCTACAAGCCTCACAAAGTATGCGACAGGTTCATTCATACGCTTGCAGCACAATTATGTGATACCACCGTATACACACGCAAGTCCACGCTCCTCGAACTGCGCAACATTGGGGCGTTGTCATCGTCGATAGGTCGTGTCAGCAGGAGACAATTGCCTTGTCATAGCAGCGATCACAGTAGTCTTTCTTTGATCGCACACCCAGCATGTAAATACAAAATACTGAAAATACCACCTGACTTTAGAGATTAAAACACCCACTCTTCGTCTATGCAGCGCCAAACAGCACTACCAGCGACCCGTACAGCACGAGAGCCCTCTGAACAGCACATTGCAAGAGCGCCACCGCTCCAGTCACGTGACTTCCGGTCTTTTTTTTTGTTTTTACATTTTCCTCCTCACTCGACCTTGGCCGTTTGCCGGAAAACGTCTCCTACAAGGAGCATCCTTGTCTTGACAATGTCGATAGTGCTGCCCTGAATGGGAATAGTGCTAGAACAAATCTTAATAATTTTGTAATTAAATTAGTTCAGAATTCAACCGCCAGAGGGACGGATGCATCACTTTATAGAGGAGTAAAAAGCGTAACGATTCAGTTCTGCGCCTGGCTCTCGGACGGAATGGACATGTCGTTCTGCGCTCCTGATGTGTTGTGTAACTAATTCTTTCGCCAACTTTGTCTTCACTTTGTTTGCGATTTTCATGCCCGTGCATGTCGAGCGCTGGTTGATGTTGTACCTGTAAGGGCATGCCCGCCATTTTCTATATTCTGAAAAAGCTGCCTTGGGAACGGGAGTAGCACTGACGTGATTCTTAATAATTTTGTCATGAAATTACTTGAGCAAGTACCCGCTATGGAGGCTGCTGATGCGTAACTTTATAGAAGAGGAAAAAGCATTATGAGTCAGTTCTGTGCCTGGCTGTCGGATGGAGCAGTCCCATCGTTCTGCGCTCCCCGTGACTCCTGTTGTGGTGGAGTGATTTGTTGTGTAACTAATTCTTTCGCACGTCATAACTTTGTCCCCCTTTTTATGATTTTCATGCCCGTGCACGTCGGGCGCTGGCTGCTGTTGTTCAGGCATCTTCTTCTGCCTTGGGAACGAAGGTAGCGCTGGCGTGATTCTTAATAATTTTGTCATGAAATTAGCTGAGCAAGTACCCGCTAGGGGGTGCAGATGCGCGACCTTATAGAGAAGAAAAAAGCATTATGATTCAGTTCATGTGCCTGGCTGTCGGATGGAGCAGTCGCATCGTTCTGCGCTCCCCGTGACTGCTGTTGCGGTGGGCTGTTTTGCTTCTGTGCCTGATTCTTTTTGCTGATAGCTATTGATGGTTAGCATCTTTACTCTTGCTTTCACATCCTCTGTATTACAAGTGTTTTTCTCCTTGCATGTCCAGAGCTGTCTTAACCTGCCCAGACATGCCATGATGACGTCACAGCTGACGTCACAGGATGTCCAGAACTTGCGGTCGCAGCTGAAGATGCTTTGCAACCTGCCTCTGTGCTCCGTCGACGGTCAGCGATGGTCAGCGGCGGTTCCGGACCGCTTTCTTCAAGATGGCGTCGTTGATCTTCAACTAAACTCCATCTTTCCACTCTATATCTATTTTTTTTTTCTTTTTTATGAACACAAGTTGCCACCAACTCACAGCTGGCCTGAACACGAGTTAGACGCTCCCAAATTGGTGTGATAACTCATTGGATGATGCTGATTAATGTGGGGTCCTAATTAACTATAATTGCTAATTAAATCGTGTTTAAGGCTAGATGTGAGTAGGCGGCAGTCTGTGTCCTGTGATTACTAATTTTCTCTCTGCGGAGTCGCGAACTATTCTAAACAAGGAGCCGCAAAGCGGTTTCGCTTTGAACCCTGAACTCGTCCGATCAGCGCAAAAGTCTAGCTATTATGCATAGGTTCTCCCTAGTGTATGACGTAAAACGCCCGCGGCGTTTATTTGAGGAAAGCCCACACCGGAAGATCGGGTGGTTTCCGCAACTTCCGTATTGCGGGGTGATTTGTTTCAACATGGACGTCGAAGGAGGAAGCATAGCGGAGTCAACAGCGGAGTGGTTCATGCGCAATAATGCCGAAAGAAGTCGAGTGCTTATGCTGCAAGGAGCTGTCCTTAAAGTAGCATATTTAGAACTTCGAGGGCAGCACGAAGCTATGAGAGCTCATATTCACAAGTAAGAAGCGTGCCTCATGCACAATCATGCTGGTGGGTTTCAATACAAAATTGTTATTCTGAACTTTTCGTCATTGTTCGCCACTTATTCCGAAAGAGTGCAGCTGAAATACTACTCGCCGTCTTACTAGCTTTAGCTTTGTTCAAAGCTCGCGTGTTTCATACAAGAAATACAGATACACTACATACCAACAGTTTCTGCGATGGTTGTTGCACAAACGTGGAAAAAACAAGAGAATGGTTATATCAGCCTGTGCGGTCAACAGGATACGCAAAGCCTTTCCATAGTAACTACTACATGATTTAAATACCCAAGATAGAAGGTGGAGGTACGTCTTACCATAATTTCCATACCATACGAACTTTTCCTTCCTTACCATACTATACGAATATTAAGACTATAACAACTTTTGAACGATCTTGAGACACTTTATAACCCATATTTAAATTGTGTACCCTTCATGTAGAATGTCATAAAGCTGGTGCTATCAAACATATCTGTAACTTGAGTTGTCAAGTATGTGAAGACAAAAATTGATTGCCACATCAGCTGTAATCATATTTGTACTTCATGGTGTTCTAGCATGACAAAAACAACATGACCACATTTTTTAAAACTTTTGTGAGCCACTTTGTCAATGTCCATTTTGCAAGCATTTGCATTGTAAGAGATTGGGATCTTGAATGTGAACGCAGAGAGAAACTGTGAGGAAAACTATACACACTCTGGCTTGACGTAACAATGAAACAAAATGTAATATGACGTTTCGATGCCTGTTCGGGCATCATCATCAGAATACAACAAGAAACAGTATGGCATCCGAGTTCTACTTATAGCTTAGTCATGACCTTGTAGCAATCATTTAGTGGCCCTTTGTGACTGTTACATGCAGTGTTATAAGTAGAACTCGGATGGCGTACTGTTTCTTGTTTCATTCTGATGATGATGCCCGAACAGGCATCGAAACGTCATATTACATTTTGTTTCATTGTTACGTGAAGCCAGTGTGTGTAAGCTTTCCTCATAATGTCCCCTGGCTTTTGGTCTATCTTGAGAGAGAAACTGTGGTGTTCACAGAAAATCTTTCTGCAACCTTTGGGGTGTAAAAGGGGTGCAATTTGCGGATAACACCCCACTTTTTCCAGTTACACCCTTCGCTACACCCTTGTCAAACTACAAGGGTGTTTTATGGGTGTAAAATGGGTGTACGTTAGAAACACACCCTAATAGCACCCTATAACACCTTATGACAGTGTTACTGTCCGCGGATGTCTCAATTCCCACGTTCTTGCAATCAGCATTTGAATACAGGGAACGGGATTGTGTGAGGAATATATGTTTATTATAAAAATAAAAATAAAAAAGAGGGAAGTATTGAGGCTCTGGAACGTATTCATAGCTACGGCTGCTCTCATTGTGTATATGTGGACTCTGAGGGTTTTAAAGTAAAACTATAAGCTTTAGTAGCGACATGAACGATGGAGAAGTTTGTCACACCATACGTGGTCTACACTAGCAGTTCTGCGACCGTTGCAGATCGAGCAGCAACGGACTGTCCCGCTTTCCAGAGGCGAGTGATCGCCGCTCTGGCAGTTGCATACTGGCTTTTATTGACAGCAGTTCTGCACTCAGTACGTTAACCGTTTTCGAGTTGCTGTGTCCGCGGGGAACAACCTATATGTCTATAACAGAGTTCTTAATCTATGAAAGGAACGAAATAACGGATAGATCGGCGAGGAAACAGACGCGATGGGGTGAATACACAGAACGGAACCCTGAGATTGAGAGGACAAATAGACAACACAGCCAGTGTCGTTATGTTTCCCCCAAAGTCAGGGTTTCGTTATCGATGCCAGTTCACATGCGCTGACAGTCTTACATGCTTGTTCAATGCAAATTCCGTACTAATTTGACCGCAGGATGGGTATCCTATAATCAAGCATGTGTGTTTGCCCCTAACGGTGTTCGCCGTGGGAAAGCTTAGAAAACGCCCTTAAGGGTGTAAAAACGTTTTACTGTGTATACCTGTACAGGAGCAACATGTTGCAGGGAACAGGAACAGATACGCTTGCAGACAGACGACTGTGCACAGACGCGTACCCAGGATTTTTCTGAAGGGTTGTCCTAACTTGGACAGCCTGGTGTTACACCACCAAAGTCAACTGAAACCTGTGTAACGGCTGAAATTGAGGAGGGGGTCACAACATCTGAACCCCCCATCCCCATAAACCCACCACTGACCGTGTATTCTGTGCACCTCACATTAAGTGTACTCTCTCCTGTTCAGTGCTGCATAAGGTATTGCTTTGGTGTTCTGCAAGCTTTTGTCTAGACCTGTACATATATTGGTCACACATGCATTACTGACATTCTCCCACAGCTCACATGTAGTTCACAGACAAGGAAGGGGACCTCAGTACTTAAAGCTAGAAAAAGTTTATTTTTTCTCTTTTTCTACAAATTGTGTCCCTTTGTAGAACTCTTTCTGTGCGTGGCCTCTCTCCAGAAGCAATGGGCGAACAGGAGCACAGCTGTAACCACAGAATGTTGTCTGGTGTGCACAGTGGCGTCACGAGGGAGGTGTGGGGGTTGCATTGCATGACAGAAGGGGGTGACGTGCTGCACCAGTACCGCCGCCGCCTCTCTTTTTCTGTAGCGAGGTGACGCCAAAAACAACATAAGAAGCCCTCAGCGAGCGTGTGATTTTTTTTCTGCGTACGATATGTTACCGTTGTTTATCGTGTGTAGCATCATCGTCATCGCCGCGCACTGAGCTTAGCACGGTCCCCGTGCGCTGCGAATAAATCACTTTTCGATTGACCTCCCGAGGCTTCCGGTTGTCCCTCCTTGGATCGCGCTACACTGGTGACTCGGCCTTTGCTACGATGCAGCATTCTGCAACCGACGACGCGCCCCGCTTCTCTGCAACCGCCATACACTGGGCCTCATCCCGTTCTCTCGAGAACCCCCAAGACATCGATCATCAGGATCAACGGCAGAGAGGAGACTGTCTCTAACGACAGGCTAAAGCCGGCCCATGTTTTGAATCTGGACGTCTCTACTGAAGCCTTGCCAAGTTTCTCTCCACCTTCGCATCCCCCGTCCAGCCCTTCACCCAAGACAGTCACTTGGAGACTATAGCTCTCCTCCAGCGGGGGGGGGGGGGGGGGGGGGCTATGTAGCATCATCGTCATCGCCGCGCACCGAGCTTAGCACGGTCCCAGTGCGCTGCAAATAATTGACACATTATTGCCGGAGGTGACGGAGCTCCCGCACCGGGTCATGCATACCCTAGTGACGTCACTGGGTGTGCACATAAATTGGTTTTAGGGATGCTCCCTTTCTTAGTAAGAAGCCTGTATTGTTTATGACAATGTTTCTGAGAATTGTAAAGTTTGGTAAAGGGGAAATTGCAGGAAGACTGCAGAGACCAGGGGGAGTAGGAAACAAGTAGAGCAAGTGAATGGATGTGTGTTGAGATCAGGTCAACGGAGTGTGAAACTGTAGTCACGGGTCGAATGTGATGTGTGTTGTGCAACTCATCACTGCTGATCCCTGACACAAAGCATCATCTCATCAGGCAGCTCCGCCTGGTAAGAATTACATTGGGCTGTCAATTCCACCCCTGTTCTGACGCATCCTTTTGTCCACCCATTTAGTCAGCCAGCCGTAAGTGTTGTTCAAACTCTTACGGTCTGATAGCACCCAAATAGTATTGTGTAAGCCCCGATCGTTACGTGCAAGTAAATCAGACCGTTATGAAGGTTACCCTGTGTGTGACCTCCGGTTCCCGCTCTCAGTCCTCCAGAAGTGCTCACTACACACGTTAACTATCCAAAACCTCAATCTTCCTTTTGGTGTGCAAAGTGTGCGCTCAGTGCGAGTAGGATGTATGCCTTGAGGAACCAAGCTCTGTATATTGGGCTGCTCAAATACTCAAATATGCCTGTTGTAGTGAAAGATGATGTAACATGAAATGTATTTCATATAGTTTATTGTGGCGCTCAGATAGTATCTTCGTAATGTGTCTGCAGATATTGTTCCAAAATAGCATATGTGACGCAGCGCCATACATGATTGGGCTTCTGGGAAAAAACAATCTGGGAAATTTCACCTGAGACAGACGGCATCCTTGGTAACGGTGTCTGACACATTTTAGCAGACACTGTTTTAAAATAATATGCATAAAATGCTCCAACTATGACAGTATGAAGAAGTTCGTTTGAACCTGATGGCAATTGATGTTCTGAAGAAAGAACACATAGAAAGGACAAATACTTACAAAGCCTCAAGTGTCTAAGAAATGAATGATGAAAGAAGGAAGTCACTGAAAAGGTTAGACAGCTGTAGGGCTCGAACCCACGTCTTCTGGATAACCGATCGAGGGCTCTTACCAATTGAGCTAAGCTAACAGGCCTCTACAGTGACTTCCAAGGGTGCGTCACCTGAAGGGTGACATCACCTTCAGATGACGCACCCTTGGAAGTGGCGAGGCGCGTTAGTTCAATTGGTAAGAGCCCTGGATCGGTAATCCAGAAGACGTGGGTTCGAGTCCTACAGCTGGCTAACCTTTTCAGTGACTTCCTTCGTTCATCATGAAGTTATTTTATTCGAGTTTGAAATTTACTTGAGCTCTCTTCAGCAACCCCCTGTATGCTGGCCTCTGCTTGCTCAATGACAGTCACGTCTTATGGGCAGGAGAACATTAGTCACTGTTATTATACAGGCATAGCTCTCTCTGTCCAGCATGATCACCGCAGAGCACAATTTGCAGGAACTCGCAGGTACAAAACCTGCATAATAAATGTGTAATAACTTCAAACAACTATTATATATAACAACTAGGGCATGGAACTCCATTAGCAGATGGTCAGGCAATATAACCCAGGTAGTTCTGCCATTATTATGTATTTCCCAAAATGCTGAAAATAAATTGATAGAATTACTGCAGTGAACTGCTCAATTTTTCACCTTAGATACATTTTTAACACTCTGTCTTTCACGTTTCAACATATACATGCATCAAACCTGCAGAAGCTTGTGTGTAAGAAGAGTCACACACCTCATGTGCAACTGGCAGGTCTAAGTTGTATTGAGATGTGTCAAGTGCGTACGCATTCTCACCACCTGTAGATTCCTTTACAGGGCACAAAAAATTGTTGTTAGTAACAACTTCACTCTATATACCACATTTATAAAAGAAATTGGTCACGTACCTGACAGACAACTGTCATGACCATTGCAGATGTCTTCCTCTCCTGTTCCTACCACATTCATGAAGTCATCACCCTAACATTGTTAAAAAAAGCCATACAAATTTATGAGAATCTCATTTCATAGCAAATTAAATGAGACACGAAGTCATCAGCCTGATGATGTGCCTGGCACCAGGTATGCGATAACTGAGATATTACCACTACGAGCATACAGAAAATTACAATCACATCAATAAAATACACAACTACACCAAGCTGTGCATATATTCACCCACACACATATACAAAAAGAACATGGCAGAGTGGTCTGTCTCTAATAAGACTTGGACAAGTTTGTGTAACTGTGTTTTGAAACTGGACACAGGAAGGCCATTTCTGATCAAACCAAATTTGTGACCAAATTTGTTCGGAAAAGGAAGGGTGCCTCCTGCCTTCCGTAGTTGGTCCGTAGCAGTGGAACTTTGTAAGGTGGCACAATGATGGATTTCATACCGTAATGGCAAGTGTTTGGGATGGCGCTAAAAGATTCTGAATTTGCAAGGCGATTTTGTGTAAATGTCTAATTTCCAAGTGAACACTTTGTCTACTGTAAGTATTTGCATGTCTTGAAGGAGCTGAGGGGCATTGCACCTGTAGACACGGTTGTCATATACCAGGCTATCCTTTTTTGGTGCACTGCAATTTTATCGTTGTTGCCCTCTGTGGTGTTGCCCAGATTAGACAACAATAGTAGCTTGGGGTAAACTAAGGATTTCAACTGGATTGGTTTAGAATCCAGAACCCTCCTTTAGTGTGTGCGGTATGCTGCATATTACAAGGAAAACAAATAGAATAAAACTTGTACCTGATCCCTGCCTTGTATTTCCAACATTTGGTTCCACATCTTGTCCACAGAAGTCATGAACTACAGTGGTGCACATTGATGTGACGATTAAAATGTTACACCTAGATGCGGAATACACAGCTTCATTTTAAATACTGTGGATGTTGCATACTGCATTGGCATGGCTGCATTCTGAACAACACACGGAATTGTACAGTATATCTTTTGATTTAGTGTGTAAACTTCAATCGGCTTCCATCCTTTTTTTTTCTTTGTTGCGTAAATGGTCTCCTAATATCTGCATGCCACAACGTTATTCCCACAAGCAGAGTAATCACTGTATTGATTATACAGAAGACACTAACCTCGTCACGTCCAGATACAACCGTCTTGGAAGATAGATTCAAGGAAGGCACTGCGCACTGCTGTAGGCGGATGTTTTTGCTACTCAAACCCAGTTGTTGCTCAACTGACGGCTCCCTCTCATAGTCTGCATCCTTTAAATGTGATTGGCAAAATCTGCACTTCTCTACGCCGCTGTCAGGACACCCTCCAATACTGTCAAGCCATAGCTGCCGCTGCGCAGTATCGTATGGAACTGAATGCCCGCCGAGAAACCTCGCTTTGACGACACAACCGAGAGGCATGTCAAATGAAGTCCAACAGTGTACCTCAATGAATTGATCGGTTGTTCCAAAAGATATAAAAAAAGAAAACTTAGATATACACACATTGTAAAACGGCGCGCTGGATCCCGAAAGTCGTCTCATCTAGTTCCGCGGTTCCGCTTTCCACGGAAGTCGCTAATTGGATTATCGCAGTTATAAAACAGGACGCAGATGTCGAAGCATGTACATACTTTTTATTTCCAGACATTGTGACAACAGTGTATTGGCGTACAAATGTTGGTTCTTGCAGAAAGTTGTTGTAGTAGTGCTTGATCACGTGACGGCATTCTGCGCGTTGATTGCATGGGCGACGTCATCCCAGTGGGATGACTAGATGAGTTTTCTATATATGCGTACATTTTCTTGGTTTGACGCTAGGTGTGCCAGCGTCGGCGTGAACCGCGATGTTTAAAATTCGAGTTTACGAAAACTACGAGGTGTTGAGGCATGCATTTTCGTATGTGAAGTAGCTTTTGTGTATTCTATCGGTAGCCACTGCGGCAAGGTCCCTCCAGCTTCTGGTCAGAGACCCTTAAAGCAAGTAGGGCCCATTAAGGCATTTAAAAAGCTATGTGGGAAACCATCTCATGCGACATTGAACATGAGCTTGTTACTAGAAAGTCTGCAGAGCACTGTCATAATAGATTTCAAACAATGAAGAAGAGACGAAGTGACATACGAAATCATAACAGGTCTACAGACACGGACACTATTCCGGTTCCTTGTGATGAAGAGTTAAGGAATATGAAGCAGTTGATGAGAGCCTAGAGCCTGAAGTTCTGAGGCTACCAGGATGCGTCGAACATAAGTCTTCCTCACAGTCAAATGAGAGCCAGTCGAGTGGGGAGGCACCACAACAACAACAACAACAAAGACACAAAAAAAGACAGATAGACCAGCAATATTGCGGAAAATCCATGTTGACAAAGAAGCGCGGAGACAGCGGGGACACAATGAGAAAATGGAATTCTTTCCCGCTCTTTTGGCTTCACGAAGTGAGTCGAATGGACAGTAAAGAAAACAGAGTTTGGGCCTGCTCAATAAAGGGTACACTCTTAGCCCGGTTACTTCTAGTAAAGGTGAAAGAAATGCAATATTGTTACCTGTACACTAGATGGGTGCAGCGTTACCTCTGCCGAGGTTACCTCTCTAAAAGTAACCAGAGGCATCGTGTATTTAGAAGTAACACCGTTCCCGGGGCTCCGGGGCTGCACCCGCCCGTTCCTCGCGTCCGTGCATGCATGCAGCAAATTGCATGCAGGCACACACGAAACACGACACGGGTGACATACTAAAACACAATGACCATGGGCTTTCCTGGGCACGTATTTTATTGTGAATATCAGGAAAACACAACCAAGCATTGGCAACGTAAGATAACGAAGATATTGTTTCTCAATTGTTTTTCAATGAACACAGCTCCAAAGGGCCTTTGATGTGTTCGCAGAATCGCGTGAAATATTGTGTTGTAAAATTGCAGGGCCGGCATGCATGCATGCATACGGACCTTGTCCTCATTCTTGCTTGTTGCTGTGGGGACGGTGCCGCTTTCCCACCATAAATATCTAAAATGGAATGGGCACTCCTTATTTATCATTCTCACGTTGTTTGGGTGCATCATTAATAGCAAAAGCAGACCTTAATTACACTTGTGCAAGCACGAGTACTGAATGCAAAAAATGTAGATACCTGATATGTTGGAAGACTCGGTGTTCGGTATCGTAGCGTCGTTTGCCGAAAACGGGGGATTTTCCTATTCACGAGCTTCCATATTTGTACATGTAGCGGCAGTAATGAAAGCAGCCACAGTATGGAGTTCACATTGAACATCCTCAAGGCAAGGTGTAATGCAGCATAATAGTGAGGCCAGCGATACATGCACATAAAAAGAAGAGAGTTCTGAAATGTTAACTTCCAACAAACACAGATGGCAAAATATTTTGGGGATGGCAGGTCGTTATGTAAGAAAATAAATACAATGGAAAACGTTACAGCTATGTCCCGTTTCCTCCTGTGGCTGCAAGTTCACGTCCTGAACATGTTCTTCACTACCTGAGGGAAATCAGTCGACATTAGTTTGCAGGCCCTTGATATATTAATTACCACCAGCCCACCCGCTCCTCCACTGCCTGACTCATCGGGATGGCGATTTAGGTTGCCCGTTAGATAAATTCATCTGAATGTAATTCAGCAGTAGCAGATGTGATCGATTTCTTATTTTTTTAACAGTTTACTGACTAGTCGGTGTTATTGATTGATTGATTGTCTTGACTTTCTTCATTGGCATAATTCGCAAGATGCTCTCTGGTGGTCAGTTGTACTAGCAAACCACTGATAACAACCAATTAAGGCATCAATGTGGGCAACCATTCCGGTCAATTAACCACATAGACCAATCACAGTGGCTCAAGTCATACCGTGCAATCCGTTGACCCATTCACCACGAAGTCAGTGAAATTTACGAAGGCAATCAGACTGAGTCAATTCATCAACCAGCCAGTAAGACGACGAAATAACCTGTCATTGACAACAGGACCCTGAACAAGTCAAAATCAAGCCGTATCAAGAAGTAAAGAAAATAGTAATCGCCCCCCCCCCCCACACACACACACCTGGGCATAAAGAAACATAATATTACTGTAAATTAATCAAGCAATCAGGTCAGCAATCATAAAATTACTGTAGTGGTCAATCAGTTGCCTATTCATGAGGAACTACATATCGCGCATCGTTTCATTAGTGAGTCGACTAGGCTTTAGTTTTTTAGCAATTAGCCCATACACCAAAATAGATTAAGTCCGTCAGAAAAACACGAAATGAAAAGTATAACCCCACGATAAGAGAACTAAATACTTCTCAGAACAATGTACTACGAAAAATCCAGTTTCTTTTCGTTGTCATTGGTACGACACACAGACTATAGCGCTTATCACTCTTCTTCAACGCTGAATGGAAACAATTTGCTCGTAGTTAAATTTCATTACACAAAACCCAATGTCAAAATGACTATAGGTATCGTATATCTTTCAGCGTACGAAAGATGCTGGGACAAGAAGGCGACATGGAGAGATACGAAGTAAAGTCTAATAGGGAGCAAAGCTGGCAAGAGAAAGCAGAATGCGCTGAGGCCGAGCGTTATCACAGCGACTAACAGCTTACACGTGCGCAGACAGCAAGCACATCATGTATGACTTGCCATAAGACAGGAATTAACAGCGAATCTACTTCAGAACGATCCTGATGAAATACGCACTTACCTATTTCACGGATCCTGTTATGTGAAACCGGGCTGTGCGCACAGTATTCATATTTTAGATGACGACTGCCGGACTCCACCATGTATTTCTTGCAGTCCTCGCACTCTTTGCATCTGCCTCTCGGCACACCCCAGAAGTCCTTGTTTGTAAACACCATTTGGAAGCAGTTCACAACACATCTACAACCACGAGCGTGATTTAACTTGTCAGCCACAGAGGCGTCACATTTCAAAAGATGTAACCGTCAAAACACGAGGACGCGATATAGTGTCCCTTCTCGTGTGATACTGTAAACTGTTGCCAGATGAGCAACCAAAAGCGATCAGAAGCGGCTGTGATTGTTTGCGAACGCATTACGACGTAGAAGTAACGGACTCCCACTACAAGTAACACGTACAAGTAACCAGGAGAAGACAGGGGTTTTCCCCACAGGTTACCTCTACCCCAGCTCTTCGAGACCCAATTTACTTCTAAAATTCGCAATTTCCTGTGTTACCTCTTCCTTTGAGCCGATGTTACTTCTAAATACACGTAACAACGGTCTAAAAGTAACAATAGAAGTAACTCCGGTAAGAGTGTAGTACTTGAATAAATTATGTATGCAAAAATACTCCAAAAGCCGGGAGACGACATAACTAGACAAAAAAGTTGAGAACTCCGACTTAAAAGTGAGCTACGCCGATTTCCCGATGTGTTGAAACGGTTGTGATATTCAGAACGAGCACATCCAACTGCCCCCGAAATGCGCCTTCGTTTCTCAATTTTGTCTTCCTATTACGAAAATTAATTCATCAAAGAAACCAAAACAGGCCATGGGCGCAGCCATTTTTGTGACGTAGATGGGATAAACCTGCTCCATCTACGTAGATAGAGAATCGTGCGCCTGATTGAATGAAAGCTGAGGCTTTCTCTGACTTCCCTGGCGTCTTCTCATGTTTGCGAGTAAATCCAGTTATGGCCGCCGGCTACGATGAGCGTTTCGTCCGACGTAATCCCGAGAACTATTGAACGATGGAAACAACAACCGCGAACTCACCTCAACATCATTTTCGGCGTGAAATTGTGATTATGTGCTCGAGAACTTCGCAGTTCAACCGTTCGGCTGCCATTCACGTCAACCCGTTTGCTGTTTTTACTACAAGTGCAGGAATGGGAGCGATTGAGCAACAACGTGAGACTTGGTGATTGTTTGAGCATATACCTGCAGAAGACTGATCTTCAAATAAAGAAGGCCGTATGGCTGCCCATGCACATCGTGCGATTGCCAGGCTTGTTACACGAGATACATATATTGTGCAGCATCATAGCGCGACTGCAATGAACGACGTAGGAATGTATCGTGACCACTCGAACTGCATTCGTTGAACCATTCGTCGGTTATATGAAAGTGTTCATTAGAGTTGCCCCGCACAAAAAGTGTTGGATGTAGTTTTGTCGTGTGTTGTTTATCTCGTAGAGCGCATCGCGGCATGTAGGTCGAGAGCCCTTATACGTATTTTTGCATGTTTACTTGAGTGTGCGCATTGTTCTATACCACACAAGCCATATTTCATTCATAATAGTTTCGCAAATAAACACGTACGGGTATGTTATTAAGGGCAGTGCAACATTTCCCACTTCTTGAACCATGCTAACATTGCCAGAATAAGGAACATTACACTGTGCTGTGTATTCCACACTCAGTTGTCTCGCGACGTAAACCCCCATTTTTTATATTGGGTACTCCACATGTTCAACCAGTCACACTTCCCATATCCTATTTTTTTTAAACATGTGCTTAAAATTGCACAACTGCCACTCAAGTAACTTTGCCACCAAATTAGTGAGTGACAAAATGTATATCTCTTTTATCACAAATTTAATAACCTTAGTGGAAATGGTTGATGTTGTCCTCTGCCTTGTACGGTGCACTTCATAGCAAAATACACAATAGTCCAAATGTTTTCCTTGTCCCCAAATGCCCTGTCAAATCTGAAAGACTCTTATCAAAATGGGGAAGCGGGCTTACTTGTCCAGAGAAACAAATATGAAACTGCAGTGCTCAACGTAAATAACTGCATGCTCAGCAACTAAGGCTGGTGGTGCCGAAGACCTAATATTTCTAGGTTAAAAGGAGAAAAGACCACTGCAGCGTATTAATGTTGTTTCAAAAGTATAACACCATAAAATTTGTGAGAGTCAGTTGGTGTATTTAGTTATGTTGGTCATCTCCTGCACCAATTTTTAATAAAATTCAAATGCGTTGCTACCAACCAGGACCTAAGCCTGACCTATGATCTAATAATAATAATAGTATCTATCTATGACCTATATGGACCTTCACCACTAGTTTGGTCTAGGTTTGAAAACGTGGCTTCTAGTGAAATTCGAAGCTGCTCTGTAGAGCTGACAGGAGACCTGCAGAGTAGAGAATTTTTTATTTATATTTTTCAAAGAACATGTAAAAAACAATGTGCTGTACCAACTGTATTCAAAAAAATACAAATATACTTTGTTTTAGCTATGTGCATATTAGCAGATTATAGGTGACCGATGACACACAATGGGCGTCAAGGGTGAGAACACAAGAATACTACCACTGCAGGCACTGTCCTGATATTCGAAGTCACCATTTGTCAGAAAGAAACCAGAGAGTCACCATTTGTCAGAAAATGACCACGCACAGCCTAAGGATCATATTGAGCTCCTTCCATTATTCTTTTTATTGACAGCATGTTGGCTGCCATCCAGTCCATAAAAGTGACCCTTATCGTTGAAAGAACGGTTCAACAGCAAGCTAGCTGGTGATAGTGTCCATGATGGCGAGACCTGAAGAGGAGATACAAGAAGGGAAATAAACAAGCTATGTTGAGACATTGTGTATGTCCCTTCCTATCCCTCGTCTCAGGGTTTTTCGCTATGGACCTTCATGATATTTGCTTTGGCAAACTTTACATATTTTTATGTAGAATTGTGAAGGTACAGCCAGGCGCTGTTAGCAAATCACACAGTACTTTTCTTGAATCAAGAATCCATAGAAGGTACACAGTCATCTTCAGCATTGCACATATCTATGGGACATGTTAATCACTTTGGAATGTCGCAGACATGTCATGGAGGCCGGCACATGATTAGTGGTGCTGAAGAGACAACTATATGTCATAGTTTAGTAATAAAATGCAGTTTTGTCACCTACATGTTGATGTATCTCTACATACTTTGCCATGACACAAATATATGAAGCAACAAATGTACCTTCTACTTTATTATGGTTATTAGTCAACACTGCCAAGAACGTGGGAACACAGTCTTGTACCACCTACACTCTTCAAAACGACCTTCACACACGACACATTGTAGGTCAACGAGACTCCAGAATGATGTCCTCTCCCTCCCCATTGGCTGAAAACATTTTTCTACTACTTTGCATAAGGGGAAGTTAGTACACGAAACGCACACAAGTTAGTACACGAAACGCACACGAAACGATTCCTTTTTTGAGCAAATCAGTATTCAGAGCGTCACCATACTGTGGTAGGCGCGCAGTGCATTACGTGGTGCAGCACACACTGTAAAAAATTTCACCGTAGAGCATGTCCCCCGTTCTAATGACAGTCTTCTCCAGTTTTTCAAACTGCCATTTCCCATAGTGCTTTATGGTATGACACAGTATTTCTAAATCTTTACTGTAGTTTACTGGTTGTAGCAGAAAAAAGACACCACTGTTTCCGATCACAGGACGCAAGCCATAAGTGCTATACGGAAACAGTACATGCTGGTCTCTAGCAGTTGTTAGTGTTTGGGCATGGTATGGTGCATGCAGGGCGAATTCCATGGTTAAAATATCCAAACGTGAACAACTGTTAGATTACATGATGTAGAATGCTCTATAGTACAGTAAAACCTTCAAAGTCGGACACCTCCCTACCTCGGACAACTCTCCATGATTTCATTGCACGGGCAGGCTCCCATTGAAACTACATGGGGACGAAATTCTCTATGTCGGACACCTCCCAATCTTGGAAGTAGGATAGGGTTTTTCCTGCAAAGTCGGACAAAACCCTGGCCAAATTACCTCAATATCGGCCCATCTTTGCACTAAGAAGACCCAAAATGAGCCAGTGGCCTTGACTTTTGCCCCTTTTTTCCCCTATACTGGTCTCAGCATTTTGTTGCTTTAGTTTTTAGAGTCCAAAAACAAGTGCTGTCAGTCTACATTGTAATTCTTTATGTGAGCACTTGTCTTCAGTTTGTCTAGAGCCTTTGAACGAGCACTGCACCAAAGCTATGAGAAGTAGGCTGACGCTTCAGAGACAAGTCCTTGCTGCTCGAAAGGCTCCAGAGTTAATGCCATTGAGTAGAATCTGAACGGAATTGAATATACTAAAATCAGTAATAATTATCAGTGAGTGGGTAGAGGTACCACTACCAGGCACAACCACCAGGTACCACTAAGGAACTTAAATTGAAGAAGGGGGACATTTCTCACAGCTGTGATCTCTTCCATTTTTTGTTGCCGTCATATTCTGTAACTCTGACACCTCTATAAGTAGGAGACTGCTGAACCACGGGTGTCCAACATAGGAAGGTTTCACTGTATTTATGTTCCGTGTCATGTGACCACAAACAATATATGCTTTTGCTCATGCTGCACAGCACAGGCGAATTGAGCTGCATGTGAGGATAATAACATGAAACCCGAGGCGCGGAGGAAAAGGCATGACTTTACGGTCCCTGTGTCAGTTGTTTCATGTTGTAATTGCGTACCAGCTGGCCTGTACCTGAGAGTAGGTTTGATGCATTGTACACGCAGCATAGACATGCAGTATGTGGTGTGTTGTAATGCTCCATGTGAATTGTTTCGGTACAATCTCGAACTATGCATACCAAGGGGTAGGGCATCTGCGTGACAGGTTTACCTGGAAGTAAGAATGTAAATGTTAGCTGAAGTCATTGAATAGTTAACATTATCAATATACTGCTGCAGATCATACCAACAATAGCACACAAGATGCTCCGATATGTTATGCAGGAATGTCTCTGTACTCACAATATTAGTACAGCAGCTAGAGAAAGGCATAAAACAAGTTTTTGTATACATGATACCACTTGAATGCAACACAAGCTTCTGCTGCACTGCCAGAGCACCACGGCGGACAGATTTACCTTAGTTCACCTGAGAAAAAGTATGTACTGTTGCACATATGACGCTGTTTGAATGTCTCGAAAAACATAATTTATGACCGAAAGACATCAACTGGAAGATTTCGATTTACCTTAGTCAAAACTGAGAAAAAGTATGTGCTGTTGCACACATGAAACTGCTTGAACTGCCCTTGAGCGCTCTGGAAGAACACCTTATTGGTGACCAAAATACAACAGCTGAGCCAACATTGAATTTATACCTTACTCAAAATACACAAGATGTGCTGCCGTGCATATTATACGATGATACTGCTTAAATGTATTCTGAAAGCGCTGGCACCTCAGGCATGGTTGCTCTAAGCTAGCGAGCAACAGCAAGGGTATACGAACACAGGAAGTCGAGCACAAGTGATGGAATGAACTTGATTAATCAGAAAATGAAATGTCTCAGTACCAGGTGTCACTGTTCCGTTAACAAAAACATATGAACTTTGAAGGGGCGTCTGGTTGGCACTGGTGAAAGCCTTCAGCTTGAAACCCAGACGGTGATAGTTGAGACGTGGAGTGCAAGCTTTTCGGTGGTGCCAGAATGCCTGCGAAATCATTTAACAAATAAGGCAATTCCAAATCTGTACTGAGAATACACCCGCTGGGGCGTAATCTCTAAAGGATGAAGCAGTAACTGACAGATAGCGTGTTTTTTCTCTTCTACACGATGCAATTTACACCGCATGACTGACTTGTCTAACATTACGCGTCTCACCTTTATCTGCTGCCTATTCCTGCCCCTGCAATCTCCTGCTGCAGATAAGGTTGGCACAGCATCCCGGACGGGATATTTTCAGCTTCTTGTGAAACAAGTTGCGCATTGCTTCCGTAACGTTCGTATCAGCCAGAAGAACAGATCAAATCACTGCTTTCGAAGGTGGCACCCAGTCGGAGTTGTAACCGATTGTTGCAGTCAATAGATTTCTCTTTCGCCTTTCAGAAAATTGTGGTTTGAAACATTGGAACTGCATGCTGAAGTGTTCTTGCAGACGGGAGCAAAACGCTCACGCATTCTCGGCACGCAGCACAAAACACGAATGACACCAGGAAGTCTGTACTGGCCTAGCAAATGCTTTGCAGTCGAAGGAAGCAAAACTCACGTTCCTTGTGGGTTTAGGGAAGTCCAGAAATATATTGGCTCCCTAATAGCGAACTGTTTACCACTTCCCGAATGTGAATCTGCGCAGCAGACGGCTCGGCAGAAGAAACTGGCCGGCTTGGCGGAAGAAACCAAGCCAAAAGTCATGCCAAGCCGGAGCGCGGGCAGACCACGAATGTGTCGTCGACACAGGGTTTGCGGGCCACAAGACCAGATGTCAGTGAAACTAAAAATTCACTTTTTCGGAAAACCACGAGGAGTTTGGGAAAACTATTTTGCATACATAATCGGTGTTCCCTTATGAACACATCCTGTGAGTACCATTCCATTCTGTAACACTCGAAAATCGGCGTAGCTGAACTTTAACATAACAAAATAACAAAGTTTACTCAGACGTTTCGTCCGCCATGCGACGGACATCATCAGTGCCAAACTGAATGAGAGATTACAAAACCGGTCGCTATTTAAGGAGATGGGAGTATTCCTCGGGAACGGGTCCACGGTTTTTGTTACAAACGGAGGGGTCGCCGCGTATGTGCCAAGACTCTAGAAGCTTTCTGGGTCCCCATTTTGTTCTCGAGCCAATGTCACTGCGTTGTCGATGTTAAAACAATGTCGCGTGTCCCAACAATGTTCTGTAAGCTCCGTCTGAAACCGTGTGGCGTGCGTCGCGTTCTTTATGTCCCGCAAATGTTCTTTGAAACGAGTGTTCCGTTTCCCGCTTGTCTCGCCAATGTAGCACGTGTCACAGTCTTGGCATTGTAGTTTGTAGACTACTCCAGACTGGTCTTCCGGGGGGACGAGGTCCTTCGGTTTTGATATGAGACTGCGGAGTCTAACATGTGGTTTGAATGTAGTCCTGATATTCAACGGAAGCAATGCCCGGCGGATACATTCAGAAACGCCTTTGACATAGGGAATGACAACGCGTGTCTGACGGGTTCGGTTCCCGACTTGCGGTCCAGATGCTTGCATGCGTTAGCGAGTGTCCTCAATAAACCTGCGTGGGTACCCACGGTTTGTCCAAGTATTCGGCGATCATCGCGTCCTCAGAAGCCCGTAACTCGGTGCAAGATGACAACTGTTCAGATCGGCGAAATAATGTTCGTACCACACTGCGTCATGCAGCATATTGAAGATACTGCCATGGAACGATTTTGCCACCCGGTCAAGTTCTATCGCCGCTATACGTCGACGACACGTTCGTGATTCTCAACAGTGACCACGTTAAGGAGTTCCACTCGGTTCTAAACAGCATTGAGCCATCCATCAATTTCACGTACCAGATGGAACAAAATGGCAAGCTTCCTTTCTTGGATGTGTGTGCGCGCCGATGTAGCTCGTGAGGCATTTAAACGTGTGTCTACCGAAAGCCTTGTGATACTGGCAGTTTCCTTGGTTTTGACTCACACCACCCCACGGAGCACAAACGGAGTGTGGTACGAACATTATTTCACCGATCTGAACAGTTGTCATCTTGCACCGAGTTACGGGGTTCTGAGGACGCGACGATCGCGGATTACTTGGATAAACGTGGCTACCCACGAAGGTTTATTGAGGACACTCGCAAACGCATGCAAGCATCTGGACCGCAAGACGGGAACCGAACCCGTCAGATACACGTTGTCATTCCTTATGTCAAAGGCGTTTCTGAATGTATCCGCCGGGCTTTGCTTCCGTTGAATATCAGAACTACATTCAAACCGCATGTTAGACTCCGAAGTCTCATATCAAAACCGAAGGACCTCGTTCCCGCAGAAGACCAGTCTGGAGTAGCCTACACACTACAATGCCAATACTGTGACACATGCTACATTGACGAGACAGGCAGGAAACGGAACACTCGTTTCAAAGAACATAAGCGGGACATAAAGAACGCGACGCACGCCACACGGTTTAAGACGGAGCTTACAGAACATTGTTGGGACACGGGACATTGTTTTGACTTCGACAACGCACTGACCTTGGCTCGAGAACAAAGATGGGGACCCAGAAAGCTTCTAGAGTCTTGGCACATACGCGGTGACCCCTGAGTTTGTAACAAAAACCGCGGCCCCCTTCCCGAACAATACTCCTATCTCCTTAAATAGCGACCGGTTTTGTAATCTCTCATTCAGTTTGGCACTGATGATGTCCGTCGCATGACGGACGAAACGTCTTAGTAAACTTTGTTACTTTGTTATATTAAGTCGGAGTTCTCAACTTTTTTGTCAAAATTATGTATGTTCTGGAGACAGATTCCACGCTGGTTTTATTAGCCTCATTGTATAGTTTGTCCCTATTTTTTGGAAATTACCAGTATATGAACTTCTCCAATATCATTGAGGTAACTGAGAGTAAACATGTTGCATTTTCACACACATTTATTTTCAACATACATCAAGCTGGAAACTCGGGTGGTAGCGGACCTATTGACACACAATATATTTAGGGAGTGACACTTGTGGGTTAACTGCCTCACTCAAATTCGGGGGAGGGGACGTTGGGCGCTATCTTTAAATCTGTAACTCGTGGAGAAATCGTGCTATAATTGTACCTCGGATGTTATCAGGCGATTTTGGTTCTCCTGTTGTCTGTTAAGCCATTTCCTAATCTCTCTCTCTCTCTGTTTTTCTGTCTTTTTTTTTGGGGGGGGGGGGGGAGGGGGTTGTGGCTGACACGCTCTAACCCCGAAGGCATAGGCAGTACTGACATACATGGGTGCATTTCGGGGAACGTAAGTGACCCATTCTTAGTGTTACACGTGACAACCTTTGTTCTTCTTCAGTGGAAACGTCACTTGCGGATTCCATAGTGAGTGGAATTTGGGGACAAATCGGGTTTAACCTGAATTGGTCGGAGTACAGTTCGGGGTCGGGGGGGGGGGGGGACTGGTTGGCCGGAATCGGGTTTAACCTAAGAAAGTCAGTCCCTAAATATATTTAAAGAAAATAAATGAAATGCATATGTACAGTACAGCAGCTACAGCTTGTGAAGTGCATATAAGTACTCTGATATCATCGTCCTTCTTTCCTCACCCAGCTTTCTCGATAACCAAATAACCCGAGAGTGGGGGGGGACAAAAAACGACGCCACAGAGCGGTCCCCAGTGTGAAAAACTAGCATGGAAAACCACAGTCTCGAGTTTTTAAGTTATGGATCCCATCAACTATCTCGCTTTCTTTCGTATTCATCCTTTACGTTTAGTTCAAAGAGTGTATTATCATGACGAGTCCGTTCTTTTTTCTTAATTATAAACTGACTGCCGCCCAACATTGTTGCCATGGCAGACAAGTCTACTTTCGAGTGCACGTTGACCGACTTACTTTACAACACATGTAGTGCTCCCGACACGGTTCTCTGAAGTCGTTGATCAGTGGGTCCGTATCCCGGGCTTCCTTGGTTGTGTCAGTATTGCATTTAGAAGTTGACTACATGCTGCTCACATTTGTTACTTGTAACTTATGGTCTTGCAAGACCATGTATTATGCCTTTCAGCCTCTACGTAAACAAATAAATTGATAAATAAAAATAATAAAGTAGGCGAATAAAAATCAACTAAGATGCGACCTAAAATACTCGGTAGAATCGGTAGAATTGTGCCGTTGCGGATAGCGGGGAGGTCCCAAAGTCAGCAGCTATTTTCAATGTTTCACTGTTCGCAACCGAAGATGATTATTATCCAGAGATGCGAGTAATCTACGTAGAGGATATCCATAGCGTACCATAATAGCTGCAGATAACAGAACGTCACGTGTAGTTCTCACAACGATACGTGGCTGAGTACTTTGGAGCCATTCCATCATAGCAATCGCTATTATTCAACGAGGTTCACAGTGCAAACAAATTGACATGTACTTACAGATAATGAACTACAATCTTCTACGTACCGCTATATGATAAGACTAGTGGGTATTATATGCTGCTGCTCTTCAACGGTCTAGCCCTTTCAGAATAAACTGCACGCTGACGCGCACGGGAACAGGTATGTTATTTTTGGACCATTTCTGTTTCTCATTTGCGTACTTGTTTCCGGGTCCAGTAGCAGAATGGTAATACGTTCTTTCATGCGGAACCCACACATAAATGGGATGATGATGTCAGCTATTGCCGTTATGGCGGCACATCCATTAGTTCAGTGCTGCATAGAAACTGCACAACTCGTAGGCCTTGCATCTGATGTGAGGGGTCCGGCCATGGCCCGAGTATTTTGGCCAACCAAACCTCTGGTCTAGGTTACCGAGACGGGCGTACTTTGAAATATTGTCGCGACATTAAAAATTTAAAATGATGTTTTGCGTGCTGGGGAGAATGATGTCTTTGCAAATTTCGACAACGTAAACAGTTCAGAAGATATGGGGAAAGACAGCCGTTGGACCGTTTCCCTGGCCGACGTCACGGCGTTTGTTGTCAATCAAACCAGAGTTCAAGGAAAGAGAAAATTTAGCTTTTGGCAGAACTTCCGTGACGTCAAAATGATGTTGCGCACCTTTCTTCTACATTTTTTCTAGAAAACCTCAAGGAGACTTTGAACTTTGTTAGAAAGATGGCGGCCGCATTTGCTGCCGTGCGTTTACAACAGTACCACTGACTCCGCATTTATCATGAGTGTATGGGAAGACGCCTTTACCAGCTCCCGTGGCATAGTGGTTAGGATGATCACTCTCTACGCCGAGACTGGGAAGTGACACGGGTTCGAATCCTGTCACCGGCTGTGCTGTCACTGGCGGTCCCAAGGGGGGTCCGGTGAGGGCGGTCAAACCCCCCCCCCCCCCAAGAAAAAAGCATAGCGTGGTCCAGTGCGAGAAAAGGTTGAGCCCGTGTCTCTAGTGGCGACGTTTCGGACTTATAAACACATGTAATAAAACCGGGTTTTATTTATAAACCTGACAAACATGTAACACATGTAATGTGTCACACAATAGGCGTTTACAAATATACTCTGCGGTGTTACTACTGATTGCCGTCGTTCGACAAACTTGCACCGTGACTTGCAAGCAGAATTCGTCGATTTTCAGTCGCGAGAAATAGCGTTTCCTGAATTGAACTTTGTTGTTGTTGATGTATTTCGTTTGCTTGTTGTTTCATTTCTTTCTGTTTTTCCTTTGTTTTCCGAAACAGAAAGTGCATTTCGTCTTTCGTCTTTGTTTGTTTTTTCGTCGACTACAAGGATAATAGCTTAAGCAAAAATGTCTTCTTTTTTTTTCTTTTCTTTGATACGCAAATTGTCAGCCGCGTTAAGTACTCCGTCACGCAGGGTGGGTGCTCTAAAAGGTCAGTCACATTTTCGTGCGGGAAGCGATGCTGCCTTGACCGATACCTCGTTGACGCACAGACTTCCACTGCCTGAGAGTAAAGAAGTTACGCTCGAGAAACCTACGAAAAAATTGTGGTTACAAAGCACTGTGCAAAACAATAAATACGACCACGCAAACTTTCGTCTCAATCCATCGGTATAGCGCATAGGAAATGCACAAAGACGAAAATCTGCGTGGTCGTATTAATTTTTTTTGCGCATAGCAACCACGATTCTTTTGTGCATTTCTCTGGCATAAATTATTTACTGTGTGGTGGCAGAAGTCTTTCTCACAAGTAGATATAGCACCACAGGCGAAAATGTGACTGACCTTTTATAGCACCCACCCTGTACAAAGCTGTGAAAGGGAGGATGATCCTCCCCTTCAGTTCCCTCTTCTATGCTTCTGCTGATAGCGGCATCAAGGTTGAAACGACAAATCTCTCTTAACCAACAGTGAGGAGATAACAAGGAAATGCCGGTCACCGCGTGTTTCGTTTTGTTTTGATTCGATTCGCAATTCGAACATATAATTCCGTATTCAATACGAGAAACAGTTATGCGCCTGGATATCCGAAATATTGCAATGTTCCCACAGCACAAATGGATAGTTCCAACTCAAATCGAACAATCCGGTACACTTGATGTCTCGAATGAACGGGAAAAAAATGTGTGTTGAAGCCATCGGTGAGTTAGGAGAAATAAACGCTTTCCGAAATCTCTGCACTGCGCGGTTCGGGAAATAGGAGAGGAGGAACAAAAGTGTACAAAAGAGTACTCTCTTACTTTTCCTCTCTCTTTTCTGCCTCTCATAAGACGATGTTGTCGCGCGCGGATTTGAGCGTTCGCTACAAGGCTATTTATTGTCGCATCTTAGGAATTTCTTGATCTGGCTTTAGACCACTTAGGGCACAATAGGATCCTGCGTTGGCAGTGCTGTGTCCGTTTTTGTTTGTCTGCAAAAAAATATCAAAGTTGACTCAAAGTGCCGAAAGGCACCATATTCACTGCAACTTTGCGGACGATGTACAAAACGGATAAGATTGAGCTTTATGCCGTTTAATCTGTCATTCATGGGGCTATCGAATGATGTATAATTTGTTGCTCTACTCCCTCAGGAATCTAAGCGATACCTCTTTTAGTAGCACCATACCAGCGAAAAATGACGAATATCGGAAGCCTTTATTAAAACAAAACCACTAAAAACTTGCCTCGAAAATTTTATATGTTGTAGGTAATTCTTTAGACTATGCACAGAAGAAAAATCAAAATTCGGACTTGATCGGTAGGCGCACTGTTAATTTTTTGACAGCCCTGTACGCGGAGCGCATTCAAGCCGTGGCACCGTGCCCCGCGTGTTGCAAAATCAAATTTTCCAAAGGGACTTTCACCTTCTGTCTTCACATAAAAAGTAATTGCTATCATTTGGAACCGTTCTGAGCGCTTGCGCTCATAATAGTGTTGTAATCGCTGAATGTAGATTGTGGAGCAACCAGATGTGCTCACATTTTTTGCGGGATGACACACATGCATTGCAAGTGCTGGGGGCCCGTGAAGAACAGAATGCTTTAGGATACTTTTGCGTCTTTATAAGAGGTATATTTGTCCACGGTGATAATATCGAAGCATATTTACAGTACACAGAATAACAACAACTTGACACCGAATAAGACAAGGTAATGAAGGTAAGAAGGTAACGTAAGTTATGCAGAGCATTCCGGGAGGATGAGAGTGCTCGTGTCATGAACCGCTTTAGGCTGTTGTAGGAGCCACTTTGCTTAGTGTTACTTTTGGTGGCAGGTTCTTGTCAGATTTTCTGGATAGGCTCTTCTCACGTTACATGCTAACTCGCTGCAATCCTTGCACTTAGCCCTGGATGTTCCTCGCAAGGCAACACCGAGTCTTTCTGCCCATTTTTTTCAAGTATTTCGGAGTGTTTCTCTGTGCATATGCTTCAGTCGACTTCCTTCTTGGCTTAGGCGGTGTGACGTTAATAGCTTCAGGTTATATATATATATATACTCATACTCATTGATTTCTTCGACCACGTTGGGCTGGTGCACAAACGGCTCACCGAGTGGGCTTCTTTCAAATGTGGGTAACATTGCTGCGTGTTGCGATTCAGCCACCTTTGCTGTGAAGCACTTGAAGCAGCTTCTGCATTGCTGGCCCATTTCTGTTACACCTTCGGCTTGATCTGCTGGAACCACAGTCTTTATGGCAGCTACGCCGGTCTCCGAGGCAAAGCGAAAGTCGTTTGTCAATAGCACTTTTTTTCTTGTGTATGAGGCGGTAGTCAACGAAATACACACGATCAGCGCTGTATAACGAAGAGGCCATTGAGGTAGGTGTGATGCCACGACGACACACTATACAGTAATGCAGATGTGCGATTTGACCTCGAAGCCTTCGATGATGTATTGCTATGGTGTACCTGAATCCTGGGCATCATCTGTTGTAGTTGCACACAGTTTTAATAGCAGAACTGATTACATAACGCGAGTCGTCACCGATAGGACTTCACGTACCGCGCGTCTCTTGCGCTCTACGCAGTTCTCCCGCACCGTGCACCGGCGGAGAGCAGACCGTTTTGACGATGATCGCACGGGAGGGCGCTGCACGTCGCAGGATTGCTGCGCACACCGCTCCGCGGCCAGCTCGCATATGGAAGGGCACCGTGTACCAGGTGACCCAAACTCCTTCAGAATCGTCGTCAAATGATGGAGGCTGCCATATTGTGCCCCCGAGTTGTCCAACCAGAGTTGATGCATCCTGCTAGTTTTGGCGAAAGAAATCTTAACTATGTAATCGTTCTGTTTTTCCTGCTTTCTCTTGCTCATACCAAAAAAAAGTTTCGTAGATGACCGAACAAAACGATTAGAAACAGAAATGAGTTGCGTACTGTGCATTTTACCATTCTATTTAGATAGACGTGGTTCACCTCAATGCAGGTTTCTGTTTCTGCTTTGTGGCTGTCAGACCATAAGCTGCACCAAGGTAACTTTAATTAGCGCCTCAAGGCGCTTGTTAAAACCGCTACAAAACACTCCTTATCGGCAATCATCTGCGTTTGCTTTCCGGTTTCCTGTGGCAATAAGGTGAACATACCATGCAAATGCGCCGTAGAGGGCTGTAATCGAAGGTGGGACAGAGGATAAGGAGGACCTTTCCGCAAGTAAGTACTGCACTTTCATGGACGTTGAATTGTTGTAGTTTGTGTTTCTCTGAATTGGCTTCATATGCCCGTGATTCTACGACGTATCATCATCTTAGTTATCCAGTGAATATATTGTTGCAAATTCGTAGTACGCAAAAAGCAAGATATATTTTCTATGAAAGATGAAAGTCACTGAGAAGGTTAGCCAGCTATAGGACTCGAACCCACATCTTCTGGATTACCGATTCATATCTGGATACATCTTCTGGATTATTTTCTAGCCTCTTTCAAATGCATATATATTTTCGAAGCGCGGGTTTTCTATGAGATATCTATGGTACTAAAGGTTCTGATAATGTAGTTTTCATTTCACCTTCCAGTTTTCATTTATCCAAACAATACAGCACGAGAACGCTTGGATGTGGAACATAAAGCGCAATCATTAAACTGATACTGCGGCTTTGCTAACTTCTCTATGAATGTGGAATTCTGCTACAATTCTATGTGTATAGCAGTTCCATCTATATCAGTTATATATCTGAGTCATTGATGTACCTCTCCATGACTTTTGTGCCTTATTTTTGTATTGCAGAGATCCAGAATTCCACACCCTTCATGCACTTGCGCTGACATCTTTCCAGCTTGCATATGCTATGTACATATAAATGAATACAACGGTGTTTCAGACGGAGCTGAAATATGTGAATGTTGCTTTGGTGTAACAAATATTCTGTGTTAGGCGGTACTTAAAGTAGCTAAGACTGAAATGAGTATTTGTATTTTATTTTAAGTACTTTTCAATGTGTGTACTTGGTACTGTGCTCCAAGTACTTTTACCCAGCACGTTCTCATCAAATAGGGGCATTTGGGAGAACGGAAGGCAGCGTCGACAAGCCTTGCAAGTTGAGAAGACATAGCTACTGTGCTACTTTTAGTCCTTCAGCAATCCAAAGTCACACAACAACAAAAATTTTCAGACGTGTTGTGCTATACTAAATGCAGTAGCTTATTTTTGAATAAAATCATGTTCACCATCCGTGATTTCATTGCTGACACTGTGCCTTTAGGTTGTCAGTACAACATGCAGTTTGGTTTGTTGTTTGAAAAAATAAAATTACCGAGTGAAGTAATAATGATGATAGTTAACGGGAAGAAAAAGAAAACGAATTCACATATTCCTTCAAAATGGGCAACTTTTTTTTACTTGTTATGTGATGAATGAAAACGGGGGACAAGAAGGCACAGATGTTTTTCTTTCATATTTTTATATTTCACCATTTTCATGTGTAGCACAAAGGTTGTTCTGAACACGGACGCATCAGATATAACGTTCCAGGTTTTGCTTCCTGCATTTTTCTATGTTGTAGAAAGCCTGTAGTACTTTATATGAAACATATAATCCTGATCTATTGGCTTGTCTCCTTTTTGTTCGAAATTATGTCCTAGTAGTCCATTTAATATTCAGTGATCAGTACCAGGATCCTATGCTCTAGAAATATGGTGAGTTCGGGAAATAATATTTTGTAGTCGCACAAGTGACAAGTGTTGTGAGAGTGGAAATGCCAGTTGAATGTGTGTGTGTGCATCAAGGGAATAAGCAAAAAAATTCCAAATCGAGAAAGCTTCAAGTGAAATTGGCAAGGTAATTGTGGTTGGTATTCTTTGAATAACGCAAATCGAAAATGTGCCCTATGCACATGTATATCTACTCTACATGCATACGTTGTTAGCACCGTTTTAGGGTATTTCTAATTCAACAAAATCCAGGAAATGAATTCTCACAGTTTTAATATAACACCCCCAAGCACAGGGATTTGGTGAAAAAAGACAGAAAAATATGTCTACGAGTCAGATCATGATGGCTCACAATGGTGATAGCAGGTAGGATGTATTGGCTTAGAATAACCAGGTATAACCGGAGCAGCTATGGTTGTGCTTATTGTGCTGCAAAACGAGCACACTCTTAGAAATAACATGACTTATTGTATAGTGCACATGTTTCTCCGATTACACTGCTGACACTGTCACGTGAGGTATGGCGAACACGTTTCCCGAATGGAAGTCTAAGTTCATGTCCACATCGTAACAATTTGATTGTTACAACAATTGAAGCTACACGATTTGTATGACTGGGTAGAAAAGGGGTCTAATATAACGATCCATCTCCTGTAGCAGCAACAAAATGAAATACGGTCCTTAACTTTATTTTGCTGGTGCACTCTATAGTCGTTAGATGCCATCACAACCAGGACATTCCCTTATTGCACACAGAGGTTCAATTATTATTCTGTCAGGTCCACTTGGTATTGTCACGAAGCGAAATGGGTCGGCGAGTCGTCGAATAAACAGCGAACGGTTTATTAGACTACTTGGTAGCAAAACACAAGAGTGATAGCTCCCTGAACACAACTGAGTTCAAAGAATGAATGCTCCAGCTTGGAGCGCACAAGCATTTAAGCGTCGCGCCGAAAAGTCTAGAAACAGCACGTGCGTTTGCCAGAGAGCAGGCGATGTGTCTGGAAGCTTCTTGCTTCTTCTTCAGCATGCGCCGGGATGAGATGTACTGTTTCGTGCCTGCCCTGGAAGTATCGCGATGATGATTCGTGGCATTGCCCCCTCCGTAGACGGGGCATCGTCTCGATGCCATTCCTTCTCCTTCGTTTTTTTTTTTTTTCATGTTGTTTCCTTCCAGCCAGTCTTCAGCGCTACCTGCTGTAGTACGGCTTGAGTCGAACGACGTGAACTATTTCAGTCCTCGGGGGTCGTCGAGAGGGAACGCTGCCCTCAGGTACCACTCAAGGTAAATATAGATGGTAGCGAAGCTTGCATTGGCCACCACGTCTTCAAGGGCGGCCATGATAAAGGCCGTCAGCGCCATCCATCCGTTGCGGGGCAAACTACAAATTCCGTCATAATGACGTCGCCTAGTACGTCACCATTACGTAATGCGCGGGGCGGGCGCTCGCGCTGCGCGTGCGTTCCATCGCGATGTCGAGCCGCGGAATGTCAGAACCGCTGTTGAAAGCAAATCCAAGAGCAAAAACTCAAACAATTTGTAAACAGAGAAGAATCAACACTAGCGACATGCGTGCAACAAAGGACACAGGAGACCAGGTGGGGGCTTGCTTTCTTTTATCACAGGTAAATTCGCCATGCCGTTGTAAACACTATAAATACCCACATGAGACAATTGATGTTCTGAGGCTGGAACACAGTGACTTTTCAGTAACTTTTTCCATCTTTCATCATAAATACCCACGACAGAATAATGTACAAAATAACCAGTATGACAGTCCATGTACTGAATAAGCACGAAAGGATAATGTACAAATTCCAGCAAACACAGGTGGGGCCCAGGACCTTAATGTCCAATGCATGCTGCTATAGCTGTCCTCATGTACATCTGGAACTTTCCACATATCTCTCGTACAAAGAAGGTGGAAGTGAACATATCGGCACTTGAAGATCACATATGATATTTGCATACTGTGTGGTGCTATGTCTGCCCATAGTTTTTGGCACTGTAACGAATGATATGGGGGAATAAGAAGGCACAAGTTCATTAGCTCATTTTAGAAGTCTGTGATACTTTACCTTGCAAAGCAGCCACAACAGTATCAGCTTCCGGCAATGAAGCTGACAATGACAACCTTGTTCAGTGTGTACATACCCTGCTGATGACTGCTTCTACTTTGATTACAACAGCGTTTTTGTATTAAAGGAATGTCAAAGCATCGACAATGTTGTGTGCTTCTGCTATTTTGTGCACATTTTGCCATGTGGTGTAGATTTGCAAGCTGCACAAGGTGCTTAGCCCTGCACATAACTGCTCCTACATACTTGCACACAACTACTGAACTTAGCCCAAGATTCAAAATATAAAATTACGTGCTAGGGAACTATGTACACAAGTATACACTTAATACGTATCAAAGAATAGGCAAACTGCTGAAGATTCAAAATAGAAAATGTATGCTAGGTATCTCTAACACTAAACACAGTAAACACTAAACATATAAATAATCGGCACAGACTACTGAACTCTGCATGGCTGTCAAAATACTAACAACACAGTAAGGAGCTATGTGCAAAAGTGCACTTTGACAAATCGTATGCTTCACAGGAATGAAAGAATTACAAGAGATCATGTGTAATCTAGGTTACAACTGAAAGCACTGAATAGACAACAGAACCATGCATATCACTTTGCATGGAAAGAAAACTTCTGGCTACATCACAACAACGTGCAGAGATTACGAACTTAGTCTCGCTGCCTGCTGCAGTGCCTTCTGACGTAACGTACTACTTCGTACTTCCTCATTCTTTTCGTCGTACCCTCAGAAAAAAGTGAAATAGATCATCATACACGGATGAAAAACACAAACTCAATGTCTTTGGCACAAGTATGTCCAACGCTTCACACAGCTTGGACCTGACCCCTTGGGAGGTGAGGAATGTCTTAACGTTGGCTTTGAAGGCTTCCTCACACGCACCCACAAACGTCGCAAAGGCAGGAAGAGGAACCGACAGCTCCAAAGTCAGTACTGTCCACATTCTTGATACTCAAATAAAGCAACAACTGGCTACTGTCCTGAAATGTGGCATCCCCCCGACAAATGTCCGAAGTTGGACTTGGTGGTTTGAAATTGAAAAGACGACGATGAAGAAGAAAACGGCTATGAACAGTCATAAAGTGCGCAGTCAACGTACAGCAAACTCGTAGCTAACAACATGGAGAGCGACAGGAACCGGAAGAGTACTCGGCTCTGCCTATAATCCTGCGTATTACTTGCAGACCGCGCGAATTGCTACATTAAAAACTTGCATATTGTATTAGTACATACATTATTCGCGCCTCCGATTACATTATTTTTGTTTACCTTCATAGTTTGCCCCTCAACAACCACGCTCGCATGTGTATCATGAAGGGCGCAGGGTTGCTAACACAGATTTCGTATTTTTTCCCGCCTTCGCTACCATTTATATTTACCTTGTACCACTTCTTAATCCAGGTCTCCAATGCGTCGAAGTACTTTGTAGGGACCGAAGTACCGCTTCAGTGGCTTCTCGCTCAGGCCACGTCGTCGAATCGGCGTCCAAACCCATACCAAGTCGCCTGGACTGAAGCGTACGTCTCGTCGGCGCAAATTGTATCTTCTTTCATCGACGCGTTGTTGTTGACCAATCCGTAGTCTGGCCAGCTGGCGGGCTTCTTCTGCTCGCTGTGTGAAGTCCAGAGCGTCGTTTTCCACATCACAGGGTTCGTGGGGCAGCATCGCGTCCAGCATAGTCGATGCGTCATGGCCGTGTGCAAGGCGGAACGGTGTGAATCCCGTTGTTTTCTGCATAGCCGTGTTATAGGCGAACATGACGTAAGGCAGTATTTCGTCCCATGTCTTGTGCTCGACGTCGAAGTAAATCAAAATCATGTCCGCAAGGGTTTTGTTTAGGCGTTCGGTGAGCCCGTTCGTCTGCGGATGGTACGCCGGTGAGCGGTGTGGCTGAGTCGAAGGATTTCTTGTGTTAGCCTGCTTGTAAATGCCGTTCCCCTATCGGTTATTTAAGGGACCGAAAAGTGAATATAAACCTATCGAAACTTTATATTCAGCGAAAAGCTTGAACCTTCAAAAGTTCAAATATCAGAGAACTCCGCTGAAATCGCTGTAGTTTTTCTGTAATCGAATTTTCCATAATTGCATGTCCAGGGACCTAGTAGCAAACCGAGCAGTCTGTCAACAATGGCATGACCCCGCGCCATCTGTCAAGGACGCATGTAATATGTAATGCGCGCACTTCCGGGCGCTAATCCGGCGAAAACGAAAATGGCAATGGGCATTTGTGACCACTTTCTACGTCGAGAATGTCGAGCCTCTTGAACATGAGTGCGCTGGAATTCCGCATTTCCGCATTCGAGAACTCTCGCTCACATAGAACTGTTGTTCGTGCGTTAGCGTGGTGGAAAGTGTGTTCGCAGCAGCAGAAGATTCCTCGTCCAGAGATTAGTCGGAGTCACATTCGTCCTCAGCAGTAGCACACCGTGCCGTGAACATGGACTGCTTCGTGAAATTTCGATGTATCAGGGAGAAGCACTTGTGTAGGCCGAAACAAGCGCTGTTTTTTCGTCGTGCAGGTGTTCATATGTGTGAAATGCAAACCGACGGGTACTACGGATGGATACTACGGTTTTTGCTGCCGAGAGGTAGAGAATTCGTGTGGAAGGCAGACAGACAATTGCATCAGAACTAACGAATATTTCGAAATACTGTGCCTTGACACTGAAGTACTGCAAGTGTCTTTTACATACATCCGAGAAAACGAAGAGACAACATACACGGCAGCGCCGTGTGGTCTTTACGCGCTACTTGAACGGCAAACTGGACGGAAAACCCTTATTTCTGCAGGAAATTCCGTTATACCACCTGTCTTCCATTGACAAGAAGGAGATGGGGAGCTCCGAGAAAATACAATAGAAAGTACTCCACTGGATCTCGATCTGCGTCATGCATGCAATTAGGGATGCCTTCCCATCAGTGCGCAGACTTGTAGAGATGTTGATGTCAGCATATTTTCATTTCGCGCTTGCTGCAAGTTTTTCTCATTGCTTTTTCTTTGCTGTCACAGCATATTATAATTACTAGTTTGTTCCTGGAGGGTTAAGTAACCTGTGGGCGTAGATGTATTTGTAGGTTATTAGTCATGTCTCAATTGTATATGTGGGGAGTAAGTAAAATAATTTTCATCAGTGTCATTCAGCTGAACTGTGTTCATAACCTTGTAGTATACTTCTTAGTGACCACGTTTCTAAATGTCAATTAATATTTGAACCAAGATTGGGATTTAACACTTAATTAACTCTGTTTCGCTAAACGGAGTACTTGTAACTGATTCATTATCACGTCACCAACTAACGTTTGTAAAGAAGGACTTGAGGGTTGACTTCAATTATTATTAACCCTTGATCTGGGTTCAAAGTTAACCATGCACCATTGGTGTGCATAGTACTCCAAAATGGCTAAATAATTTATTGCATAAGTTCTCTGTTACTGTAATTGAGATGTACTTTTGTAAAGTACTTTTGACAGCCCTGCAAATTGAAACTGGCTTCAGTGTACACTACAACTGCACCATAACATTTGATTGAAATATAACGTAAGAGCAGAAGCAACGTTTTGTCACACCTCCAACTATATCTTTCTTTTTTATTGTCCAGGGATTTAGGAAACAGAGTAGGACGTCCTGCCCTCTGATGTTTTGACGTACTTGATAGAGTTCTAAAACCTGCAACAAAATAAACAAGAGACGTATAGACAGTTTTGTCTTTTGCTTTTGAATTAAACAAGCTAGTTGTATTTTACCATTTGTTTACTTTTGTATTCTCTGTTGGTGAAAAGATTACAGGAACAATAATGCTGCAGATCAAACAATGACCTGTCATCTTGCTGAAGATGAGAACATGTCTTCAGGCGTGCTAAGTGAGACAAAAGAAATGTACAATGAAGGTTGTACAAAAACAGCAAATATCAGTCGACTAAAACTTTAAATATGTGGATGTTACCACATCGTGTAGTTTCCATCCAAAAGTAGGACTAGGCCAGGTTGTTTGATAGTTGTTGGTGCGTTGTTGGCATGTTGATGTGCTACACCGTTATAGCACATCAATATAGATGAGGGGCAAACACAGTAGACAGCGTGATGACTGCAAACTCAAGTGAAGATTTATTCAACAGAACAAGAAACCGAAAGCATGAGTAGAGAAAGGCAGTGCCCATGCAGTGTATGGTGAACCACACTAATCCCTGAGAAGGTAGGATCGGAAGAGCAATAAAGAGAAATGACAGTTGCGTCCGAGACAGGGGAACTCTGCAACTTTAGGACCAATATGATGTGGTAACCTTGCATTGCTCACTACAGCTCTGACACACATTGAACAATTCCAGTAGTGGGGCTTCAAAGACAATGAACGTTCGCTGGTTCATTGGGCATTCAAGTGTAGAGGATGCATCTCTAGAAAATTAATTAGCGTTCCTTAGTCATAAAGTCATAACTACACCTCAACAGGAAGTATTCTTGTACCCTTCAAACAAGCTAGTAGTACATGAGATGAACTGATGTTCTGAGGCTGGAACAACATAGAAAGGACAGATACAACCAAACCTCAACCAGCCTCAGAACATCAGTTCATCTCATGTTCAACAGGTGCCGCTTGCGTCGATTTCCGTCGTATGAATGTGTGTATGAGTGAGCAAAAATGTAAGAGTGAAAGGAGTGAGAGTGAGTGGCTGGTTTGGCGTCCCTTCAGATGACGCACCCCGAAAGTCGCTGGAGAGGCGTGTTAGCATAGCTCAATTGGTAGAGCCCTGGACCGGCAATCCAGAAGATGTGGGTTCGATCCCTACAGCTGGCTAACCTTTTCATCAAGCTAGTAGTACTCATCGGTTTCTTCTCCTATTGTTGACGTCATACTAATGTTCTGCACCTGTCCAAAGGCTCCAAAAAATGTCACAAATCCTGCAACACGTAAAAAATCTAGTGCTTCCATCTGTGGAGTTTGCATACCCGCTTTCAGCTATTTCTGTCATGTCAACTTGAGTGCCATGGTCACACACACACGAAGCAGTCTTGCGCCACTTCAACCCTGGAAGGCCCCTAAAATGAAATTTGTTTATGTTGACAATGTTGAGCACGGGACAAGTAGGATAAGTTAAATGGAATACGTCACCGCTATATTATAATTAATGTGTGACGCCTGTATACGTACCTAACACGTTGTGTTGAACCCGTCACCTCGGTGAACCAAAATCACTGGGTACTGAGCATCAGCGTGCTTCGTAACGTCTTCGCAATTTGCCTTCTACGGCATATTCGTAGTCATCGGCAGCAAAATGAGCTCAGCACACACGACACGACAGCTGCATCTAATAACCGAGTGTTTCGAACCACGTTCGTTTTCGCACACTCCCCTGTTGAATCTTGTTGTTGAAAACGCCCGCCGCCGATGGTGAACGAAAATGATTTTTGCATCCCCCAACACCAAAACTACACCAGGCATATGTAGGTTTTTCAATAATTGACACAACAGCCACGGCCATGTCATTCACTTATACTTTCTCCTTCGCACGATTAACATGACCACCCACGACGTAAACAATAAACGCGATAACACAGATGGCCTTGCAGATGGCGAGGCGGATCGTAGCTCGTAGCGGCGAAGTAGCTGAATGCTTTATTAACGTAAAAGCTATGGAAGAGAGCGTCATTTTTAAAATAGCGTTTAGCTGTAAGATAATGTGCGTCAACTTTGTCCTCTACAAAATTAGCTCTCACGTGGTAAGGGTTGACCAATCCCTGGGAGGCCTGGACCCGAAACAAAAGTTGCTCTTTTTCGCCGTTCGCTGGCAGCACCGTCCATGTTCAGGCAATCTTCAAAATATTTATACGTAAAAAAATATGCCGAATTGAGAAGTAATGCTTTCTGTGTCTTACCAAACGACGATGTTGTGCACGACAGTGGGCAAAAATATGGGGGTTATTTTTCACTTTTCGGTCCCTTTAAGGCGGTCGGAGCTCCGTGCCGTAGTACGATGTTCTCGATGAAGAACTTCGCCACTTCTGTTGCTGTGCCCTGTGGAAGTGCCTTAGTCTCAGCATAGCCTGTCAGGTAGTCGGTGGCGACGATTATCCAACGATTTCCGGAAGACGAACGTGGGAAGGGCCCGAGTTGATCCATCCCAATCTGCTCGAACGGCGCCGACGGCGGTGCGATTGGCTGAAGGTACCCAGAAGGTCGTACCTGCAGCGTTTTTCGTCGTTGGCATTCCCGGCACGTCCTTACGTAGTGGTGTACGGTCTTGGCCAGCCCAGCAACAGGCGTTTGATGGATTGAAGACGCGTCTACAGACCGCACCCGTGCTTGCCCACTTCGATCCAAACGCCGAAACAGAAATACACACCGACACAAGCAACGATGGTCTAGGAGCCGTGCTCGTTCAAATTCACGACGGCGTCGAACGTGTCATCGCTTACGCAAGCAGAACCCTAACCAAGGCAGAGAAGAACTATTCGACGACCGAAAATCCATCACAAAATTGCGCCCCTACCTGTACGAACGGCCGTTCAAGGTGGTAACAGACCACCATTCTCTGTGCTGGCTGGCTGGTTTACGGGACCCCTCAGGACGCCTAGCGAGATGGAGCCTCCGATTACAGGAGTATGACGTAACCTCACTTACAAGTCAGGAAGAAAACACAACGCCGCCGTCGTCACGGCGGTTACGGCCGTGTTTGCGCGTTTCTCCGGGGTTATTCGTGCCCACCACTTGTCTTCTGCTATTTCCGGCGTATTAAAAGAGATAACTCCATTTGTGAAGTCGATGATTGCTTCATTGTCGACTAGAAAGTCCATTCCGAGTATTACATCCCGTGGGCAGTTCGGCAAGACGGCAAAGCTGACGACGTACTGGATGTCACGCACTTGTATGACTGCCGTGCATCGGCCAGTCGGTGGTACGACGTGTCCACCAGCAGTGTCGATGTTAGGCTCATCCCACTTCGTTTGCACCTTGCGAAGATTCTTAGCCAACCTACCACTTATAACAGAGTCGTCGGCTCCGGTATCGATTAACGCAATCATCTCATGGCCGTCGATGAGTATTTTCAGGTTATTGGTAATTTTTCGAGCGTCGTGTTGGTGCTGCGTTGCTGTTCGTCGAGTTTTCAGGAATTGTAACTTGTCGTCGGTCCGCACCTTCACCTCCCGGAGCTGCAGTCTTCAGTTTTCCCGGTTAGGGCTACGCCACACAGGTCGTCTTGCCGGTGACGGTGAACGTGCTCTTCCTGGCGACCTGCTGCTGTGGGGGACGCTCGGGGACAGGTCGCGTCGCGAGCCAGCAGAAGCATTCTGCTGCCGTATATAGTCTTCAATTGCGGCGGGGCGACTACCGCGCTGGGGGCGGGGGGCGTCGGGTGAAAAACCGGGAAGGCCAAGTCGTCGGTAGGGACATCGGCGATAGACGTGGTTGGCCTCTCCGCAGTGGTAGCAGAGCGGTCTGAAATCAGGAGTCCGCCAAACGTCCGTTTTGCGAAACAGCTGAGAGTGTGGCGGGACGCTCGGAGCAGGTTGGACAGGCCGAGGAGGCGTCCAACGGTTTCCGTAGTACGACGGACGAGTAGGTGGCACCTGTCTCACAGCGGCGGCGTGGGTTGGTCTCGGTACTTCGGCGTCGGGGTTGGCAGTTGACGATGTCTGGATTGCCTGCTGAACCTCGTCCTTGATGAGCGCACCGATCGAAGACAAAGGGTCTTGAGCCTTCTCAGGACAGAGGAGAGCTCGTACTTCTTCGCGTACCACCTCTCGAATCAGCTGTCTGAGCGATCCGACGTCGAGGCCAGCGTTCGTGGAGAAAGCCTCGTAGCCCTGGTGTCGTTCGTTGACGGTAGCGCGAGAAAGCAGGGTCCTCCCAATGCGGACGGTCCTCCCAATGCAATAAGATATGTAATCTTTTTTGTGGCTTTGCTAGGTAACTAAGTAAAGTAACTATGTAAAGTAAACGACTCCTTTTCATTCCATGCGTACGAAACAACCTCACTCTATCAAACTGCTCCATACGAACACGCACTGCACGGACGTCCATTTCTTTCGTACTCGGAAAACTCAGAAAAGCAAACACAGATTGCGAAGACAACAATCACACATAAAACACTGGAGTCATTTGGACTTCTCAACACGATTGAAAGTAACTGTTCTGAGGCTGGAACACACAAAAAGAGAAATACAAGCATCGCGAACAAACTGCGCGTTCCTCCATGTTGTTTTCTCGGCGTAAGTATGGCGGGCTAGAAGTACGCTAGTCCGCCATAGCGTAAGACGCTTTGGGCTTTGGATTCGGCTGCTGCGACTCAGGTTGGACCTAGATTGGATCTGTAGCCTACTATAATCCACTACGAGCCAACTGAGTTACCTAATGGCGGCCTACGGTGTTTTACGGTGCGAATAGGCTGAAATGAAGTTATTTCAGGTATTTACGTGAGTTATTTCCCAGTTTCCTGCAGTTATTTCGAGAGACGTTGCACACAAATAGGAAATCAGTCGAGCACAAGACAGAATGCACACACGGGCACGCGTGAAATCTCCAACATCGTCTTCTACACTTGTAGAACATGCTGGAAAACATTCTTCCGCCCGCCGCCGGGGGAGAAAGCCGGCGCTACTGTCGCCGTGCCAAACTCCAGTCGAACGACCCTATAAGGTGTCATGATGACATGTGTATACGCGAGGTTCTTGACGACATTCGAGTTGTTGGTTCTGTGGACGACGTGAGGAATTTTTCTGAAGACAACGATGGAACAGGTTTTCAATTGGAACATGGAATATCCAGTGCACGCTATTTTCCGGAAGGAGGGCGAGAAAACCCGTGGAAGCTTCTTTCGGGGAGGTACGTGAAGGAAATTTTCTTGTATATAGTTTTCGCTGTATGTGTGTGCGTGCGTGTGTGTGTCTTGTTTCAAAGGAAAAATTATGCTCTGATATCTTCTGAATGGAAACTGGCACTTTGGAAGTTGATGTAACTTTGAATTTTTAGTATTTGTGATACCGTATTTTCAGATTCCCTGCGACGCATTTCAGATAGATCGCATGTCGCGTGATAGGCACTGAAGATATCGCCAAGCCCTGCAGCGAACGAGAGCGAATAGGAAAACCATCAAGGCGTGAGCCGGGACCGCAACGACCGCAGGATAATGTGAGTGTTTACATATCTTGAACGGTATACTAACGGCACCAAATTTCTGTCCTTCTGTTGGTTTTCATTCGACAACGTGCCTGAGGGTGCTGCTCACCAGACTGTTCAACCTCTCGTTTGACAAGCATTTACCGTTATTTTTTTTGCTCAAAACGTATACGCATATTCTTGGTATGCATAGAGCTACTATCCCTACTGAAAAACCCTATATGTAGATCCTCATATGATGTTGTTGGATATAGGACCTATAAGTGGTGTAGGTACCACAGGAGTTATATAGGAGCAATATAGGTATTATAGGAGATGTAGGACCTGCGTCTCCTATATGATCTGTACACCGCGTGTATGGGGACACGGTATGAAATTTGGCTGTGGCGATACATGCATACACATGCAATGAACAAAGATAATAAGAGAGGAGTACAATAAAATACCATCTACTTCCCTTTATTTATTAATACCATTCACAATTTTTTACATTCAAGGACACAGCTGTAAAAGCTTGCATTGCCGTGGAGCAGATGACGGAGTTGCATGGGTGAGGCGTATGCCTCATCTGTTTCACAGTAAACACAAATCAGTGAAGAGCTCTGCAACGTACTTTGACGCGACTTACTTGATGTCTTTCAACATTTCCGTGACGTATCTGTTCCCTTTCCCACGTCGTGTGTGTACTGGCTCATCTGCGTTCTTCACGAAAATCGATCCGTGAAAAGCATCTGAAATTCACAAATTCGTCGTAAGTAGCAGGGCCACTGGAGCATCCCATGTGACATCTTCAGCCTGATAAGCGTTGGAGGTTTACCAATAGGGACACTGAGCTAACAGATAGAAATAAGTAATAGGAATCGCAAGGGTAATATTCACACTGAGAGCATAAAGTAGGAGGAACCCACATGCTGCAAAGGATACTGAACAAAAAGCACGAAACATGACACTCCTGGCACGCAACTAACCTTTACTTCACCAAATCTAAGGGCTTCTGGACGTATCTTCCAACACGCACACAAGAAAGCACGTCCAGGCATCACCTGTAGAGCAGAATAACACATCCACAGCAGTTTGGGGCGCCAGAGGAGCCCAGAGCCACAACGAAACGCGAAAATCCGGATGCGAGAACCAACGCGTCCAACCTCAACGAACTTTGCAAGCGAAATGGACGCCAGAGAGCGCCAGAGCCCCGCCTGGTGGCGACGGTGGAAGGGAAGGAAGATGCACGCTGTTCAGGCGCTCCTCGCACTATGGCAAGAGAACGGAATGTCGCGCGAAGACGTGCCTAGTACTATCGAAAAGAGGACGCTTTCCCCGTCAAAAAGAGACCTCAGTCGCCTTTCTACGCCAACAAAAACCCGATATCGAGAAAAATGCCTCCGGTCCTATGTATAAGAGGGCCGCCGTTGCCACGGTGTCCTAACTCGGGAACCGAGAGGGATAGAAAGGTGCCGCAAGTTTCTACGCGTTGCCTATGTCGAGTGCGTTTATCCATTAAAAAGAAATTTGCATCCGCCGCGGGCTTGGAACCTGAAAACGGAGACAAAGTCAGGAAATGGTGGTCGGTGTCAGGAATTTCGACAATGACGCCTTAACCGCTGGAAATGGACGGGTGGTTTGAATGAGAAAGTTGTACAGCAGAGAACAGAGCACATGCACACAAAATTTCGACTGAATCGGACGTCGGGTATGCGAGTTGAGACTCCAAATAGTGGGAAGCGTTTCAGGGTTGCGCTAGTCAGACTGGTCGCCTCGTCATACTCTTAAGCCGATATCGCGAGAACGGAACGTCGCGCGTCTACGGGATCAACGCTGTTCGAAAGAGCACATCGAGACTGTCACAACGAAGGGAAACACGACCATGTCGCAGCAAGGGGAACGTTTTGGGAGGAAAAAGCCGTCGGTCCCATGTACTGGGAGGCCAGTAAACGCGGAAACCTGTAACTCGAGAACCGCTAAAGTTGGAAAAGTGTGGTAAATTTTACCACGTGCACCGTGTCGATAACAGTGTGCTCTCCAAAGATACATCATGTCCGACGCGAGCTTATTTCCGAAAAAGGGCCCCGAGTTGGGAAAAACGGCGTTGCTAACGCGTCTCCTCGTACAACTTCTAAACCACTAGAGATCAGCTTCTAGTGTGATTTGAGCGATCGTAGAGCTATTCCAGACCTGTTCGGACCTAAATTTTGGTCTCGATCCGACAAACGGGGCGAGAGGTACGGGACTTTGGAGATGTCGGAAGCACCGGTGGCGCCTTGAATTTCCAAATATCTCGGCAACTGTCAGGATTTCTCACAAGCCACGAGCATGCAGGCGAAGGGGGAAGAAACGGGAATTCGTCACAAAAAACGGCGTCCCGATATGACAGCTGCAGGCCGAGATATTAGACCCGGAAACCCATCGAGCGACAAAGCAATATCGCTGGATGGGGTTCAACAACCACTGGACGGTTGAAAAACGCCAAGTACTGTAATGTGCCAAATGTGTGCATGGAACGCACGCATCATTTTATGTTTGATGTTTGGCCGATCAATAATGGACTTGTATGTATGTTCCAAAAATGAATCGAACATCAGTTATTTTAAGCTGCAGCTGATGAAACACATATCAGCCCTCCTAAAATCAATATAAATTTTTACATGTAAAAATTGTTGGCTGATATGTGTTCCTGCACGTTCTTACTTGTTTCAGGGTTTCAGCGACTTATAACTGGTCGACAAAGGATGACTCCTATGTGGCCGTATGTGACCCTGTATGACTCCTGCATGGTCTACATATAGGACCCGTGTATCCCATCCGTGTATCCCAACCGTGTGACCCATCCTCAATGTAGGAACTTATGGGTCCTGCATGGTCCTACATGACTCCTGCATGGGCTCGTTTAGGATCCCATAATGGCCTACACAGGAGTTATATAGGACCTTATGGCTCCTACATGACTCCTGCATGGACTCGTATAGGATCCCATAATGACGTACACAGGAGTTATATAGGTTCCTAAATAACCCATAAGGATCCTGTAGCATCTTATATAATTTTACACAGGACCTATATGAATTACTTATGGGTTTTTTCAATAGGGTAAGCTTATTTGGAGATTCTAGGTATGCCACTGGTCACAACCGTCTGTGTTTTGAGTATGGCAATTTACCGTAATGAACTTTATAGTTTTGTCACTGCGGAGGGCAAATTACTTTCGTATATGCAGACATGCTTACTCAATTTGGTAATCACTATTCGGTATTTCGTGTATTATTTTGTATTACGTCTTTGGTTATCGTACCTGAACTGAATTTTATTTCTAGGTGCATACCTCTGGTGCTTCAAGAGCAGAGCGGAGGAAGGCGAAGACACAGAAAGAAAATGAAGAGTGTCGCGACACTGAACGACAAATTAAAGTGTCTAAAAAATATTTAGAATCTGATCACCTCAGTACCAATAAAAAGTCTTTGAACACGAAGTCGTGCTATGGGCTCTCTGTGTTGTCCACGCCTTCAGGTCCAATCTGTGGAAACCACAGGACCTGAGGTAACCGCATGGCCTCAAGCTCTGAGGTAACCCCAGAAACTCAAGCTCTGAGGCAACCCCAGGACCTCAAGCTCTGAGGCAACCTCAAAACCTCAGATGTCCCATAATACCTCAAGACCTCTAACTCTGTGGTAACCTCAGGAATTATTTTCTGGTAGGAATGAATTACAGAAGATGACTTTAAAAGCAAAGCATGAGGTTAATGCTTTGAGAGTGGGGCACTGAAAAGTGAGATTGCACGACTGCAGTTCACAGGCTATTCATAAGACCTGAATCGCTCAAGAAAGTCAAAACCGCTTTGGTCACAGACTGCTGTGTGTGGTGTCACCAGATGATATTCCGAACCAGTTTTTGAAGCGGTACACTGACTGGGTTGCCCGATACCTTGAGTTATTTTCATAATGTCTTTGGAAGATGGAATAGTTCCGTATGAATCGAAGTGTGGTCGAGTGATTCCCATACACAATAGCTGCGATTCAAGGAATAGGCGCCACCACTAGTGCTGCCACCACGTGGTAGTCACGGGAACAGTGAACGGGTGGTACTGTCATTTGCAAAGTTCCGTCATTTTCCCGTGTGTGCGTGTTAGTTTATTTTCGTGTTCATTCCGTGTCCGTTCATTTTCACAAGCTCCGGAACCGGTGTAGAAAGGTATCACATCGGCCAGTACTCCCTACGTGGAAGCGTGTGTATATCGCGCGCGGAAGCAAGCAATCTTCTTTTTCCTTGATCTTTCGAACATTGATATGCAAGTCATACGTTTACTGGGTGACTAGTTATACGGAATGTCACGTTATCGTCAGTCGAACTCGTTAGGGAGTTTTACAAACACTTAGAAATATGACGATAACGTACCCGAAAACATGACAAGCCAGTCGCCTAGTTCCTTTGGGGTGGCTGAAATCTGATTCAGTGACAGCGATACGGAGTCAAAACCCGCCTACGATTTCCTTAAACTCCCTAATAAGGCGGATTCACTTCTTAAGAAAGTCTATGCGGAGTTATCGCAAACCTCGCTAAATTTGCAATAAAAAATTTGCTAAGTCAATTGGCTTAAGCAGGCGTTGCTGCATTGTAAACGTTTTGGAAAACAAATTGTTATTATCATTATCATTATTTTTATTACTATTTCTACACAAAACTGGTACAGGCGAATTCTCTCGAGTATATCCAGGGAGTGACACAATTTTGAAATCGTGAAGCAATCCACTGATTTTTGGCGAATGAAAGTTTGTCAAATTTTCAGTGCAAATGGGAGATGCAACAAAACAGCTTCTTTCCGCACACTAGCCATGATATCTGGTCCAAAATGATGTCATTCCCGACAGTAACCATCCAGGAATTGATTGTAATCAACAAATTCGACAAACTTGCTGCGGTTTCCCAGATCTGTGCGAATGAATGTAATGGTTTCGTGGTTTGCAGACCTGTAAAAATTACAGTTTACAAAGTAACTGAATTACAATAATTGAATTCACTGTGAAAAAAAAAAAGAAAAAGAAAACGGTGTGGAACTGACCCAAACTTTAAACACTGGGCCTTCCGAGATAGCGTTCAATTCCGAAGGTCTGGGTACAGCCAAGCCGTTCTTGCCCACCGAAGCATCATCCCCAAGCACAAACCTCTGCCGAAGCACCCTGACCCACTATGGGCCCTGCCCACACCCCCTGTCCGTGTCGAGATACCTGGAGTGTCCTCGAAGAAAGCTGCGTCGACGGTTGTTCTACGGCAGCTCACCTTGGCCGTACTTGACAGCGATAGAGGGAAGATTCAGGTTTTCACCGACGCATCAACGACGCGTTCCGGCTCTGCTTGCGCCTATGTGATCCCACAGTTGTCAGCTGAAGGATGTGCAAGACTCTCACACCGCACGTCGGCGGCGGCGGCGGAACTGCACGCGATTTGTATGGCGCTTGGCTTCATAGCATCCTCTCCATCCCCAGCTCAGTGGTCCATCTGCACCGACTCCAAAGCCGCCTTACAAGTCCTTCTCCACTCTACAGGATCGGGATGTCTGTCTCCAATGGTGCATGACGTCCTTGAAGTGTACACTTCTGCCGTATCACGGGGACATGACATCCAGTTGCAGTGGGTCCCTGGCCATTGCGGTGTCCCCGGAAATGAGGCTGCGGATGCAGCTGCCAGGCGTGCCCATCTAGCGCGTGGCGTTCGCACGCACCCCGTCTACTTCACAAGAGGGGATGCAAAGAGCACGATAAACGCAGTAGTGAAACGTCTGCGCGGGGAACACTGGCGTCGATGCGTCCCAGTTAACTCACTGCTGCACAAAGTGGATCCAGACCTGCAGTTTTTAATGCCCCCAGCGCTCCCCCGGGCCGTTACCTCCATCATTCACCGGCTACGTCTCAATGTGCCATATACCGGCCGCCTCCTCTTTAAACTTGGGAAGGTTTCCACACCGAATTGTTCCGAGTGCGGGGTATTGGAGGACACAGAGCATGTTATAGAAGCCTGCCCTCGATACAGAGAGCCTCGTCTTTCCCTCGAGGCGGCACTAGCCCGCCTCGACAATCGCCCTTTCTCCGTTGGGAAGGTTCTAGGCTGCTGGCCCGCCCAACACCAGGTGCCGGCATTGCGCGCTCTTGTGGACTTTCTTATCGCTTCGGACTTGCTGGACACTCTGTGAAAACGTCGGTGACACTGTGTCCGCACTATATCTGACATTGTGCAGTGAGTGATTCTCGGCGTCGAACGTCTCCCCCTTTCCTTTCCCCCGTCTTCCTTTATGCTTTATCCTGCTTGGTTGTTTGTTTGTTTGTCCTATTTTTCGTAGCTGACCTTTTTCTTTCTTTTTGTTTACCAACAAACGCGTTTTGGAGTAGCCAGTTCTGACTGGGTCGGGACTAACCTCTCCATATTTTTCTTTCTTTTCCAATCCAATCCAATCCGAAGGTAATCCAAAACGCGTTACGCGTTACTTACAACTTAAACAACTTACACGTTAGTCGACATACATCAACTTACTCGTTAATTACAGTTACAATTACATAGAACCTAATGGAATTCCAGAAGTAGTAATTAATAACTAAGAAAGTAATTAATTACAGTAATTCAATTACTTGTGATTGATTACTTTACAGGTCTGGTGGTTCGCTTACATGTAATGCACTTTGGCGACATCTCAGTTTTCTCTCGATAGGAAAAGGCGCTCCTCCGGTTAACTTTTTCTTGGCGCGTTCTTCATCTCACTTCTAAGGTCGCGGCGAGCGTGATTGCAAAACCTCTGCAAGCGTTTCTGCTGCTCTGAAGCTCAGCGGGATGGGTCGTGGACTGGGCACGGCTCCTCCAATTCACAGCTCGGTGGCTCGGTGTACTGGGGCACTGTTTTCGTACTGCAGTTCGTTGAAAGCGTGAATCTTGTCCCGGCGTTCTCTGGGGTCTATTTTTTTGTTTCTAATTGTATTTATTTCACACTGCTTCCAGAAAAATGATTCAGCTCGAGTCTAATAAGTTGTTTCCTAAAGTAAATGAATACAGATACCTCTGTGTGGTCGTTACAGAGAACTTAAGATACACAATAATCATACACATAATCAACACACAACTACAAAAGCTAGGAGAAAGCTGTTTTACCTGAGAAGGTTATTACGGTACTCCACATCCGAGGTATGACTGTTGGCTTATAAATCTCTTTTATTGCTGGTCATGATGTATGCCAAAGTTGTCTGGGCCGCCTATACGTATGTGGTTACGTTTATTTTTAATTAGTTCGGCAGAAACGAATACGCTGCAACATCAGGCGAATTTAAAGACCATCGAAGTGTTGTCCCTGAAAGAAAAACTAATTTTTTATGTAATTTTATGTGGGCATTATAAGAGCAACTTAGACACTTACATATTCAGCTTAAAGTGTGTTGACTTTGACGTGTTGTCATAAGTTATTTTTAAAGAAAATTCCTGGCCGCACAGATGCATTTATATCCTCATTTTCGTCAAGAACAATTGAAGAATGTACAATCTACATTATGAAATTTGTAGCTCCCAGTCATACGCCATTTTACAGGAAAGTTGGATTCCCATTTCAAGTTCTCATCGTATCCAAGACGGCTTTGATAGTTGCTGATCAATTCTTGCCTTTTCTTTTGTTTTTCGTTCTTGTCGTGTGTGGGCGTACTTTCTACGTTATTGTATTTACCCACTCCAGAAGAGCCAGCAGTACCTTGAAATAAATAAATAAATAAATAAATAAAGTGAGCGATTCATGCGACATTTTTTGCAACCCGAGTCTACAATACAAGCGGAAATGCATAGCTTTTTCGCCCGAATCGATGGAGACAACGTCAGACAACCGTGCACTGCATTGTCTCTCTCATGCGCTCTCGTCACAGCTCTGTGGCCAGCGCGTTGAAAAGATAGGAAAGCTCATTCATGAACAGTTTGTAAAGTAAAACGGTGATCTTGGTCTATTTGTGGATGCAAGAGAGTTTGTAGTAAAATAAAATTGATAGATATATTTACTTCTACGCTAGGACATGCGAAGAGAAATAAAACTTTCGGAAATTTCCTACCTTTTATTTTAGGGCATACACCTTGTGCAATGAACCGATTCGAAACCAGTTTAGAGCTCATGGTAGGGGACCGAGAGACACGGAACAAGAAGAGCGGACGACAAATTGTCGTTCCGTGTCTCTGGGACCCCTACCATGATTCTATACCAGCTTGCCTGCAGCCTCTCCCTTCTTTCTTTAGTTTAGAGCATCATGAACCTGTTCGGAACCGATATGTGTGTCATCCTGGAGCTGAACCGGAACCGATGCCATTATGCCTGGACCAGAATTGAACAAAAAAAAAAGGGGTTTGATGCTCTGGCTAAAACACGCCTCACCGGGTCATGCATCTTTTCCAAAACAATGGTCTCTTCGAATAGCGGGATGCCAGTCGTATGGACCTGAAAAGGTTCGGGCGTGTTTCAGCTGAGTTCAAGGTGATGTCCAGGGGCAACTGAGCTAGTGTTCCCTCTGTCTGCTCCTTTCCACCCTACAGGAGGTTACAGGGATGTAGGCGGTGCTGCGTCTGAGGACGTGTTTTCTGTGTTCCTTTTTGCTGCTTGTCTCAGGTTTTTCATCGTTTTACAATGTACCCGCTCACCTACACCCCAGCACTTTTACCGCTCAATATTGTTGTTGAACATTGTGTCGTAACCGCAATAATTCATTGTGTACTGTCACAGCGACGGTGAATCGCCCACATTATCATCATCCAATGTATATGTGTATGTGTGTGTAGTAATGGTGTCAAATTCTATTCGCTCCTTCATTTCAGAGATGACTGATTCCTACTTGTTCGCAGCAATAACTGCGTTGCTGGTGTTCACAGTAGGAGCTGACGACTATTTGAATGCAGATGATGCACTTGAAGCAGCAGATAACGCTATACGAGATCTTCGGTACATACACTCTGAAGTCGTTTCTTCGAACGTTTCTCAAGATGACGGATCGTGTAAGTAGGCATTGCAGCACTTTAACACGTGATCATCTCGTCACAAAAGGGGGAAATATTTCCTGCGAAGCACTTCAGACACAAGAGTGCCTCCTCTTCCGAAAAGGACACTATTCTAGCGGCCCTCTCTGCTGTATTCTAACGAGAAAAAATTGCACTAATCCTCAGCACTCATTGTGTTTCGCAAGCGGGGCTGCGCAATTTAAATCACTCTCATTTCAATCAGCGATTTTAATCGTGGTTAAGGTCACTTTTTCTGCCATAAATCACTTCCCCTTTTTTTATGGCCTGCTTGAAAATGACATCTGTTGGAAAATTAAAATGGCGATGAAGGAGTGGGGCAGTGTCACGTGCAGTTTAGAATAACAACCAATCAAGAACACACGTATTGAGATTCACAGCTACTATGGTACACCTTACTTCAACCAGGTCAGAGAAACACTGCACCTTGCACTTACAATGTGCAAGTACGCGTAGCTACGTGGTGCAGATCCAGGAATTTTCTGAGAGGGCGCCCAGCCTTGGCCTAGCATGGTAGATACGCAATCTAGGTCAATTCAGCACTATTTCAAGACAGAAATTGAAGAGGGGGTCAGGAGATCCGCCCCTGGTGACTACAGTGTTGTCGGACACGTATGGGCACGAGCCCCGAAATCACTACCGCTTGTTCACGCATTGCATGAGCAAGACTATAGTTTCGCGGCCATCTCAATTCCGAATCGGTTCCGTAACTTTGATTGGAGCAACCGAAGCGACGAAAATAACCTTTCGGTGCCCACAGAAGGCGCTACGCAGTCTGCGACAGCAACACGGCGCTTCACCAATGCGCACGGTGGTTGCAAGAATGATTTCGACCAGTTAAGTACAGTAACGTCTCAAACCACTTAATCGCAAAACATGTAACTTCTGAAGGGGTGTTCCTGTGCCTTAAAATTCATGACAACTGGAAGCTGCATAGGTTGGAAGTTGTGTCCCCAGAGCGTCACAGGTCTTCCTCTGTGGGGTTCAAACGCTAGCAATCCATTGGCGGTGGTCGTGCTATGTTGGTTCGTTCAAGTTGTTTTAATTTGTTGAGTAAATTTTGGCAATCTACGTTAGATTATGAAATATTATGCGTGCGGCACAAAGGTGAGATACTAGTAGTACTAGGTGGGGCAGAGCCCAGCCCGGGGCGAATCCAGCACCCCCCCCCCCTACCCTGAGCCCTGCGCGTATTTTTCCCTGCGCGGCGCGTGTGGGGAGGGTTGTCAGCGCGCTTATCGGTGGGGGAGGGTTGCGCGTGCGCTCATCGTAGCATATTTTTCAGCCTGGGCAGACTTCTTTGGCCGACTTCACATATTTTTCCGATACAGCAGGTGAGCGGTTTACATGCACAGACATGCAAAGAAGGGTCATACACAAAAAGTGCAAGTGAAAATATATTTATTAAAGTCATTCAAGTTGAGATATATTTATTAAAGTCAATAGTGCTGGGAATTGTGACGCCAATCAGGTGAAGGACAAAAACCCCAGCCGAAAAAACCTTCACCACCTGTAACAGGGTGGTGCTCGGGTGGAGGGTTGCTGTGGTGGGCGGAGCGTGGCCGGAGGGCTGCGCGCTTACCATTCATCCTGAGCTGACTTCTTTCGTCATACTTGGGCCGACTTCCTTCCCATGACAGGTGGGCGGAGCGTGACCGGAGGGCTGTTGTGGTGGGCGGAGCGTGACCGGAGGGCTGCGTGCTTACCATTCACCCTGGGCTGACTTCTTTCACAATATTCCTACTTGGGCGTCGCGTGGCCGGAGGGCTGCGTGTGCGTTTACCGTTCAGCCTGGGGCCGCCGACTTTCGTCATTTTTCAGCCTAGGCCGTCGACTTTCGTCATTTTTTCAGCCTGAGTCGACTTGAATCGTAATTTTTCCAGCTACAACAGGTGTGCAGTTTACATGCAAAGGATAGCCATACACAAAAGTACAAGTGAAAATATATTTATTAAAGTCATTAGGAATTATGTTATGACTCTGCGTGAATGGGAAAAACTTACGTGAATGGGAAAAAACTTAGCCAAAAATCTGAAATAGAAGGAACACAATACACGTAACAATACTTATTACAGGTATGATACATTAGCATTGAATAGGTATCACAAATCAAACACAATATTTTTATTTGTGGAAGTTTTCAATGAATCAGAATTGATAGCGCATTTAAGATATTCTTAATCAATACGATTACAATCAAAATTACAAATTGTATTATAAAACGTCTAATATTCCTATACGTGAGAACCATCAGTGCAATAGCGGGAAGTTCTGATAGTTGTATGTAATTAACTGTGAACAGCAGAGACACTGGAAGACTATGGGACACGAACACAAGACGAAATAAAATCTATACCACTACAAAGAAGATATTCCACTTCACCACATAGCACGCTCCTAGCCAACAAACAGAACAAAGAACGACACGAACACAAGAGGAAAAGAAAAAAATCAAACTCATCAGAAAATAGACATGTTAAAAACTTCACCACATAGCACACTCCTAACCAACAAACAGAACGACACGAACACAAGAGGAAATAAAATCTATACCAATACAAATAAGATATTCCTAATCAAAACAACATAGTAATCTATCATTCAGTATATCAGAAGAAAAAATCAAACTGATCAGAAAGTAGACATGTTAAAAACTTCACCACATAGCACGCTCCTAGCCAACAAACAGAAGAAAGAACGACACGAACACAAGAGGAAATAAAATCTATACCAATACAAAGAAGATATTCCTAATCAAAACAACATAGTAATCTATCATTCAGTAAATTAGAAGAAAAAATCAAACTCATCAGAAAATAGACATGTTAAAAATGAACTTCACCATATAGCGCGCTCCTAGCCAACAACCAGACCTAATGATATCTGACCTACATGATTTATTGAAGACGGATGCCGATAGATGTAGGGAAGACCACGGAACACGAGCGACAAGAGGAAATAAAATCTATACCATTACAAAGAAGATATTCTTAATCAATACGATTACAATCAAATTACAAATTGTATTATAAAAGTCTGAGACGTGAGAACCATCTTTGCAATAGCGTGAATATTTGTCATAACATTTCGAGCGCAATAGGGAATCTCAGTTTCATATTCCAACATTACTCAACTTTTAATTTCTTATTAAGTGAACAGCATAGACGCAAGGAAATAACGAGAAACAACACAATCATCAGCTACAATTAATAGAGAGCCAAACCTGCGCACCGTCCAACACATAGAGAAATAATAGCTAATCAATCTATCAATGGCGAAATAGCACAGACTTAACGCTGAAGAACAGAGGAACACGCGGCGACACGTAAACATCAACAGAGGAAAATAATCTATCATTGAACCATCATAAAATCGATCAATATACAATTTTCATTCTAACGAACACTACGAACCTTGATGGAGGTATCGAAGACATAGGAAATATGCACGGTTTTCACTCTTTTCCTCAAAGCCAGGAGACTTTATGTCTATATCTATGTGACTATAGCACAGCGCATGCTTTATCACTCAAAGGGTTAGGGGCTATATTACTTTGTCCAGCAAACGGGGCGCTCTAGAGGTCAGATAAGAGAGTTCAAAGGCGATATAGTTTATTGTGCAGCGCAAATAGATGTCGATATCACTCGCTGGGGTCACTATCTTTTCGCATCCTTTCCCTGAAATGGAAATCTTTCGTCAAAGTGGTTGCCAAGTCGGATAAGTTTGTAGAGATGCGATATTGTTATTGAAAATGTAGAGAAAGTCCAAATTATTAATTGGTAGCAACGATACTCAATCCGAAACGAGAAACAAATTTAATTACGTCAATTTTTGTAATATTTTGCAACAGAAATTTCTAATGAACCACACAGAAATATCAAATGTGAAATGCAACTCAGAGTTATGAGGCATTCCCATCTTAGAGGTACTTACTTGTGTCAATCGAGTGAACAATTGAAACAAATACAAGGCAATAATTATCTCGAGTGGTAAGTTCACAACTCATAGAATATCAGTCGAGTGAATACTTGAAACATAATCAAAACAATAATTCTCACGACAGGTGGAGATTATAGCATTCTAAATCAGATAATAAAATTTTAATCAATAAAATAAACATAGATATGCTTTTAATTAAGTGTAGACGTGCACTTGAAAACAGAAGAGACAATTGCTCTACTTTGAAAAGATGGACAGATTTTGTACTCGATACCATAAGTCATGGGAAGATGTGATAAAAAACTGCTTCGAAAAGGAGGAGCCGCGAAACGATTTCATTATCGCTGCATTTCAATACGTCCTAGACATGGTCGTATTCGGAGATATGGTACAAACTACAGAACTGAAGGTGCAAGAATTTATATGCCGAATCTACAATACTTATAAAAATATCTGCACATCAACGTCTGAAGGGCCATTGGGATTGATGGCGGAGTTTTTGAGGTTTGCCAACGAAGAATTGAAATACACTAGACCAGACGTAATTGTAATCATTACAATGGGCATTGCGTACATCAAGAAAGCAGTCGGATCAAATTATCATATACAAGCGGTCTATATCGCACGATTCATTACGGATTTGTTGAAATTACACATATCTGAGATGGAAAGTACATAAAATCTTGTCACGTGATATATTCCACTACCACGGCAACGCAATTATTTTCTTCTACCAGTCTCTGCAACGATGTCGAATCAACAGAAGTTCAATATTGTCGTGCAAGGTCTGATGTATTATCACCTATTGAAACTCAACAAACATATCAATTGCGGTGGACCACCGGACGATTTTCATCTAATACTCTCTTGTACGCCATTCAAGAACCTTCATACAAAGAAAGGAAGCATCAATAAGAGACTCTGCAAATTCATCGCGACAAAGTGCAAGTTGTTGAAGCAATACAAACACGGCGACAACATAGCGCCTGCATTAATCAATGCTGGATTCAAGCGCCCAATAATCAGAATAAACTATTTAATGTCTTCGGAATTCATCAACGAAGAGAACAAACGAAAACTTCAGAGTTTGAAATAGAATTGTAATTTATCGAAATAAACAAGTGCATAACTGAAACAATAATTGTAATCTTTGTCATCATTAAAATGAATTCTTCGCATCACAATGGAAAACACTTTACATTTAGCATGGCTAGACTGAGAACAATGATCGCTAAGGAAACGAAATATTCCACAATTTGTGTAAGAATTCTCGTATGGAATGAGACCTGACCACCAAATAGGTTTTACTCGACTACACTCTGTACAAATTCAACACCCGAAGGATAGAATTGCCGGAGAAGGATCGGTCATTGAAATTTAGAGATATGATACATCGATCTATGATTACAAAAAAGGATCACTAATCTCATGTGAAAACTTATCATATTTCACGAATAGAATTCCACAGTGCATGTATATTTCTCAATCAGTTGCACTAGCCCAGACATAGTAGAAGAAGAAGAAAACGCGTCTTTGACAAGCAACCGATTGGAGTGCGGAACAAATAAATAAATATTTTTGTCAACACAGTTGTCCATTTGTATGAGTAGGAAAAAGGAGCCGTCCAAGGCTTGCAGTGGGGGCCAAGATATGGCAAAACGGGAAGTAAGGCAAGATAACTGATTGCGGCCGGCCGTTCGCGACAACTTTTACAATCGCATTGGGGTTCACTGCCTGGGAGATGATACGAAGCCTTCGCGAAAAGCGAATCTATTATCAGATGCCACAATGCAAACGAAACATTTTACGAGCACGACGTGCAGGCCAAGTCTACATTTCTAATTACATAGTCTTCGTAACACAGGGCACGCAAACGTATCTGAAATAATTTCCAAGTGGCAATCAGATTTTGGGAGAAGCGGATCACACAACTGCCATCAGAAGTGCTTAACCAATATACAATGAAGATGAGCGTTATGCATAAACACAATGGAAGATATGTTATATTAATTATAATAACCAGATCAGCGCAGGTCACACATAAACGTAGATCCAATTCACAAAATATACTAGAGATTTCACATAACCATACAGAAAAAACTATCACATTATTTTAGTGTCATAGCATCTAGGCACTACAAATGGAAAGGCCATACTGTAATTTTATAAGTCTTTAGCTCATAACATTGTAAAACGCAAATTCCACACTAAAGATCATTTTCTTCTTTAAATTTTCAAAATCAAAACTGCACGCTATTTCTTGCATTTCTCTAAAGATATAGATTAAAAAGTTGTGCATATACCCACACATACTTTACAAGATATTTGTTTGTGGATTAATTGCTAAAATTTATCGGTTCACATTCAGGAGAAGTGGTGACTACCACACATCAGTAAGAGTTTAATCACAATTTGAACAAGTGTTGCGATTTATGATCAGTGTTGTAGAACGTGTAATTTCACAATACGCAAGCTTTAGGTCGATCACTTTGACGAGCACTCTTTCACGATGTCAGAGAAGTTATCCGAATGGATTGATATTTTCTGTATACACTATAACATAATGCGAATTCTTTATGTCGTGGATATTAAAAGTTACGAATATTTTTCGAACGAAAATTTACTTAAGACTCGAAGAAAGGGTCACCCGCGTCGTCGAAGACGTTTCGGCAACACGCCGTGCCGCGTTTCCCCAATGCCGTACCCGAAACCGAACGCGATTCTGTGCCCGACGCGTTAACGCGGTACCGCACGCGAGCGTGTTGCTTTTTCCGGAAACGGGTTCGTCGACCCGGGTGACCCTTTCTTCGAGTCTTAAGTAAATTTTCGTTCGAAAAATATTCGTAACTTTTAATATCCACGACATAAGGAATTCGCATTATGTTATAGTGTATACAGAAAATATCAATCCATTCGGATAACTTCTCTGACATCGTGAAAGAGTGCTCGTCAAAGTGAACGACCTAAAGCTTGCGTATTGTGAAATTACACGTTCTACAACACTGATCATAAATCGCAACACTTGTTCAAATTGTGATTAAACTCTTACTGATGTGTGGTAGTCACCACTTCTCCTGAATGTGAACCGATAAATTTTAGCAATTAATCCACAAACAAATATCTTGTAAAGTATGTGTGAGTATATGCACAACTTTTTAATCTATATCTTTAGAGAAATGCAAGAAATAGCGTGCAGTTTTGATTTTGAAAATTTAAAGAAGAAAATGATCTTTAGTGTGGAATTTGCGTTTTACAATGTTATGAGCTAAAGACTTATAAAATTACAGTATGGCCTTTCCATTTGTAGTGCCTAGATGCTATGACACTAAAATAATGTGATAGTTTTTTCTGTATGGTTATGTGAAATCTCTAGTATATTTTGAATTGGATCTACGTTTATGTGTGACCTGCGCTGATCTGGTTATTATAATTAATATAACATATCTTCCATTGTGTTTATGCATAACGCTCATCTTCATTGTATATTGGTTAAGCACTTCTGATGGCAGTTGTGTGATCCGCTTCTCCCAAAATCTGATTGCCACTTGGAAATTATTTCAGATACGTTTGCGTGCCCTGTGTTACGAAGACTATGTGATTAGAAATGTAGACTTGGCCTGCACGTCGTGCTCGTAAAATCTTTCGTTTGCATTGTGGCATCTGATAATAGATTCGCTTTTCGCAAAGGCTTCGTATCATCTCCCAGGCAGTGAACCCCAATGCGATTGTAAAAGTTGTCGCGAACGACCGGCCGCAATCAGTTATCTTGCCTTACTTCCCGTTTTGCCATATCTTGGCCCCCACTGCAAGCCTTGAACGGCTCCTTTTTCCTACTCATACAAATGGACAACTGTGTTGACAAAAATATTTATTTATTTGTTCCGCACTCCAATCGGTTGCTTGTCAAAGACGCCTTTTCTTCTTCTTTTACTATGTCTGGGCTAGTGCAACTGATTGAGAAATATACATGCACTGTGGAATTCTATTCGTGAAATATGATAAGTTTTCACATGAGATTAGTGATCCTTTTTTGTAATCATAGATCGATGTATCATATCTCTAAATTTCAATGACCGATCCTTCTCCGGCAATTCTATCCTTCGGGTGTTGAATTTGTACAGAGTGTAGTCGAGTAAAACCTATTTGGTGGTCAGGTCTCATTCCATACGAGAATTCTTACACAAATTGTGGAATATTTCGTTTCCTTAGCGATCATTGTTCTCAGTCTAGCCATGCTAAATGTAAAGTGTTTTTCATTGTGATGCGAAGAATTCATTTTAATGATGACAAAGATTACAATTATTGTTTCAGTTATGCACTTGTTTATTTCGATAAATTACAATTCTATTTCAAACTCTGAAGTTTTCGTTTGTTCTCTTCATTGATGAATTCCGAAGACATTAAATAGTTTATTCTGATTATTGGGCGCTTGAATCCAGCATTGATTAATGCAGGCGCTATGTTGTCGCCGTGTTTGTATTGCTTCAACAACTTGCACTTTGTCGCGATGAATTTGCAGAGTCTCTTATTGATGCTTCCTTTCTTTGTATGAAGGTTCTTGAATGGCGTACAAGAGAGTATTAGATGAAAATCGTCCGGTGGTCCACCGCAATTGATATGTTTGTTGAGTTTCAATAGGTGATAATACATCAGACCTTGCACGACAATATTGAACTTCTGTTGATTCGTCATCGTTGCAGAGACTGGTAGAAGAAAATAATTGCGTTGCCGTGGTAGTGGAATATATCACGTGACAAGATTTTATGTACTTTCCATCTCAGATATGTGTAATTTCAACAAATCCGTAATGAATCGTGCGATATAGACCGCTTGTATATGATAATTTGATCCGACTGCTTTCTTGATGTACGCAATGCCCATTGCAATGATTACAATTACGTCTGGTCTAGTGTATTTCAATTCTTCGTTGGCAAACCTCAAAAACTCCGCCATCAATCCCAATGGCCCTTCAGACGTTGATGTGCAGATATTTTTATAAGTATTGTAGATTCAGCATATAAATTCTTGCACCTTCAGTTCTGTAGTTTGTACCATATCTCCGAATACGACCATGTCTAGGACGTATTGAAATGCAGCGATAATGAAATCGTTTCGCGGCTCCTCCTTTTCGAAGCAGTTTTTTATCACATCTTCCCATGACTTATGGTATCGAGTACAAAATCTGTCCATCTTTTCAAAGTAGAGCAATTGTCTCTTCTGTTTTCAAGTGCACGTCTACACTTAATTAAAAGCATATCTATGTTTATTTTATTGATTAAAATTTTATTATCTGATTTAGAATGCTATAATCTCCACCTGTCGTGAGAATTATTGTTTTGATTATGTTTCAAGTATTCACTCGACTGATATTCTATGAGTTGTGAACTTACCACTCGAGATAATTATTGCCTTGTATTTGTTTCAATTGTTCACTCGATTGACACAAGTAAGTACCTCTAAGATGGGAATGCCTAATAACTCTGAGTTGCATTTCACATTTGATATTTCTGTGTGGTTCATTAGAAATTTCTGTTGCAAAATATTACAAAAATTGACGTAATTAAATTTGTTTCTCGTTTTGGATTGAGTATCGTTGCTACCAATTAATAATTTGGACTGTCTCTACATTTTCAATAACAATATCGCATCTCTACAAACTTATCCGACTTGGCAACCACTTTGACGAAAGATTTCCATTTCAGGGAGAGGATGCGAAAAGATAGTGACCCCAGCGAGTGATATCGACATCTATTTGCGCTGCACAATAAACTATATCGCCTTTGAACTCTCTTATCTGACCTCTAGAGCGCCCCGTTTGCTGGACAAAGTAATATAGCCCCTAACCCTTTGAGTGATAAAGCATGCGCTGTGCTATGGTCACATAGATATAGACATAAAGTCTCCTGGCTATGAGGAAAAGAGTGAAAACCGTGCATATTTCCTATGTCTTGGATACCTCCATCAAGGTTCGTAGTGTTTGTTAGAATGAAAATTGTATATTGATCGATTTTATGATGGTTCAATGACAAATTATTTTCCTCTGTTGATGTTTACATGTCGCCGCGTGTTCCTCTGTTCTTCAGCGTTAAGTCTGTGCTATTTCGCCATTGATAGATTGATTAGCTATTATTTCTCTATGTGTTGGACGGTGCGCAGGTTTGGCTCTCTATTAATTGTAGCTTATGATTGTGTTGTTTCTCGTTATTTCCTTGCGTCTATGCTGTTCACTTAATAAGAAATTAAAAGTTGAGTAATGTTGGAATATGAAACTGAGATTCCCTATTGCGCTCGAAATGTTATGACAAATATTCACGCTATTGCAAAGATGGTTCTCACGTCTCAGACTTTTATAATACAATTTGTAATTTGATTGTAATCGTATTGATTAAGAATATCTTCTTTGTAGTGGTATAGATTTTATTTCCTCTTGTCGCTCGTGTTCCGTGGTCTTCCATACATCTATCGGCATCCGTCTTCAATAAATCATGTAGGTCAGATATCATTAGATCTGGTTGTTGGCTAGGAGCGCGCTATATGGTGAAGTTCATTTTTAACATGTCTATTTTCTGATGAGTTTGATTTTTTCTTCTAATTTACTGAATGATAGATTACTACGTTGTTTTGATTAGGAATATCTTCTTTGTATTGGTATAGATTTTATTTCCTCTTGTATTCGTGTCGTTCTGTTTGTTGGCTAGGAGCGTGCTATGTGGTGAAGTTTTTAACATGTCTACTTTCTGATCAGTTTGATTTTTTCTTCTGATATACTGAATGATAGATTACTATGTTGTTTTGATTAGGAATATCTTATTTGTATTGGTATAGATTTTATTTTCTCTTGTGTTCGTGTCGTTCTTTGTTGGCTAGGAGTGTGCTATGTGGTGAAGTGGAATATCTTCTTTGTATTGGTATAGATTTTATTTCCTCTTGTGTTCGTGTCGTTCTTTGTTGGCTAGGAGTGTGCTATGTGGTGAAGTGGAATATCTTCTTTGCATTGGTATAGATTTTATTTCCTCTTGTGTTCGTGTCGTTCTGTTTGTTGGTTAGGAGTGTGCTATGTGGTGAAGTTTTTAACATGTCTATTTTCTGATGAGTTTGATTTTTTTCTTTTCTTCTTGTGTTCGTGTCGTTCTTTGTTCTGTTTGTTGGCTAGGAGCGTGCTATGTGGTGAAGTTCGTTTTTAACATATCTATTTTCTGATGAGATTGATTTTTTCTTCTGATTTTCCTCTTGTGTTCGTGTCGTTCTTTGTTCTGTTTGTTGGCTAGGAGCGTGCTATGTGGTGAAGTGGAATATCTTCTTTGTAGTGGTATAGATTTTATTTCGTCTTGTGTTCGTGTCCCATAGTCTTCCAGTGTCTCTGCTGTTCACAGTTAATTACATACAACTATCAGAACTTCCCGCTATTGCACTGATGGTTCTCACGTATAGGAATATTAGACGTTTTATAATACAATTTGTAATTTTGATTGTAATCGTATTGATTAAGAATATCTTAAATGCGCTATCAATTCTGATTCATTGAAAACTTCCACTAATAAAAATATTGTGTTTGATTTGTGATACCTATTCAATGCTAATGTATCATACCTGTAATAAGTATTGTTACGTGTATTGTGTTCCTTCTATTTCAGATTTTTGGCTAAGTTTTTTCCCATTCACGTAAGTTTTTCCCATTCACGCAGAGTCATAACATAATTCCTAATGACTTTAATAAATATATTTTCACTTGTACTTTTGTGTATGGCTATCCTTTGCATGTAAACTGCACACCTGTTGTAGCTGGAAAAATTACGATTCAAGTCGACTCAGGCTGAAAAAATGACGAAAGTCGACGGCCTAGGCTGAAAAATGACGAAAGTCGGCGGCCCCAGGCTGAACGGTAAACGCACACGCAGCCCTCCGGCAACGCGACGCCCAAGTAGGAATATTGTGAAAGAAGTCAGCCCAGGGTGAATGGTAAGCACGCAGCCCTCCGGTCACGCTCCGCCCACCTGTCATGGGAAGGAAGTCGGCCCAAGTATGACGAAAGAAGTCAGCTCAGGATGAATGGTAAGCGCGCAGCCCTCCGGCCACGCTCCGCCCACCACAGCAACCCTCCACCCGAGCACCACCCTGTTACAGGTGGTGAAGGTTTTTTCGGCTGGGTTTTTCTCCTTCACCTGATTGGCGTCACAATTCCCAGCACTATTGACTTTAATAAATATATCTCAACTTGAATGACTTTAATAAATATATTTTCACTTGTACTTTTTGTGTATGACCCTTCTTTGCATGTCTCTGCATGTAAACCGCTCACCTGCTGTATCGGAAAAATATGTGAAGTCGGCCAAAGAAGTCTGCCCAGGCTGAAAAATATGCTACGATGAGCGCACGCGCAACCCTCCCCCACCGATAAGCGCGCTGACAACCCTCCCCACACGCGCCGCGCAGGGAAAAATACGCGCAGGGCTCAGGGTAGGGGGGGGGTGCTGGATTCGCCCCGGGCTGGGCTCTGCCCCACCTAGTACTACTGATACTTACTGTTGTCTATAACTCAGTTTTTAAACCTGCTTTAGTTACTTTTTTTTATATGGTGTGGAAATAGATATATTCAGTTTTCAAGTGATGATATTGATATTGACCTCCTAGGGACTTCGCGTAGTAGAAATGACTTGGTTTCACTGCTTCATTCCTGTGGTTTCTCAAATCATATCAAAATGGCCAATTGTATTACTGACACCACGAGCACCATTCTTGATGTATTTATTACAAACGATGATAAACACAAATTATATTAATGATCGCTTACCACTAGTAGTGTCTGCGTGTATAAAATATGCACAAGACAGGTATGCTTAGATTTCAAGACGTAAATTCTGCTACGCTTGACACTTTTTGTTGTAAATTTGCTTATGTAAATTCGAAATTTCTGACTCCTTACCGAGAGAAGAGCAGTGATTATGATGCTTTCTTTTTACTTGTGAAACATATTTATGATGACCCGGCGTCGGGTAAGTGGCGCCCCCATCACCTGGCAGCAGCCGCAGTAGCCCCCCTCCTGCACTCACGGTTGGGTCGCCGCAGGAGGGAGACCCCCACGTATAGCTGTGCGTGACTTTCCCGTGTGTGGGGAAATTTCTGCTGGTAAAACTGCTCCTGGCAGTTGAGTGGACTCGGAGGTTGCTTTGGACCCTTCGGGGTCCCTCCGGGAGTACAACACACTACTTTGGCCCCTGCTTCCGTGGTCCTGGAAGGCCCGGCCAGGATTATTCAGCTGGTCGCCATCTTCCTTTTCATTACTTTTCCTTTCTCCACTCCTTCACTATCTAATTTTCCTCCCTTCACCTTCTTTGGCGGCAAGGGTCAAACTTGGGCAGTCTTTTCACCCCCCCCCCCCCCAGAAGCTGCACTAGGGTATAGTGCAGAGGCAAGTGTCAGCGTGTGGGACACGTTCCCTCGTAGGGCTCGATGGTGGGCGACACACCTGCTGCACCAAACCACTTCTTTCTTTGTATGGATTCTTCACGCTTAAAAAAACATGATCAGCGCCATAAGCGGCGCCGCACCGAAGCACCAGTGAACTCATTCAGCCTGTCTTCAGAACCATGGTTTCCGAAATTCCTGGTACTCCATTCTGAAGATGAGACAAAGCACTTACTAAGATGTCACCTTTTGTCATTGCCAGGGAAATAGATAAATAAAATCAATCGGAAAGACCTACACTGCAAAGAAACTGTCATCTGAGGACCTTCATATCGGAGCAAACCAGGGAGCAAAGCTCGGCCCTCCAAGCTGTGAAGAAAATTGGTAACATACCGGTCTCCATTGCAAAACACAGAAACCTCACCATTGTCAGAGGTGTGATCTCGGAAAGTGAGCTTCTCGAATGCACCGACTCTGAGATTGGTGAAGGCTGGCGAGAAGAGGGTGTCGTGGCAGCAAAGCGAATAGTGATGCGCCGGGACGGTAAAGAAATCGCAACAAAACACATTGTTCTATCCTTTCAACTAAACAAGCTTCCTGCAACCATGTAGGCTGGTTACCTCAACTGCCACGTGCGACCCTATGTCCCTAATCCGCGGCGTTGTTTCAAGCGTCAGCGCTTCGGACACGGGTCTCAGGTCTGCCGTGGACAGGAAACATGTCCCAGATGCTCTGGTACAGATCACTTAGCAGAATCCTGCCGAAATGAAGTGCGGTGTGCAAATTGTAAGGGTGACCATCCTGTCTACTCCAGATCCGGATGGCAACGGTCCAGGTCCAGGTAACGGATGGAAAGATGAGAAAGAAATCCTTAGAATCAAGGCAGAGCAAAATATCCCGTATAAAGATGCAAATGCGCATTCAAACTTCAGGAAAAAGGTCACGTTCTCCGAAGTGGTGCGCAAGGGAGTGGCACCACAGAGGAGGTCTCTGGACACCAAAACTGCTGGGCTTCCACCTCATACCCCCCCCCCCCCAGAAAGAGGGAGATACGGAAGCATCTCCTTCTCCTTCCAGTTTCATTACTTCCCATGTGCCTGCAGCGGCCTCAGCTCAGGTTGCTTGCACGGCATCCGTCTGGGATGGATTGCCCAAAGACCCATCCCAGGCATCTGCTCTTAACATGGAGCTCGACGACGAAGACTGTGCTTCACAGAAGTCGTCTTCGAGTCTCCCAGGCACTTTCTCGCAATCAAAAGAGAAACGCGAGAGATCGAGTGGTAGAGGCAGAGGCAACAGACTCACGGACCTCTTCCGGACCTCGAGGCCTCTTCCCCAACATACATGACATACATGACCTTCTTGAAAAGTACAAAGCTGTCTGTTTCTGTTTGCAAGAGACATACCTGAACAAACAAAGTATACATCCATCCATTCAATATATGTTTTAAGAAATGGTCGTGCGGACACCTCACGTTCATCTGGAGGTATGGCTCTGATTACTCCACAGTCCATTCCTTTCAATTCCATTCCACTTGTTACAGACTTTGAGGCTGTAGCTGGGTGATTCAATCTCAACTCAGGCAAGATGGTCCGGGCACCATTAGTAATTTTTATTGAAAAAATATGTGTTGTAGCCTAGCTCAGAGTGCGAAGGGGACAGCAAGTGTTTTTTTTTTTCTCTAGTTTTCATAGTTCCTGAGAAAAAAAAAATCCGAAAGAATATGGCAGGTCCAGGGCACGTTTAAGCATAGCGATTTTGACGTTCAATATCTGTCCAACGAACGCGTTCACGGCTTTGAATTTTTTTCCACGCACTGTCACATATGTTGGCTTCCAGTGCTTGGATTCGGTTCTGGTGGGGATTTTGTTATTTTGCAGCTAAAAATACGCAAAATTGGTGGAGACGACAAAAATCGCTCACATTCCTGCCACTTGTCTATGCCACTTGTCTAGGCCAGGTTGGTGTCACGCATGGAGGCGTCTACATCACGTGACATTTGAAAAAATGTGGTTTTCGAGCGCGCATATCTAAAGAACCCCACCTCGAATATTCTTCAAACTTCGTAGGCACAGGCTTCCATATATGATATTTGAGTGCACAGGAACTCGAAGTTTTTTTCCTTGCACGATAAAAGTTAGAGCGCGCGAAAGGTTCAGTGTCGGACTGTGGTGCCTGTAATGACCATGGAAGACCTGCGACGAGTTCACTGGTCGATATTCGAGTTTTTCTTGAGACAGCGGACCGTGGTAAGTGTAGTCTACCCAAGGAGACGTCCTTCAGTTAGCATTGAAGCATAGACAACGATTTCTGTGTCCGTCGGCGAGTACTTTGCCGTGGCTGGAGCCGCCACCGCTGCTAATGAACAGCCAGAAGAGTAACAGGATTCGCGCCACCCGCTCTAGAGTCGTATCCGGCTTCAGGTACAAAACCCAAGTTAGTTTGTAGTCATTACGAGAGTGAGTTGCCTCTAGCTTTTGCCAGCAGTGATTTCGTTTATAACAGGTGTGTTTTGACACTGTTTCGATTCGCCGTCGCTTTGCCGTCTGAATCTTCGCCATGGACATGAAATTAAGTAAAGACCGTGTCTACCGCGCGAACTACATGAACAGGCACAGACAGAAGATATATTTTCAAAGGAACTCCGCCCGTGTATCTTCGCTGGACGTTGCGTTGATGACAATCGTTCTGACGCCTGAACAGTATGTAACTGGCGCGAATCTGACTATCTTTGCCACAACTGCTAATGTAATCAGTCCAATGTAAATAAAGAGTGACTCATCTCTACCGGCATGGTCTAGAGTGCTGGACGTAAACATCGAATTTACTTTCGCGTAGCGGGCAAGCAGTGACACACACACTCAATCTACATTTCTCTATAGTGTCCTTGTGAAACCGTCGTGCTGCTTTCGAAGTCCTGCGAGAATATTCGACTAGTTGGGTTCCCAAATAGCAGCACGAACAGCACGGGCTGCTGTCACAAGAAAAACTCGAATGTCGACCAGTGAACTTGTCGCAGCGCTTCCATGGTAATTACAGGCACCACAGTTCGACACTGAAACTTTCGCGCGCTCTAACTTTTATCGTGCAAGGAAAAAACCTTCGATTTTCTGTGCACTCAAATATCATATACGGAAGCATGTGCCTATGCAGTTTGAAGAATTTTCGAGGAGGGGGTTTTTTAGATATGAGCGCTCAAAAACCGCATTTTTTCAAATGTCACGTGATGTAGACGCCTCCATGCGTGACACCAACTTGGCCTAGACTTTTAAATTTGGCATCAAATTATATAGCTCAGTCTCCGCTACAGGGAGATGCCTTTCTCGTTTCACTGGCATGCACAGAAGTGCCGCAATAGCCGCAAGAATATGAGCGATTTTCGTCGTCGCCACCAACTTTGGGTATTTTTAGCTCCGCAATAACAAAATCCTCGCCACAACCGAACCCAAGCACTAGAAGCCAACACAGCTGACAGTGCGTGGAAAAAAATTCAAAGCTGTGAATGCGTTCGTTGGACAGATATTGAACGCCGAAACCGCAATGGCTGAAAGCGCGCCGGACCTGCCATATTCTTCCGGGATTTTTTTTCTCGGGAACTACGGAGACAAGAGAAGAAACACTTGCGCTCCCATTCTCAGTCTGAGTCAGGCTACAACCTATATTTTTTTTTCAATAACAATCACTCATGGTGTCTGTACCAGCTTGCTTGAGCTGAGATGGAATCACCCAGCTGTACAAATATGCCTCGACAGAGTCATTACACCGTGTTCATTGTACCTGCCCCCTTCAGTAGTAATCCACCAGACAGACATTGAGCGTTGAGTCTTGACATTGAGTCTTTGCGACCAGCTGCCTCAACCTTTCCTTATTCTTGGGGATCTAAATGCTGACAGTCCCCTGTGGGGCAGCAAAAGGTTAGACATCAGAAGGGAAATGCTGGAAACGGTTCTGATGTCAAGGTCAATTTGCTTGCTCCATACGGGACAAGCTACTTATGTCAATGCAGCGACACAAAGCTTTTTTGTCTAGATATCTCGCTGTGCAGTCCCTCTCTGTTTAGCTGCTTAGACTGGGCAGTTGAGCAGAATCCACGAGGGAGTGGCCACTTTCCTGTCATCGTGAAATTGTGTGGTGCTACAAATACACTCACAACGCGACCACACCGATGGAAACTAGCTCAGGCTGACTGGAGTGTATTCCAAAGGGAAGCCAACCTCCAGTCCTCTTCTTTTGAACACATGTCAATCGAAGAGGCAAAGAGGTAAATCTCTTGTCGCAAGCACAATCAGGGCTGCCGCCAACAATCTATTCCACAGACATTGGGTCGGCTCCCCAAACGTCCAAAACCTTCGTGGACTGACGATTGCGCAAAGACTAGACGGAACAGAATCGTGGCTGCGGTACCTTTCGCAGATACCCCACATCACAGAATCTTCTTGCCTTCAAAAACCACGTGTCAAAGCAAGGTGGACAAGAAAGCAAGCAAAAAGGCCTTCTTGGCACAACGTTTCTTCTTTAACACATGGGACCCATCAAAGAAAGTATGGGATTGGGTCCGGAAAGTTAAAGGAGACTACCAGGGTTTCTCCATTCCCCTCCTTCAGGTCAGTGGTGTTCCATGGCAGAATTTAGACGAACAGGCCGACCTCCTAGGTCAACATTTCCAGAGTGTTTGCAGTTCTGCACATTACAGCAAAAGGTTCCTGTCTGTAAAGAACAATGCAGAAAAGCAAGTGGTTTCAACTGTGTGTGGTGAAAATTATGCATACAACCAGCCGTTCACTATGGTTGAGCTCCTGCGAGCATTGTGCTCAGTGTAGGTCAGTGCTCCTGGTCAAGAGAGGGTGACATATTCCATGATACACCTACCTATCAGAGGAATCCAAAGGGTGTCTTCTAAACTTCTTCAACAAAGTCTGGGACAACGGACAGATGCCAACAACATGGAAGGTAGCAACTGTAATTCCACTTCTGAAACCTGGCAAAGAAGCTTCAGATCACACCAGCTACAGGCCCATTGCCCTCACCACCTGTTTGGGCAAAACATTCGAAAGAATTGTCAACAACCGATTAGACTTGAATGCAATAACTGTTTCACGTTAAACTGTTTTAAGCACCAATGTGGATTCCGAGCTGCACGTTCAACGACAGACCATCTTGTTCGCTTGGGGGCCACAATCCGAGCAGCGTTTGTCAGGCGGAATCACTGTGCCTCTGTATTCTTCGATTTAGGAAAGGCATATGATACCGCATGGAGGTATGGTATCATCTGAGATCTGTACTTTTTAGGGATACCGGGCCGGCTTTTACGTTGCATCAGTAAGTTTCTCAAACACAGAACTTTCAAAGTCCAATTGGGCACCACTCTCTCACAACCATTTCTTCAGGAGAATGGAGTTCCTCGGGGCTCCATGCTCAGTGTGACGTTATTCACCGTGAAAATGAACTCGATAGCCACTGCAATCCCTCCGTCTATATCGTATTCGTTGAACGTGGATGACATTCAAATCTCTTACTCGTCTGCAAATTTGGCAACTTGTGAGAGGCAGTTACAACTGGCAATAAACAGACTGGTTAAATGGGCAAACCAGAATGGATTCAAGTTATCTTCAGAAAAGACTATCTGCATCCTGTTTACCACAAAAAAAAGTGACTACTTTCGAACCCTACACTTGCCATGAATGGTCAAGTCATTGCTGTCCGAGAAGAACACAAATTTCTGGGAATGGTATTTGATAGAAAGCTTACGTTTTTTCCGCACATCAAACAACTAAAGCAAAACGCATAAAATATTCCTCTCATGAAAGTTATCGCTCACAAGTCTTAGGGAGCAGATAGAACAACCCTCCACAAGATATAGGCATCAGTAATTCGGTCTAAGATGGACCATGGTTGTGTTGTTTACAGTTCTGCGCGTACGTCAGTCCTCAGGTTAATTGACCCAGTACATCATCAAGGCCTGCGATTAGCACTTGGAGCTTTCTGCACCTCACCAGTGGAAAGTTTGTACGTTGAGTCTAATGAGTGGTCTCTGGACAGACGACGGTCTTACCTTAGTATTCTTTATGGTCTTAAAGTTAAAAGCCACAGGCAGAATCCTGCCCTGCCTTGTGTCCAAGGCACAGGGCTTCAGCGACTGTTTGTAAACAGACCATCAGTGATACGACCTTTTAGCATGCAAGCCTTGGAGTATCAAGAGTTTGATAACCTTTTGTATCAGGATTCCTGGATCCTAGAACAGGGTGACAAAGTGCTCCTTGGCAATCACAGCAGCACTTGAACGACTCCTTAACAAAGTACAATAAAAAGGATAAGCCGCCCTTAGTCCTTCAGCAAGAGTTCTTCGAATTAAAACATTCCTTTGGTCACCACACTGAAATATACCCAGATGGGTCACGGACTGCTGACAGCGTTTCCTGCGCCATGGTATCTGCAGCGGTGACACGGTCGCACCGTTTAAATCCAGCAGCATCAATTTTTACTGCTGAAGTATACGGACTGATCTTGGCACTTAATTTTATGTTGCAAACACGTATTGAATCTGGAGTAATTTACACAGACTCTCTTAGCTCTCTGCATGATATGAGTAGTCTGCAGCGGGCTAAGAACCTTCTAGTTCAGAGAGCACGTTCTTTGGCCAATAGGATAATAAACAAAGGTTATAACTTAACATTTTGTTGGGTGCCCAGTCACGTGGGTATCCCAGGAAATGAACTTGCAGACCAAGCCGCAGCAACAGCTCTTTCATCAGAATTAGCCCATTCGACATCTGTTTCCATGACTTCAGACGTACACAGACGTCAGCCGTTCTGAGATGAACAAGCTGTGAACAAGTTTCATCTTACAAAACCACACGTAGGGCATAAGGTACATGCAATCCAGCAACGCTCCAGGACGTGCTGAGACACAGGCTCAGAATTGGGCACACATTTTGGTCGCACGGCCATCTACTTCGTGGAGACTAGCCACCGCGGTGCACCCATTATAACGAGCAACTCTCCATCCTTCACGTTCTCATCACGTGCCCACAACACGAACCTCATCGCCAGCGCTACTTCACTGAATGCTACAAGCATTGTACACCTCTTCACCCAGCACTCTTGTTGGGTGATGAGCCTGTCATTCCTTTTGATAATGTCCAGAACTTTTTTAGGGACATAGGCCTGCTTGGGAGCCTATAACATTTTAGTTACCTTCCTCAAGGGAACTTTACACACACTTCTTTTAATTACATCAGTATATTTTTAGGTTGAATTTCATTCACTTTATTCTTATAACTAGATTCATCTGTGTTCATAACCATGTTTGGCGCATTATGACGTTTGTAGTCGCTGCGCCAGAAAACCCGTAATCATTATCATTATCATCAACATTTATGGTGACTGCTATCCGTCGAAAAGGATTCGCAAGGCTAAGCGCGCAAAGAAACGTTGGGTTGCCCATAAATTATTCTCACTCATTTGGAAAAAGCATCCATTATGGACGGGTTTTCTGAAAACGAGGGACTGAACGAAGTTATCAGAATATAAGAAAATGTGTAAGTTTGTAAATGGCGAACTAAGAAAGGTGAAACAGAATTATTACAGTAATCTGTTTGATGTTTCATGTTGTAAGAAAACATTGTCAGCACGGGAAATACAAATGAAATTGATAATATAGTTACCGCTGGAAATACTGTAACTGAAGCTAACTATAGTACTGAATTTGTGGAATACTGTCACTAATAATAATCATGCTAATATATATAACAAACATTATGCAAACGTTGGCAGGCATTCCCAAGAAATATTGACGCGAGTAGAGACACGATTGCATTAATGCTCAGAGCAGCCAGAGAGAGAGAGCCGAATCACCGGTGCGCGCGCTGAACCACTCGTCGTCATGTAACAATATTCTCCTCACGGAGAGGTTTATCATCCTGATCAACTGCCTACGAATGGTAGGGTTTTAGGCGTGAAACATGTACGACGTCTTCTTTTGACGTTCTCCGGGATGGTCGACGTGCACTGTCAGTAACCTGGACGACGTAATTGACCGGCGATATTTGACGAAGAATTTCATACGGGCCGAAATAGCGCCGCATGAGCTTCACAGAGAGGCCAACTTTGCGCTCGGGTATCCACACCCACACGAGGGCTCCTGGGTGGTACTGGGCATCGGCGTGCGCGTCGTCGTAACGGGCCTTTTGGTCGGCTTGGGAGAGCATCGTATGCGTGTGAGCGAGCTGGCGGCTTTCTTCGGCGCGACTCATGAGTTCGGTGACAAAATCCGTCCTGTGGCCGGCATCGAGGTAAGGAAACAACATGTCCAAAGTGGTGTCCCTATTGTGGGCGAAGACGAGGAAAAACGGGCTGAAGGAGGTGACGTCGTGTCGGGAGGTGTTATACGCATAGGTCACGAAAGGGAGAACTGTGTCCCAGTTGGTGTGGGCGGCGTCGACGTAGATAGAAAGCATATCCGCGAGGGTGCGGTTCAGTCGCTCGGTGGTGCCGTTGCATTGTGGGTGGTACGCGGTTGTAGTGAGTCGGCGGATCTGGCAGGCTTGGAGTAGCTCTGAGACAATGGTCGACAAGAAGGCCGCACCTCGGTCAATTAGGAGTTCTCTGGGCGCCCCGTGGCGCAGTGTAACCTGCTCCAAAGGGAACGTGGCTATGTCAGGCGCGGTGCCGGTCCGAAGGGCTTTTGTCTCCGCGTATCTGGTGTGGTGGTCGACACAGACAATGATCCATCGGTTGGCATCATTCGAAGTAGGGAAAGGATCAAGGAGGTCGCGCCCAGGCGTTGAAAGGCGGCCAGTACGGGGAGAGATAGGCTGCAAGGGTCCTGGTCGCGCGGACGGCTAGTGCTTGCGTCGTTGACATTCAGTACAGCGCCGTACATACGCTGAAATGAAACGTCTCATTCCAGGCCAGAAGAACCGTCAGATCACCCTGTCGTATGTACGTGCAAATCCCAAATGTCCAGACGTTGCGTCATCATGAAGAGGCCGCAGAAGAGCTTGCCGAAGATGACGCAGGATCACGATCAAATATGGCTGTCCAAAAGGATCGTAATTTTTCTTGTAAAGGACTGAGTCACGAAGGGCGAAGTTCCTTGAGCGTCGGGATTGCTGTTGAGAAAGCGGAGCGTTGGCCTGCAGCATCTGGATGACCGATCGTAAAGTGGGATCGCGGCGTTATTCCCCAGAAAGCGGGAGGGGGTCGAAGGGAGTAGAGTCCACCAATGATGAGGTATTAGCGACATCCGGTAGAGCAGCGCGTGATAGAGCATCGGCATCAAGGTGTTTGCGACCGGCTTTGTGGACAATCTCGAAATCGTACTCTTGTAGCAACAGTGCCCATCGGGCGAGTTTCCCAGATGGCGCCTTGATGCTAGCGAGCCAACATAGCGAATGGTGGTCTATGACGATTTTGAAATGGCTCCCGTAGAGGTAGGGGCGAAACTTATGTACCGCCCACACGACCGCCAGACATTCTTACTCGGTGACGCTGTAGTTCTGTTCTGCAGCAGACAAACAACGACTGGCAAACGCCACTGGATGCTCAGCGTCATCAGGACGTTGGGTCAACACGGCGCCAAGGCCTGTACCGCTAGCGTCGGTATGGATCTCAACTGGCGCACGTGTATCAAAGTGGCGGAGCAGCGGTGAAGAAGTGAGAGCCGACTTCAAGCAACTGAACGAAGCTTCGTGGGCGTCTTTCCAGCAGAATGCAATGCCTTGCTTCAAAAGGTCGTTCAGGTGTCGTGCCTTACTCGCGAAGTGTTTGATGAATCGCCGGAAGTACGAGCACAAACCAAGGAAGCTTGTGACAACGACAACGACGACTCATGTCACGCGACTCATGCCACGCGAATTCTCATTCTGCCCATTAAATCATTGCCATCGTCATGCTGTGCTGCCTGTACCATTATGTATCTCGCATAACATTACCTGTAACTTTAACACGATACAGGGTGTTTCACGAAAATCCCGTGGCTGAATACTTCGTGAACAGATGGCGTCATCGAAGAAATTTCTTTTTGGTAAAGATCCCTGGGACATCGGCTATGAACTGAGTAGTCAGCGGCTCATTTGCGTTCGCTCACTAATTTAATAAACACCCTAACTTTTAAATTCTACTTCGCACGCTCACGGAACCTCTGTCGTACGCATCGGGACCTGAAGCGAAAAATATTGGTAGAAGAAAAAGAACCGCGTCGACACATAGTGATTTTTCCGAGTAATTAATTGGTTTCGGTTAACATATATCTTGCGCGGAGCAGTGCACCAATGCGCTTTTTGGATCAGCTATCCGTCTGTGAATTTCGTGTTCATCCGCCTCGATGACAAACGGGGGTTGCGGAAGATAAGGAAAGTTCCTTTTTAGGTTTCAGTAAGGCTTTTGATTGTATTGATCATAAAATATTCTTATCGAAGCGCTTTCGTTATGGTATCAGAGGTGTGGTATTAGGCATTGTGGTATTGATTCTTAATGCATCAACCACTCTGGTACGGTGACATGGAAGTTCGTATGTAGGCAATGTTAAAACTCTGGGAGTAGTGTTTCTTACAACATGTCGCGGGACGTGCACAACGCGCGTATAGTTTGAAGAATAAACTTTTTGTATAAGGATCGCGCTTGTTAAAATTTTAGAAAAAGATGACAAAGGTAAAAAGTAAAAGGGGGTAACAACTCCTATCTGCAAGTATTTAGTTACGGGTATAATAGGTGTAATATTGTTCTTCTACGCTTAGTAATTCTATTTACAATTTAGTGTTCAATACTTCCTCATAACGTGTGCAGCGTTAATACCAAAACGCACTATTTTTCGGATACGGGCAAGTAGACATACCGCCATCCAGATACCTCTATCCTGAAGTATTGCAGCACCCAATTAGACGACAACACGGGGGTACACATAACGTTCTGGTCTGCAGTCTGAATAAATGAACGTCACGACATAGCACGCTCCTAGCCGACCATCATACCGAATGGCAACGTTCTCGTCCCTGATTTGTTGAAAACGGCAGACAGAGCCTATTTTGTAGCCATAATGACGTACATATAATGGTAACATAAAAGACTCCGCCTCGCGTTATCCAAAAACCAAGAGCGAGAACGTTGTCCTTGGGGATGATCGTTGGTTAGCAGCGTGCTATATGTAGTGAAGATAAGGACCTATCAGATTCATCAATACAAAAGGTGTCACATCCAACAAGTTAAAATCGCCCTTTGGAACCGAGACAGTCGTCGGGCTGGCTTGGTAGAATTCATAGCCCCTTTAAGACTTGGATATTATTTCTCTCAATATAACTGTAATAGCTCCTCAATATCACTGTACGTGTCCTGTTAGAAATACGCCACACTTTGGCCTACCTCTCCGTCAAACGGCCTATGGTACACATTCCTTGACGTACCAGCTATATTGTGATTCAGGTATATTGTAATGAGGTTAATATTTTTGCTTTATCGAATGTTGACATGAAAATGATTTTTGTTAGTCATGTGCCAACCGAATCCGCGAATCCACGAATCCTCGAATCCTAGGCAGGGATTCGAGATTCGCGAATCCCAGTACCGAAAACGGCGAATCGAATCTTTCGAATCCAGCAACCACTTTTGTTTGCTTCTTTTTCAAATTGGCGCCTCCGGAGTCCGCCAAAAGCCTCATTGGCCGGCAGGTGTTTCCTTGTTTGTTTGTTTACATTGCTCTGGTCTGACAGAATTCAGGCAGGAACTGTTACATTACAAGTTTAAAAGTAACCTGGTTTTGGTTTCGATTGTTGCTTAGTTTTATGGAAATAATTCAAACTCGAGAATGCATTTCTTGTAGTCGATGAACAACATGTTAAATAAGTTACGTTTAAAAAGAACTATATGGGTATATTTTCTCCTGAAACAGAAGCATTATTTAACTTGTTAGGTATCACATTCTGCTTCAAAACACTTTTCACTACGGGTTTGTTTCTTTTTTTTTTTCTTGCTTTTCAAACTTTTTTTTGAAGAAAGGATTCGAAAGATTCTAGATTCTGTAAGACTCGTGGAGTCGTTGAACCTTCCTTGGATTCGGATTCGAAAAAGTTTCGATTCGTCCCATCTCAAATTTTTGTTGTGCAGTTTTGATTTTCGTGTGTTGTATTTTGACTCTTATTTCATATCAAATATTGAGTGTAGTGTAAGGGAGGCAGGACCTGGTCAAGATGTTTGGCTTTTTGGCCCTGAACTTCCACACCCTGAGTGTAAAATAAACTGGCACCTTTCCACCAAGTTGCCACTGTCCTCGATCGGGTTTGAACACGCGATCATGGGATTAGCAGGCGGACATGCTACCGACTAAACCATCGAGGGCGGCGCATTTAGTGATACAATGCATACACCCATCATTGTGCTGCCAATCAAGGGGCTGGTCGCCTGCTCTCGTTTTGTAAAGCATTAAACGTACTATAATTGCATGTGATCTTGTCACTAGCAGTTTTAGATTACATAATAGCAGTCGATGGAAATGCACCTGCATTGTTAGGGTACGAATGAAGCGCGAGCTTTGTTTTCAGTTCGTTATGCATTCTGAGGGAATAATCTTGGCTTGGAAATAAGGAATTATTACACTAACACGTACTACTCTTTTCAGTAATCTGGGTCCCAATTGTGGCAGCAGTAGGTGGCCTGATCGTCCTCATCTTATTGTGTTTCTGCATCTGTCACTTCTGCTGCGGCTGCTGTAGGAAGGACACCCACATCTCCAATACCACTGTCGTGCAACAGTCGGCAATGGCGTCCAGTGCTGCACCCACTGTCGTGATGGTTCCTGGATTCCAACCTACAATGGGACAACAGCAACCTGATCCAGGATTCACGAATTACACGTACAATCCAAATCAAGAGTGGTCACGTCGGGCCCATCTAGCGACACAAGAAATGACGCCACCACCATATGCGAAATAAACGGTCACGGTTTTGGACCATTTGAAGCAAAAATTTCTTTGTCAGAAATTTCTCGCATTTCCATCACCTCATGGCGCGATTTTTTCTTCTTTCTTGGCATCGGTATACACATGTTCTCAGTGATACATCCAAACCCTGGACGTTTGCTCTATGCTGATCGATCTCAAATGATATATGATGATGATGATTGTGTGATAAGCAATGACGCGCGCTCTTGTCTTATCAAGTGCACGAACACCTGCCTGTGCGATAGCGACTGCGGATGTTGAGGGCATACGTTGCGTTCTACTGAAGCGCTTAAAAAGGGTTTATTTACTGGGCCACGTAGCTACCAAACGTGTCGGTAGGAGGTCACGCCCTGCGCAGAGGGAACAGCAACAGCGATCTACACCGGTGAACCGCATAAGAACTGTGATCAAGCAGCGAACTTGCCGTTGGTGTGGACGTTTACGTCACCCAAGAAACTCTTGCCCTGCAAAGAACGTCACCTGCAATAAATGCCATAAAGGAGGCCACTTTGCAGCAGTTTGTCGCGCAGGGAAACGAGCAAGCGAAATGTAGGGTTTCGTGGGAGTCGTCAGATCGGTAGTAGGAGGGAGTGTCGTAGGAGATCCGTGTTCACTCAGCAACCTTGTCCCCTGGGCCCTGCCCCGAGTCATTCGCGTATTTTTCTCCCGTCCGGCGGGCGGCGCTTGGGTGGAGGCTCGTATCGGCGCGTGGCCGCAGGGCTGCGTGCGCGCTTACCCTCGCACACTTTTCAGCCTGGGCCGACTTCTTTCGTCATTTTTCCATCTGTGCGGAGCTCAATCGTAATTTTTTTCCCGATACAACAGCTGCAGAGTAGGCGGTTTACATGCAAAAGATAGCCATACACAAAAGTACAAGTGAAAATACATTTATTCAGGTCAATAGTGTAGAAAAGTAGGTTGTGACTCTATGTGAAGGTGAAAAAGCCAGCAAAAAAAATACCTGAAGCAGAAGAAACACAATACGATACACGTAACAAAGGTTACACTTATTACAGATCTGATGCAATAGCATTGAAGGGGTATCACACATCATACACAATATTTTTTATTAGTGGTAATTACGCATTTTCAATTAAGCAGAACTAAAATGGGATAGCACATCTAATCAAAGAAGATATTTTTAATCAATATTATTACAATCGAAATTACAAGTTTTATTATAAAAAGTCTCACATTATTATACGTGAGCACCATAGTGGAGTTTTAATTACAAAGTTCTGATAGGATGTATGTAACTTCAAGACAACAGCTAGTATTCCAATATAGCACAATTAATCAGATTCTTATGAAGTGACCGGAGGGGGTTGGCAGAGGGCCTTCGTTTACAGTGGGGCATTTTTCAACCTGGGCCGTCTTCTCTCACGAATTTTTTTTTCCAGCGCGCGGTGGGTGCTGCGCGGGTGCGGGACTGTCCGGGAGCTTACCAGCGGTCCAAAGGGCTGGGCGTGCCCTTATCGTCGTGTATTTTTCACCCTGGGCCGACTTCTGTGACGATTTTTCTGCCTGGGCCGACTTCGTTCGTAATTTTTTCAGGTGGTGCGTGAGTGGTTCACATGCAAGTACGTACACGCGGGTGAGGAGCTGTCTGAGTGCATACCGCCGAGCCGGAGGGCTGCGCGTGCCCTTGTCATTCTGTATTTTTTTTCACCTGGGCCGACTTCTTTGACAATTTTTCTGCCTGGGTGGACTTCATTCACATTTTTTCAGGCGGTGCGTGAGTGGTTCCGGGGACGGACTGTAAAGTGAATTTCAACCCAGGGTTATCTTATGATTTTATGAAAGCCTAGGAAGAGTATCAGTTACGAAATATTTCTTTTTGAATCCCTTTTTGTTTTGAGTAATCGAATTTCAAAGATTCGAGCGCAAAGCTCAGTACTCCCTCAGCAACAAGACTGGGTTGGCTCGTGTCGGCTACGGCTAGTCTCGCCTTTCTAGTCCGTCTCCCGGCCGGTCTATGGCGAAGCCGTAATGTTGTTTTGAGGTCCACATTTTTTGATAGTGTCCACATTGGAGTGTAATTTTTCCAAACTTGAATGCCCTCGAGCTTGCGATACTCCAGCAGTCACGCCCGCAAAACTTTCCTTCGTACGAGTGCATGCGGGAGACGCAGAATGACACGATATCATCCGCAGAATCGTCGACGGAGGATGAATTACCGTCATTGGCGTTACCTGGGCGCCGTGGGAAACACTCTTCATGTTGTAATGAAAATGTTGAGAACCTCGCAGCGGAAATATGGCATTGCTCTTTCGGTTCAGGTGTCCTTGCGGCAAATCCGTGCCGATGCCGACGGCAGAAGAATGCATCTGTTGCCGCGAAATGAGACGTTACTGAAGCAGTGCAGCGGTTGCACATCAATAAATCTGTACTTTGAAATACTGTGGCTGAAGACTGAGTCGCTCCAGGTATCGTACTGCTACGTGAGAGAAAGCGACGAGTACGTAGTAGTGTTATCAGGAACAGCAAACTGAACAAGTGAGTTCATTTACGTGTGCTCTCGGTTTGTTATTAGTAGTTGTACATATCATAATTTTACGCTGTTCATTGTGCATGCAGGAAGGTTCGGTACGTTGCCTTCAAACAGTTTACCATGTGACTCTGGGGACCATTAGGAAATCACTGCAAAAAAGTCTTTGAAGCATGTGCAGTACATGCCATAAAGGAAAACTTTCCTTCTCAAGCATACAAAGGTTTTTGCCTTTTTGACGTGTGATGCAGTGGGTGCTGTCTGACCATATGTGTGTTTATTTGCTTTCTCTGACATGAAGCTCTCGTTTTTCATTCAGGTGCTTGTAGGCAGCATTGGATGCCTCCCATCTTGACAAGGTACACTGGATGGTTTGGCCGTGAATAATGCTTGATCACAACAGTATGCCTTTTATGCACAATAGAGGTCTGCCACATACACTTTTTTCTTTGCCATCAACCTTGCTACTGAACACTAACGAGACCAGGCAACAACATGGCGGTGGAATTGCCAGGTCAGAGCGAGAGCTCGGGCTGAGCGAGGCAAGGCTATTTATTATTCGCGCCTTGATGTGATGGCGCTGGCAATGCCGCCACAGGGCCTCCCCCCTAGCCAAGCGCTGGAAGCTGGCGAATAGAAACGAGCTTGGGAGCCCAAGTGACTTGTCGGGGCGGTCTGAGTCGGGTAGACAGCCGAGGAGGCGACGGTGGGGGAAGAGTAGTTGGAGTAGTGAGCGGACAGCTTGCCGTGGAGGGTGAGTCGTAGAGTTGCTCCACGGAGAAGGAGGGCGGCAACGGTGGTACAGCGTCGACGTACGCCGGCTTAAGCCGTTCTAAGGCAACAGTGTAAAGGCGGCCGTTCAGCTGAATGGTGTAAAAGTTGGGTGAACGGCGCAGCACGAGGTGAGGGCCTCTGTAGGGCGGTTGCAGGGGCTTCCGTACAGGGTCACAGCGCACAAAGACGTGTGTGCAGGAGGCGAGGTCGGGATGCTGGAAGGCCGAGGACACACGCGAGGGCCGAGATGTTGCTGGACGAAGGGCGGCCATAGTACGGCGGAGCCGCGAAACGTAGTCAGCTGGTGAGAAAGCAGTGCTGCCTGGCAACGGGCAGATGAGATCTCCGGGGAGGCGTAGGGACGTGCCGTATACCAGCTCGGAGACATCGCAGCCTATGTCAGGTTTGAAGGTGGAGCGGATCCCCAGGAGCGCGAGCGGTATGACTTCTGGCCAGGGTGCTTCGGGAGCAGCCCGGAGGGCAACCTTGAGCTGTCGGTGGAAGCGCTCCACGAGGCCGTTTGACGCCGGGTGGTAGGCAGGCGTTCGAATCCGCTTGCAGCCCAGTGTGTTGACGAGAGTAGTAATGTATCAGCTCAACTAGCCGGCAAGTCACATCTTTGTCTGGACGCCATTAATTAGCTCTAATTGCTAATTGGGACCCCCCACATTAATCAGGACCCACCAGGGAGTCATTTCACTAATTGGGGATCATCTAAGACACGTCCAGACGAAGATGTGAGTTGTGGGCTAGTTGAGCTGATAAAAAATAAAAAAATAGGTAGAAAATAAAATAAAAAGATAGAGATAGAGTGGAGAGAAGGAGTTTAGTTGAAGATCAACGACGTCATCTTGAAGAAAGCGGCCCGGAACGGCCGCTGGGCGACGGAGCACAGAGGCAGGTTGCAAAGCATCGCAGCACCAGTTCCACACATCCTGTGACGTCAGCTGTGACGTCATCATGGCATGTCTGGGCAAGTTAGGACAGCTCTGGACATGCAAGGAGAAAAACACTCGTAATACAGAGGCTGGGAAAGCAAGAGTATGCAAACCATCAATAGCTAACAAGAAAAAACAATTAGTTACACAACAAATGAGCCCACCAGAACAGGAGCGCAGAACCGTGCGACTGCTCCATCCGAGAGGCAGGCAGAAACTGACTCGTAATGCTTTTTTGTCCTGTATAAAGCCCCGCAGCTGCACCCCCTAGCGGTTACTTTCTCAACTAATCTCACAACAAAATTATTAAGAATCACGCCAGCGCTACTCCCGGTCCCAAGGCAGAAGATGATAGAAAATGGCGGGAATGCCCGGACAACAGCAACCAGCACTGGCACGAAAATCGCAAACAAAGCGGGAACAAAGTTGACGAAAGCATTAGTTACGCAACAAATCACCTCACCACAGCAGGAGCGCAGACCGATGCGACTGCTCTCGTCGACAGCCAGGGATCAAGTGACGACGGAGCGAACGACCGCACGTCTTCTCCAAACGAGAGCCAGAGGTGGACTGACGTAAGCGCCACTCTACGGGTGCTACGCATGCGCGCGCTCGTAGCGCCCTCTGCGCGCTCCTACCGCCACCTGCGAGAGGCTAAGAGAGAGAAGAGCATTCCTGCGCCCCCTGCTGGCAGTTCTCATTGGTCCAGACATCATCCTATTGTCTCAGGGCTACACTGTTTTTTTTCCACTAATGCTCCTTTGGTCAATCTGCAGTGAAGCCACGGTATGACGTCATCATGCACCTGCGTGGCTCAAGGACGCGTGCGCTCTAGACAGGGGACCTATTATTTATTGAATCACTATCCCAAGATTATTTCCTTTATTCTTCTATAACGATTGCATAGGAAACTATTGCAGAAGAGCACCATGCATGAAAGCTGATCGTAGGAATTCCAAAGTCTTACTAAATGAGACTTGCAAAAGAACAAAACATCCTAACATGTAACTCCATCAATGGCTAATAAGAGGACTAGGCACTCAACAAATCAACGCGCGCAGAACTCGGGGCAGCACTATCGTCAAGACGACAATGTTCCTTGTCAAAAAAGAAAAAAATACTAAGCGTCAACAAAGGAAAGCATGCATATCGGGGCATATCAGGACACGTCAGGACAAATCGTACGACTGCTGGGCAACAGAGGAAAACAAACACTTGAACAGAGTGAAAAAGGCACTCACCATCATTTTTCCCGTTCACAGCATTCCCTCATTGTAAATCCGCTCGTCACAAAATCCACCTGCATCGTCGAACACCATTCACCAGTGACGAACCACACATCCGCACCCCATCATACGCTCTTCCACTGACGGCCAACGCCAGGAGCAGAATTTGCGTGTCGAGACCCGTCAGTGTCCAAGAGAGAAGTGAATCCTTGCGCCCCCTGCAGGCCGTTCTCATTGGTCGTAACGTCATCCTATTGTCTCAGGGCTACACAGTTTTTTTTCCACTAATGCTCCTCTAGACAAGGTCAACCTGAAACAATAGTCTCTCGGTATGCGGTCATCATGCAGGTGCGTGGCTCAAGGACGCGTACGCTCTAGACAGGGCACCTGTTATTTATTGAATCACTATCCCAAGATTATTTCATTTATTCTTCTATAACGATTGCGTAGGAAACTATTGCAGAAGAGCACCATAGACAAGAGGAGATTGCAGCATTTCATTCCCAAAGTCTTACTGTACAGGAAAAAAAATGGTTCAGCAAGACATAAAGTCACACACCTGTCCCCCTCGCGGTTACTCTCTGAACTAAATGAATCGCAAAATTATTAAGAATAGCTCTACTCCCATTCAAGGCAGCACTATCGTCAAGAATATGCCTTGTACAAAAAGAAAAAAACTACATGTAGAAGGAAAGCATGTCAGAACAAGCCCAGGCATGTCAGCGCATGTTTGTCAGACAACAAGGGGGAAAAAGCGAAAAGAAACAAAGAAGGAAACCAGCATCAAACTATTTCCAAGCACACGCACTCCTCTTGTTCAAAAACAGTGCACATCATAAATCCGTCCAGGGCAATACACACTATTTTTCTATTGCCACACTTTTTTCCAGTGACGGTCAATGCATTGCTACAGACTGCGTGACGTCATCACATCCTGTCTGAAGAAGAAGACAGCGGCAAAGACTCCTATTAATTATTGAATCGCAAGATTATTTCCTTTGTCCTACTCTTAATGACATTGATTCTCTCATTAAAATTCAACAAAAAAGCACCCCGCATATTAACGATTTTCACCCCAAAGGCTCATCATGGTCATTAGAATTACAGTAAACTGCCACTGCTCTTTTAAAATAATAAGTGAGACCACTCAACATCACCTCCAGGCTTATGTAATACGTGACCCTTTCTATGCTCATACATTCGTTGTCTGAGGCTACACCTGCGAGCAAAAAAGGCGCGGAAGCCGGGTGGGCAAAGTTCCATTCGCGCATTGCGAGCATAAAGGCGGGAAAGGCTGCGAGCAAAGTTCTATTCGCGCATTCCAAAGCACAAGACAGAACGCCTTTACGGGAACACGATAGCATTCCTATACTATATTAATGATTATTGCATTGCAGTTTAGAAAAACTACAACTAAACTATAATTTTAGGAACCCAACTTTCTATGGAAACTATAATTGCCCTATTACTTGGATCGCTACTAATGAAGCGCTCCAATTTTTTCTCTCTTCCCATTTCAGCCTTGTCATGCAGGGAAGCAGACTCATATCCAACATAATTAATTTACACTGAGGGTGTCGTGCTTCAGGAATTCCTATCCTGCGCTCAGGTGCAAGCATTTCTTCACGGATACCTTTAACAGCTGACTTCCTCAACATATCGAACACCCAACAAAATCAAACAAACAATCAGAGAAACCCTCTTCTCAGCTGTACCATGCGACTGTCTTCTTCGTAAAATCGGTGATCTGAGGAAGAGAGCAGCGAAAAATTGCGCGCACTTGTGCTTGACTTTAAAAAAAACTGAAGCATATGCCAATAAACCAAGAAAAAGACACTCATGTCTGGTATCTGATAGTGCCACATACACAGACGCATTGTCGCAAAGAAAGCACAGGACAGGGATACACAAATTTCCTTAGGTGAGCAGGGAAAAGGCTTAAGACCTCAGGAATAATAGCAGAGTCACTGGACATCGCTACGCGGCTAACACAAGATAACAAGATAATAGCGGCGGGTAAAATTGCAACACTGCTAAACAAGCCCCAACATGCCATCATGACGTCGCAATCCAGGAAAAAGAAGCACGCGCGCGCACACAGCAGCTCAGGAATGCACAAGGAGAGGTGCTTTATAGGAATTTCTACTCCACACACTCAGATACCAGCATTTCTGCACAAATACCTATAACGGCTGACTTCCTCAACATATCGAGGAAAGCGAATACTAACACTCAACATATAACAAAAAACAAACAAATTCCATTCTCATGAACTCTCTCCTCTGCCGAGCGGCTTTCTCCTGCTCTACCTGGATGCTGACTGTTTCCCCTCATCTACATTCTGAGTAAAAGCCGTGAAAGGAGAAAAGAACCGCGAAAAATTACACGCATGTGTGCTCCAATAGCTGTAACTGCAAGAAACCGTAGCGCACGCCAATACACTGAGAAAAATACACCTATTTCTGCCACCAGATAATTCTTGCATAATGCCACATACACAGTCGCATTACCCTTGCGTAAAGAAAGCACAGGACAGGGATACACAAATTTCCTTAGGTGAGCAGGGAAAAGGCTTAAGACCTCAGGTCACCACACATCGCCACGCGGCTAGCACAACATGACACCAACAAGATACTAGCAGCGGGAAGAACTGCAACACTGCTAAACAAGTCCAGACATGCCACGAGGACGTCACAAATCAGGAGAAAAAAAGCACACGCATGCACGCAAAGAGGACAACGCATTAAACACACGGAGCGCTCAGGAATAATCGTAGCGTTACCGCACATCGCTACGAAGCTCAACGTCTAACACAAGACGACAACAACAACAAGATATTAACGAAGGGTAAAAATTGCAACACTGAACAAGTCCAGACATGCGACATCGCATACAAAACACTGCTCATCGGGGAAAAGGCCTAAGCCCGCGGCGGATCATCATAGAGCATACACAACTTCATTTTTCTACTTCGCGTAAACTAAACGCGGTCTGCTTGGAAAACGACGTACAAATTTTCTTAAGGAGCAGAGAAATATAGAAATTTCTACTCCGTGCTCAGATACCAGCATTTCTGCTCAAAAACCTGCAAAATTAAGCACTGCTTACTTCGTCAAGATATCGAACACCCAACAAAATCAAACAAACAACCCCACTTCCACTGGTAGAACACTATTCAGCTTTTACGCAGGAGGCTTTCTTCTACATAAAAGTAGAGAAAATAAGAAAAAGAGCAGCGAAATATTACACGCACTTTTGCTTGACTTAAAAAACCTGAAGCATATGCCAATAAACCAAGAAAAAGACACTCATGTCTGCTATATGATAGTGCCACATACACAGACGCATTACCCTTGCGTAAAGAAAGCACAGGACAGGGATACACAAATTTCCTTCAGTGAGCAGGGAAAAGGCTTAAGCCGTACCGCCTAGGAATAATCGGAGAATCACCGCTTATCGCTACGCGGCTAGCACAACATGACAGCAACAAGATATCAGCGAAGGGTAAAAATTGCAGCAAGAAAGACACTACTGAACAAGTCTAGACATGCGACATCGAATGCCAAAACACTGGTGATCGGGGAAAAGGGCTAAGCCTGCGGCGGATCATCATAGAGCATACATAAGTTCATTTCGCGTAAACTAAACGCGGTCTGCTTGGAAAACGACGTACAAAGTTTCTTAGGGAGCAGAGAAATATAGCAATTTCTACTCCGTGCTCAGATACCAGCATTTCTGCTCAAAAACCTGCAAAATTAAGCACTGCTTACTTCATCAAGATATCGAACACCCAACAAAATCAAACAAACAACCCCACTTCCACTGATAGAACACTATTCAGCTTTTACGCAGGAGGCTTTCTTCTACATAAAAGTAGAGAAAATAAGAAAAGAGCAGCGAAAAATTACACGCACTTTTGCTCGCATAGCAATAAGAGAAAAAAATAAATAAATAAAATATCGACACACACGCTAATAAACTGTGACAAAGACACCCATTTCTGCTATCAGATAATTATTGCATAATGCTAAATACTCATTTGCATTGTCCCTGCGTGAAGAAAGCACAGGGCAGGGATACACAATTTATCTTAAGCGAGCAGGGAAAGTCACTTCTACTCGAACAGCTTAATACCATAAAGTCTGAATTTTTGCAAAGCAAATAAAGCTTGAACAGCGCTACGAACGTGACAGACACATACTAACAAACAAACAAATAAACATACAACAAACAAACAAACAAACAAACACTTCTATTCATTTCTATTGATAAAGGCGTAAACCACACTACAAGAACAAAGCACGCTGCTTCAGGAAAGCGTATCAAATGCGTCGCAACAGGACCGGCTCTCATAAAATAGCCTGCCCAAAACGAAGACTTCACCAGGTTCGCGAGGTAATTCCATTAAAAACGCTCTCGGTCTATCCTACAGATAGCAATGCAAGCGCTGCTTCCCTTATTTTTTAAGCCACTATTCCACGCAATGGTACATAAATGTATCACTCGTGTCACATGAAAAAGCACACACACAAAGAACTTACTTGTCAAGTGGGATCCCTGGTTCAGGAAAGCGCGCGCGCACACACAGACACACACTCACATTTTCACAATCACAAACACAACGTCTATTCTCACAACCACATAAATCCATATTATTCCTCAGGTCAATAATTATCCTACCATCGTCAAAGGATGGCTCACTCTTGTATGCGATCGCAAAGCGATAGGTCCTCGTTCCGGATGTAATAGGATATCGCCACTCGGCCGACGCGAACCAAAAAAGAAAGAAAGGAATGCGCGTTCGCTATACCTCCACAAAGAAAACGGTGCCGTGCTTCTACGCAGCGCTCATCATACAGGAGTGAATTGTCTTCTTCGTTTTCCTTTTATTTTCTTGCACCCATATATTTTGCAAGAATACTATAGAGCAGAACGGACAAATGTGAACATCATTCGCTACACACTGTAGCTCTCATCATTTTTAAACCAAACCACTTAACATGTGTTCATAGGTCTTCACTAAATAGGTGAGCCGATAATGACTCAAAATGAAATGAAATCAAATAAAATAATCATTCCAGCATCGCTGGCTGCAAGCTTGGGTACCCTGCTTGGGTCTGCTGGCGCTGGAATAAAAGATTTATCGCGAGGGTACTACAATGGTGAGCTCTGCTGCTGTTTAAGTGATAAAACAGTCCACCTGCTCGGGGAAAGGGATCGCGCGCGTCCAAACCGCGAGGCCCGCGTTGCGCTCGCACGGGGAATCGCGCGCGTCGCGTCCCGAGAACGGCTCCGCGCGCGGCTCGCGTGGGGCGCGGTTCGGGAGCACTGTTTTATCACTTAAACAGCAGCAGAGCTCACCATTGTAGTACCCTCGCGATAAATCTTTTATTCCAGCGCCAGCAGACCCAAGCAGGGTACCCAAGCTTGCAGCCAGCGATGCTGGAATGATTATTTTATTTGATTTCATTTCATTTTGAGTCATTATCGGCTCACCTATTTAGTGAAGACCTATGAACACATGTTAAGTGGTTTGGTTTAAAAATGATGAGAGCTACAGTGTGTAGCGAATGATGTTCACATTTGTCCGTTCTGCTCTATAGTATTCTTGCAAAATATATGGGTGCAAGAAAATAAAAGGAAAACGAAGAAGACAATTCACTCCTGTATGATGAGCGCTGCGTAGAAGCACGGCACCGTTTTCTTTGTGGAGGTATAGCGAACGCGCATTCCTTTCTTTCTTTTTTGGTTCGCGTCGGCCGAGTGGCGATATCCTATTACATCCGGAACGAGGACCTATCGCTTTGCGATCGCATACAAGAGTGAGCCATCCTTTGACGATGGTAGGATAATTATTGACCTGAGGAATAATATGGATTTATGTGGTTGTGAGAATAGACGTTGTGTTTGTGATTGTGAAAATGTGAGTGTGTGTCTGTGTGTGCGCGCGCGCTTTCCTGAACCAGGGATCCCACTTGACAAGTAAGTTCTTTGTGTGTGTGCTTTTTCATGTGACACGAGTGATACATTTATGTACCATTGCGTGGAATAGTGGCTTAAAAAATAAGGCAAGCAGCGCTTGCATTGCTATCTGTAGGATAGACCGAGAGCGTTTTTAATGGAATTACCTCGCGAACCTGGTGAAGTCTTCGTTTTGGGCAGGCTATTTTATGAGAGCCGGTCCTGTTGCGACGCATTTGATACGCTTTCCTGAAGCAGCGTGCTTTGTTCTTGTAGTGTGGTTTACGCCTTTATCAATAGAAATGAATAGAAGTGTTTGTTTGTTTGTTTGTCTGTATGTTTATTTGTTTGTTTGTTAGTATGTGTCTGTCACGTTCGTAGCGCTGTTCAAGCTTTATTTGCTTTGCAAAAATTCAGACTTTATGGTATTAAGCTGTTCGAGTAGAAGTGACTTTCCCTGCTCGCTTAAGATAAATTGTGTATCCCTGCCCTGTGCTTTCTTCACGCAGGGACAATGCAAATGAGTATTTAGCATTATGCAATAATTATCTGATAGCAGAAATGGGTGTCTTTGTCACAGTTTATTAGCGTGTGTGTCGATATTTTATTTTATTTTTTTCTCTTATTGCTATGCGAGCAAAAGTGCGTGTAATTTTTCGCTGCTCTTTTCTTATTTTCTCTACTTTTATGTAGAAGAAAGCCTCCTGCGTAAAAGCTGAATAGTGTTCTATCAGTGGAAGTGGGGTTGTTTGTTTGATTTTGTTGGGTGTTCGATATCTTGATGAAGTAAGCAGTGCTTAATTTTGCAGGTTTTTGAGCAGAAATGCTGGTATCTGAGCACGGAGTAGAAATTGCTATATTTCTCTGCTCCCTAAGAAACTTTGTACGTCGTTTTCCAAGCAGACCGCGTTTAGTTTACGCGAAATGAACTTATGTATGCTCTATGATGATCCGCCGCAGGCTTAGCCCTTTTCCCCGATCACCAGTGTTTTGGCATTCGATGTCGCATGTCTAGACTTGTTCAGTAGTGTCTTTCTTGCTGCAATTTTTACCCTTCGCTGATATCTTGTTGCTGTCATGTTGTGCTAGCCGCGTAGCGATAAGCGGTGATTCTCCGATTATTCCTAGGCGGTACGGCTTAAGCCTTTTCCCTGCTCACTGAAGGAAATTTGTGTATCCCTGTCCTGTGCTTTCTTTACGCAAGGGTAATGCGTCTGTGTATGTGGCACTATCATATAGCAGACATGAGTGTCTTTTTCTTGGTTTATTGGCATATGCTTCAGGTTTTTTAAGTCAAGCAAAAGTGCGTGTAATATTTCGCTGCTCTTTTTCTTATTTTCTCTACTTTTATGTAGAAGAAAGCCTCCTGCGTAAAAGCTGAATAGTGTTCTACCAGTGGAAGTGGGGTTGTTTGTTTGATTTTGTTGGGTGTTCGATATCTTGACGAAGTAAGCAGTGCTTAATTTTGCAGGTTTGTGAGCAGAAATGCTGGTATCTGAGCACGGAGTAGAAATTTCTATATTTCTCTGCTCCTTAAGAAAATTTGTACGTCGTTTTCCAAGCAGACCGCGTTTAGTTTACGCGAAGTAGAAAAATGAAGTTGTGTATGCTCTATGATGATCCGCCGCGGGCTTAGGCCTTTTCCCCGATGAGCAGTGTTTTGTATGCGATGTCGCATGTCTGGACTTGTTCAGTGCTGCAATTTTTACCCTTCGTTAATATCTTGTTGTTGTTGTCGTCTTGTGTTAGACGTTGAGCTTCGTAGCGATGTGCGGTAACGCTACGATTATTCCTGAGCGCTCCGTGTGTTTAATGCGTTGTCCTCTTTGCGTGCATGCGTGTGCTTTTTTTCTCCTGATTTGTGACGTCATCGTGGCATGTCTGGACTTGTTTAGCAGTGTTGCAGTTCTTCCCGCTGCTAGTATCTTGTTGGTGTCATGTTGTGCTAGCCGCGTGGCGATGTGTGGTGACCTGAGGTCTTAAGCCTTTTCCCTGCTCACCTAAGGATATTTGTGTATCCCTGTCCTGTGCTTTCTTTACGCAAGGGTAATGCGACTGTGTATGTGGTAAGAATTATCTGGTGGCAGAAATGGGTGTCTTTTTCTCAGTGTATTGGCGTGCGCTACGGTTTCTTGCAGTTGTAGCTATTGGAGCACAAATGCGTGTAATTTTTCGCGGTTCTTTTCTCCTTTCACGGCTTTTACTCAGAATGTAGATGAGGGGAAACAGTCAGCATCCAGGTAGAGCAGGAGAAAGCCGCTCGGCAGAGGAGAGAGTTCATGAGAATGGAATTTGTTTGTTTTTTGTTATATGTTGAGTGTTAGTATTCGCTTTCCTCGATATGTTGAGGAAGTCAGCCGTTATAGGTATTTGTGCAGAAATGCTGGTATCTGAGTGTGTGGAGTAGAAATTCCTATAAAGCACCTCTCCTTGTGCATTCCTGAGCTGCTGTGTGCGCGCGCGTGCTTCTTTTTCCTGGATTGCGACGTCATGATGGCATGTTGGGGCTTGTTTAGCAGTGTTGCAATTTTACCCGCCGCTATTATCTTGTTATCTTGTGTTAGCCGCGTAGCGATGTCCAGTGACTCTGCTATCATTCCTGAGGTCTTAAGCCTTTTCCCTGCTCACCTAAGGAAATTTGTGTATCCCTGTCCTGTGCTTTCTTTGCGACAATGCGTCTGTGTATGTGGCACTATCAGATACCAGACATGAGTGTCTTTTTCTTGGTTTATTGGCATATGCTTCAGTTTTTTTTAAAGTCAAGCACAAGTGCGCGCAATTTTTCGCTGCTCTCTTCCTCAGATCACCGATTTTACGAAGAAGACAGTCGCATGGTACAGCTGAGAAGAGGGTTTCTCTGATTGTTTGTTTGATTTTGTTGGGTGTTCGATATGTTGAGGAAGTCAGCTGTTAAAGGTATCCGTGAAGAAATGCTTGCACCTGAGCGCAGGATAGGAATTCCTGAAGCACGACACCCTCAGTGTAAATTAATTATGTTGGATATGAGTCTGCTTCCCTGCATGACAAGGCTGAAATGGGAAGAGAGAAAAAATTGGAGCGCTTCATTAGTAGCGATCCAAGTAATAGGGCAATTATAGTTTCCATAGAAAGTTGGGTTCCTAAAATTATAGTTTAGTTGTAGTTTTTCTAAACTGCAATGCAATAATCATTAATATAGTATAGGAATGCTATCGTGTTCCCGTAAAGGCGTTCTGTCTTGTGCTTTGGAATGCGCGAATAGAACTTTGCTCGCAGCCTTTCCCGCCTTTATGCTCGCAATGCGCGAATGGAACTTTGCCCACCCGGCTTCCGCGCCTTTTTTGCTCGCAGGTGTAGCCTCAGAGAACGAATGTATGAGCATAGAAAGGGTCACGTATTACATAAGCCTGGAGGTGATGTTGAGTGGTCTCACTTATTATTTTAAAAGAGCAGTGGCAGTTTACTGTAATTCTAATGACCATGATGAGCCTTTGGGGTGAAAATCGTTAATATGCGGGGTGCTTTTTTGTTGAATTTTAATGAGAGAATCAATGTCATTAAGAGTAGGACAAAGGAAATAATCTTGCGATTCAATAATTAATAGGAGTCTTTGCCGCTGTCTTCTTCTTCAGACAGGATGTGATGACGTCACGCAGTCTGTAGCAATGCATTGACCGTCACTGGAAAAAAGTGTGGCAATAGAAAAATAGTGTGTATTGCCCTGGACGGATTTATGATGTGCACTGTTTTTGAACAAGAGGAGTGCGTGTGCTTGGAAATAGTTTGATGCTGGTTTCCTTCTTTGTTTCTTTTCGCTTTTTCCCCCTTGTTGTCTGACAAACATGCGCTGACATGCCTGGGCTTGTTCTGACATGCTTTCCTTCTACATGTAGTTTTTTTCTTTTTGTACAAGGCATATTCTTGACGATAGTGCTGCCTTGAATGGGAGTAGAGCTATTCTTAATAATTTTGCGATTCATTTAGTTCAGAGAGTAACCGCGAGGGGGACAGGTGTGTGACTTTATGTCTTGCTGAACCATTTTTTTTCCTGTACAGTAAGACTTTGGGAATGAAATGCTGCAATCTCCTCTTGTCTATGGTGCTCTTCTGCAATAGTTTCCTACGCAATCGTTATAGAAGAATAAATGAAATAATCTTGGGATAGTGATTCAATAAATAACAGGTGCCCTGTCTAGAGCGTACGCGTCCTTGAGCCACGCACCTGCATGATGACCGCATACCGAGAGACTATTGTTTCAGGTTGACCTTGTCTAGAGGAGCATTAGTGGGAAAAAAAACTGTGTAGCCCTGAGACAATAGGATGACGTTACGACCAATGAGAACGGCCTGCAGGGGGCGCAAGGATTCACTTCTCTCTTGGACACTGACGGGTCTCGACACGCAAATTCTGCTCCTGGCGTTGGCCGTCAGTGGAAGAGCGTATGATGGGGTGCGGATGTGTGGTTCGTCACTGGTGAATGGTGTTCGACGATGCAGGTGGATTTTGTGACGAGCGGATTTACAATGAGGGAATGCTGTGAACGGGAAAAATGATGGTGAGTGCCTTTTTCACTCTGTTCAAGTGTTTGTTTTCCTCTGTTGCCCAGCAGTCGTACGATTTGTCCTGACGTGTCCTGATATGCCCCGATATGCATGCTTTCCTTTGTTGACGCTTAGTATTTTTTTCTTTTTTGACAAGGAACATTGTCGTCTTGACGATAGTGCTGCCCCGAGTTCTGCGCGCGTTGATTTGTTGAGTGCCTAGTCCTCTTATTAGCCATTGATGGAGTTACATGTTAGGATGTTTTGTTCTTTTGCAAGTCTCATTTAGTAAGACTTTGGAATTCCTACGATCAGCTTTCATGCATGGTGCTCTTCTGCAATAGTTTCCTATGCAATCGTTATAGAAGAATAAAGGAAATAATCTTGGGATAGTGATTCAATAAATAATAGGTCCCCTGTCTAGAGCGCACGCGTCCTTGAGCCACGCAGGTGCATGATGACGTCATACCGTGGCTTCACTGCAGATTGACCAAAGGAGCATTAGTGGAAAAAAAACAGTGTAGCCCTGAGACAATAGGATGATGTCTGGACCAATGAGAACTGCCAGCAGGGGGCGCAGGAATGCTCTTCTCTCTCTTAGCCTCTCGCAGGTGGCGGTAGGAGCGCGCAGAGGGCGCTACGAGCGCGCGCATGCGTAGCACCCGTAGAGTGGCGCTTACGTCAGTCCACCTCTGGCTCTCGTTTGGAGAAGACGTGCGGTCGTTCGCTCCGTCGTCACTTGATCCCTGGCTGTCGACGAGAGCAGTCGCATCGGTCTGCGCTCCTGCTGTGGTGAGGTGATTTGTTGCGTAACTAATGCTTTCGTCAACTTTGTTCCCGCTTTGTTTGCGATTTTCGTGCCAGTGCTGGTTGCTGTTGTCCGGGCATTCCCGCCATTTTCTATCATCTTCTGCCTTGGGACCGGGAGTAGCGCTGGCGTGATTCTTAATAATTTTGTTGTGAGATTAGTTGAGAAAGTAACCGCTAGGGGGTGCAGCTGCGGGGCTTTATACAGGACAAAAAAGCATTACGAGTCAGTTTCTGCCTGCCTCTCGGATGGAGCAGTCGCACGGTTCTGCGCTCCTGTTCTGGTGGGCTCATTTGTTGTGTAACTAATTGTTTTTTCTTGTTAGCTATTGATGGTTTGCATACTCTTGCTTTCCCAGCCTCTGTATTACGAGTGTTTTTCTCCTTGCATGTCCAGAGCTGTCCTAACTTGCCCAGACATGCCATGATGACGTCACAGCTGACGTCACAGGATGTGCGGAACTGGTGCTGCGATGCTTTGCAACCTGCCTCTGTGCTCCGTCGCCCAGCGGCCGTTCCGGGCCGCTTTCTTCAAGATGACGTCGTTGATCTTCAACTAAACTCCTTCTCTCCACTCTATCTCTATCTTTTTATTTTATTTTCTACCTATTTTTTTATTTTTTATCAGCTCAACTAGCCCACAACTCACATCTTCGTCTGGACGTGTCTTAGATGATCCCCAATAAGTGAAATGACTCCCTGGTGGGTCCTGATTAATGTGGGGGGTCCCAATTAGCAATTAGAGCTAATTAATGGCGTCCAGACAAAGATGTGACTTGCCGGCTAGTTGAGCTGATACATTACTACTGACGAGTCTAGAGAAGAGGGCGGGCTCGAACTGGGGACCTCGGTCTGACGTGATGATAGAGGGTACACCGAAGCGCGACACCCAGGTGTTCAAGAGGGCGGCTGCAACTGTGGATGCAGTGGCGTCGGGTACCGGTACAGTCACGGGCCAACGGGTGAAGCGGTCAATGATGATGAAGATGTAACGATAGCCGGATGATATTGGGAGTGGTCCCACCAAGTCGATGTGGATGTGAGCGAAGCGACTGTCTGGCGCGGGAAACTGAGAAGGATGGAGGCGGGTGTGCCTGTGAACCTTAGTCCGCTGACACGGAATGCAGGCTTGAACCCAGCGCTTGATGTCCTTGTTCATGAAGGGCCAGACGTAGCGCCGAGAAATGAGTTCTTGAGTTGCGCGTATGCCAGGATGAGGACAATGAATGATAGGTCGAGAAGACTTCTCGTCGAAGTACCGCCGGAACAAATGGGCGGGGTCGACCTTGTGACGTGTCGCACGCGACAGGATGTGTAGTGCCTGGCAGGTCGACATCCTCTATGGTTAAGGAAGACGAAGGGTCACTTCTGAAAGATGCGAGTTCTTGATCGGCTGATTGGGCCTGGGCCAGTGCGTCGAGGAGCGAAGACTGACAGGTTGTCCCAATGAAGTTGACGCGACTGAGAGCGTCCGCCACCACATTATCTGCACCACTGATATGCTGAACGTCTGTGGTGAACTCCGAGATGAATGCGAGGTGGCGGGTCTCACGAGGGGTGTAGCTTGTGCTGCATGAAGAAAATGCGTAGACCAGGGGCTTATGATCGGTGAATACAGTGAATTGTCGGCCCTCCAAGAAATGGCGAAAGTGCTTGACGGTGAGATATATGGCCAGGAGCTCGCGACCGAAGGCACTGTAGCGAGTCTCCTGGGGCTTCATCTTGCGTGAAAAGAATGCTAGAGGGCGCCAAGCGCCAGAGATACGTCGTTGGAGGACGGCGCCGACAGCTGTGCTGGACCATGATGGACGTTGGGGCATCGTGTTGAGGATGAAATAGAAGGGACGATGAAGCGATTGCCTGTTCGATTGCCTGGAAGGCAGCTGCCGCTTCAGGGGTCCAAACCAGCACAGAGTGTTTCGAGCGCTTGGTGGCGAGCAGAGCTTCGAGGGGACTCAGTTTGGCTGCGCATGATGGCACAAAGCGTCTATAAAAATTCACCAGCCCCAAGAATTGTCGTAGTTTGGTCACGGAAGCCGGCTGCGGGAAGTCTTGAATGGCAGCGACTCGGGATGGTAAAGGCATGATGCCCTGGCTGGTGACATGGTGGCCAAGGAAGTCGAGTTCTCCGACTCCGAATTCGCTCTTAGCGGCGTTGATAATGATGCCACTCTGTTGTAAGCGGGTAAAGAGCGCCCGAAGATGATGTTCGTGCTCTGTTGGGGAGCGGCTTGCGACGAGGAGGTCATCCATGTACGCGTAGACAAATGGTAATCCGCGAATGATGTTGTCGATGAACCTCTGAAAAGTCTGGGCAGCGTTCCGCAAGCCAAAGGGCATTCGAAGGAACTCAAACAGGCCAAATGGGGTCGTGATGGCGGTTTTTGGTATATCCTCCTCTGCCATAGGAATCTGATGGTAAGCGCGGACGAGATCTATTTTCGAGAACGTGGTGGCACCTTCGAGATGAGCTGAGAAGTCCAAGATGTGCGGGATGGGATAGCGGTCGGGGATGGTTGCTTTGTTCAATGCGCGATAGTCGCCGCACGGGCGCCAGTCCCCGGTCTTCTTTGGCACCATGTGCAGCGGCGAAGCCCACGTACTGGATGAATGCCACTGGATGATACTGGATGAATGCCTGATGATACCAAGTTCAAGCATGTGGTCAAATTCTGCCTTTGCCACGCGAACTTTTCGGGTGCGAGGCTCCGCGGGCGGAAGTGAACTGGTGGGCCACGGGTGAACAACGTCGTGTTGTACGGGTTTCGTCCAGTCTGGTGGTTGAGTCAACGCAGGGAAATCCTTCAGGATAGAGGCGAAGGGGACGTCCGGCGCAGTGCAAGGTACGCGGGATGGTGGTGCAGGGAGGTTAAGGCCGCAGACTGACAGGGACGTTGAGCGATCAATGAGGCGCCTGCCGTTGACGTCAACGAGCAGCTTGAAAGTGTTGAGGAAGTCTGCTCCGAGGATTGCTTGGGTGACGTCGGCGACAAGAAAAAGGCACCTAAGATCTCTTCGGAGCCCGATGTTGAGGGTTAGAGACCGTTGGCCGTAAACGGGTATGGTTGAGGCGTTGGCGGCTCTTAGGCTGAAGCACTGCTGTCGGGGTCGGCGTGAAAATTTGTCGGCGGGTATGACTCTTACTTCCGCGCCCGTATCAACGAGGAAGCGCATCCCGGTGGTACGGTCAATGATGTGGAAAAGGTGGCTGCTGGTGGACTCGGGCGCGCTTGTCGTGGAAAGGGTATTCGGCTGTCGCGACCACGAGCAAGGTAGGAGGCAGCGTTGTGCATCGGCGCCGAAACGGTGATGGTAGCGACAAAGTCTGCTGGAGGTTCGCGAGCAGGAACGCGCAGAAACCGATGGGGAGTCTGCGCGATGGTCAGCGCGTCAGGAAGTTGATGATCTTGGTCGGCATAAAAGGTTTGCGACCAGCTGGGTAAGGTGACGAACCTGCTGAGACAAGGCGTGGGCGGAGCTTTCGAAGCTGACCTGGGAAACAGGCGGAGCGGGCAATTCCGAGAAGCCGGAGGAATTGACGACTGCCATGTCCAGGTCCGTCAGGTATTGTCCAAGGTATTGTTCGGGTCACCACTGTAGTGCTACTGAACACTAACGAGACCAGGCAACAACATGGCGGTGGAATTGCCAGGTCAGAGCGAGAGCTCGGGCTGAGCGAGGCAAGGCTATTTATTATTCGCGCCTTGATGTGATGGCGCTGGCAATGCCGCCACAACCTATATTCCCCCTTCTGGAATAATCAGACAGCCACTACGCAGTAAAATACATTCTACAGACATCAAAGCTTGTAATATTGCTTTATTAATCACTTTGTTTATGAATGAGCATACAAGTAATAGCAGTAAACAAGCAAACAATGGAGGACAACATCCCCATACTGTGTTCATATCAATTTGCAAGTGCCACCTCGCACCATCCAGTAACGAAATGTATGTATGCTTTTTTTTTCTTATGTTCATTGTACATGTGTTTGCCACAAACACGTTCCAGTCCATAAGCTCTAAGAGAACATAGGCTATCACCTTGCCTACAAAACATCTCGAGTTCATCACTTGATCAGTATAAGAATACCTCAGGTGGGCATCAACAGAGACTTCTCTTCAGAGGCATCCCTATTGTAGACCTTTTCTGTGCACATCCATCTTTGCAACCATTTCTCAATTTCTTATTATAAACTTCCCATGTGTTCCCTCATACCAGTCCAATTGCAGTCACTGGTGCGGGCTCAGGCCTTTTGTAGACCGCTACTATTTCACTGTAGCTCACATCTTTGCAAGTTGTTGGTGTTTCTCTCCGGAGGTGATCTACATCCTCTGCGAAGATAAGATATGGTCACGCTAAGTATGCTCTTTATATCGGAACATCTCGAAGCTTGTATACACTGTTTCCTGAATCACAGCTCATTTGTATACGTAAGCTCATACTTCTCCACATGCTAAGCAGAAGCTCTGCATTTCCTTCAGAATTGGAACTACACCAGTAAAGGTGGTTACAAGTATGCTGCATCCACGAGTTTAGCTCAGCACATGAACGGGACTTGACCGCAGCTTCAAGCTTTTTCTTAACCCTCTGTTACAAGATCCTATTGTGCACTACATGGCCACTAAGCATTCCCGAGGATGGCAATTGCAGATTGCAATTGTACAAGCTTGATCTTTTTACCTTTTACTACACGTACCTTTTATGTCATGGTTGCAGATAGAATTGTTGTAAGAGAAAAGTCAACTACGCAAAGCCCGCGTGCCTTGTTTTGTATTATTTTTTTGCGCCCTCAATACTTTCCAACAAGAATATGGGTTTCCTCCTCACTACCTTCTCCGTTCCCATTCTCTAATGTACATCAGTATAAATATCTGTGCCATGTGTGTCTGTATCATGCCTAATGAAGTACGAACTCTATTCGAAAGCTTGTGTTACAGTAAGATTACTTGAATGTTTCAGTCTCTTATGGCCGTGAGTTCTGATAATCCTACCTGTGTCACGAAAGGGAGCCTGCGACCCTTCTGATGGGTGTTGTAGGTGAGGTCTGTTGAGGTGACTTTAATGTTAATCAGCTCGAGTAACCAAGGAACCTGGTCAACAGCAAATACTACAAGGAGTCATTTGAATCTGTGAAGAAAGGCGCTATGAATTCACATCTTGGCTGCACTCGTCCCATTGAAAAGGATTGCGCCAGACAGCAAGATGTTCCCCACAGCCACCTTGTTCACTTCTGACTGACGTTTCCAAGATAAATTGTGTTCACTTGGGCATTCGGCTTTTGTGGTGAGAAGCGTGACGTGAACATCTGTGCCCACTTTGTGAGATGCACCGGAAGTTCTGAATTTGATGCACATTTCATGTACTCCTTCTGGTCTGGTGAAGCAGAGGGCACAACACTGCAAACTAGAGATGAGCTTTTAGTATCTGCAAACTTGTATCAGCAGGCCACTCGAAACTGTTGTCTTCAGATTTCCAGAATGACTAAACAGCTGGGTCCACCAGTGGTGCAGATATTGTCATCATGCACCTGCAAGGAATTGCTGAAGTTAAAATGTTAAACAAAACAAGAGCTTGACCCACCTGTGAGCACGAGTGTGTATGGACAATAGGTATTGAATTCATCATTGAAGACAGGTTGAGAGGCGTTGACGGTAAATCATGCGTTTGCACGCTTTTACTTCGGAGTTCCACATTCTTGTCAGTCACGATGGAAGCCTGTCTCGCTGATATGAATGAAGAATACGGTCAGTATCAATGGCGCATAATTTATTTGACACTTATATTCTCCTGCGAGAGCTCAGAACTCCCCAGGGAAGGGGGATATTGCGTTTGGTACATTACACAGCATATATATGCATCACAAAAACTGATTTTATTTTGAAGTGAACCACATACATGTATTCTTCCTGTGAATCGGTAAATAAACATACCTGTGTGCACTGGTGTTCGCATCGTCAGGCGTCACAAGGTGAAACACTGGTGTCGAGACTGCGGTCCGTTTGAGAAGTTTTCGACCATCCGCCGCTACCATTTCGTACGAGTCGTCAGAGAAATACGGCGTAGCTCACGAATGTCTTGACCAAGTGCTTGCAGCAACTTTCGTTTCCGCGCATTTTTCGTTGGAATCTTGTGGTACACAACGTCCCTTGTCGAAAGAGCATACTTGGTGTATCCCCAAACATTACAGTAGATACCTGGCATCGCTGTCAGGTAAAGCTTTATTCAATTTCGGCAGGAAATGAACCTTTTTGCGTACACAAACACAAACCTCGCAAGACCGCCACCGTGCGATATGGTTGGGAGGAGAGGAAACAGAGGGCGCTGACAGTATTTTGGAATACTGTTTCATCGATATTTTGAAGAATTGTCCCAGTAATTCTTATGATTCTCAAAGTAGTGTTTATTGGAGATTAGTAGCCGGCGATAAGCTCATTGTGTATTACTTAGGTATCACGTGACGGGAGTACTCCCATCATGACTTTTTTAGCTGTTGCGGGGCGCAACCTACCGTCCGATTTATTTTTTCTAATTTATGCTGTGTAATAATTAACGCGCTTTGAGTGCTTAGGCTCTATGTGAGGTATCACACAGGCAAACACTACCAGGTCGCACACAGAAACAAGGGGTCGAATTTCACTTTACAGTTTCTTTAACACTAAATAGCAGAGAAACACTCTAAACGGCGCATCTACCAACGTGTAAACAACAGACCCACGCAAGAAAATAATATCGAAACAAACTATTAAACAAGAAACATTACAAAATTAACAAATTAAAAAAATAAATGGAAGTAATCTATCTTTTGAACTATCATAAAATCATCCTTGCGACCTAATCTAGTCGAACAATATAGAATTTTCGTCCTACTCAGGCACTATAAACATTACCTTGACAGAGGTATCCAACACCCGCAGTACAGCAAACCTTTACACAGTACAGCCAATATTTGGTACTTGAACCTCAGTGGGGGTCTTTCTCTCTCTATTTCCCTCTATACAGCCCAAAGCGAGGAAACCGAACGTCCTGTGTCAATCTATGGGGTGGGGAACTCTCTCTCTCTTTCACATTCTTTCATCCAAACGGAAATATTCTTATGAATGGTGTACAGAGACGAATTTTTTTATTGATCAACTATCGCAAATAGACGTTAGAGTTATTCGATCCTCAAGAACACAACAAGAATTCTATCAAAAACAAACAAGAGCCCGCCAAAAAAATCTAAGAACAGACTTTCATGTCAGTGCAACCTGGTTTTAGAGAAATATTACCTAAGCAAACGAGAAATATTATCAGTGGAAACAATACTCAATCAAAACGAGAAACGTTGTATTTAATGTATTTCAGATCAGACACAACTATCATGCATACATTATTCTCAACTCACAAAATCTCAATCCAGTGAACATCTGAAGCCAAGAGAGAAAGTCAAGTTTACACAGTGATAGAAACAAGACTAATTCGACACAAGAAACAAATTTAATTACATTATCTTGATGATAACTTTGAAACAATAATTTCAACACGCAGAAGCCACAAGCAAACAACTCATCTGAAATGCAATTTAATGTAAAAAGTTTCTACAGAGGAAATCAACAGACACAACACAGAAGTACCTTCCAAACTCATAGAATATTTTTATTAATATCAATCGAGTGATCATCTGAAACAAAGTCAAAGCAGTAATTAATTTAGGGCAACAGTTTTCGTAACCACGCAGCGCAAATATACATCACAGAAACACGTCTTTTTCATTCTGGACCCACTACTGAATTCAAAGTGAAAGAGGGAAGCCGCTAGGCCATAAAGTTTCATACACCTTCGTTAAAGGTCAGATATGCCGATTTTGAAGTGCAGCAGAACTGAGCGATACTCGCGCTGTGTGTTCATTACAACACTATGTGTGTGCCAAATATCTTGCTCCAACTGTTCGTAGTTTTTTAGAAAACAGTTTTTTTAGTTCCCACGCCCGGCCGTGAGACCGTCGGCAAACCCTGCGCACGGGCGCACCGACGTCACTGCTCTCGGTTTGTCTGTCTTTGGCTTGGCATGGACTCTTGGCTTGGCTGCTTGGCTTCTTTCGTTTCCTCCTCTGTGCATCGTACATGAGCGGACAGCTGTTATGTTGTTGCTAAGCCGGAAACAAAGCATGTGAAAGTTTTTTTTTTTGGCACAGCGTCGTTTGGAAAGTGCACTTCCTTGTTCTGACCTTGCCTTTTATGGGCTGGAGCGATATGATTCGTGAATATGCCACGGCGAAGTTGTCGAAGATGCGACAGTGCTACGCTGTTAGAACAATTCATCGGATCATTCAAGTGTTACCTATTATAAGCTGCCAAAATGACCAAGCAGTGCGAAGCTCTTGGCTGACAGTGGTGCCTGCTGATTTCCACTGCAAGGATTTCGTCCACGAACGTTATCATAGGTTACGCGCGACTCCAGAGGCAATTTGGAATCTCGGCACGAAATCGTCTGATGAAAATCTGAGGTGCCCGACGCATAACATTTTGAACGTGCCACGGAGGATCAAGGCAAAAAACGAGAGCAAAAAAAGGTAAGTCGAGGTTCAGATATAAAGAATAGCAAGCTTAATGAATCGATTGTGCAGCTGTCCTACTGCGCTTACTCTGATATAACCACGATTAACAACACAACAGTACTATTGATAATCTAACTTATGAATTATCACAGGTGCACGCTGAAGGCGGAAATGAAGCATGATCTGGCTTGCATCTGGTCATGAAGAAATTGCTGACACGTTAGTTGCAGTCCACCTCCACCAACAGGTATGACAATGTGATGTTATAATTTGAGTATTCATCTATGTTCAACTTTTCATGTGCACTCGCATGCAGACATCTTGACACCACTTTTAAATCTGCCCTCAAAGTTACAACCTGTGCTTTCAGGGTGGAAGAAAAAAGGTCGCCATTCCGATTAGCTGCTATCTCCCAGTTCAAGCACTTTTGTGTCTGGACACTGGTTCCTGTGGATGGGGTGTTACAAGCTTCACTGTCTGATATAGAAGGTACGTTACATTAGTTCAGTTAATTTGTCTTTTGCACATTTTTGTTACTGTTGGACATACAATCCTTTGACACACCGAAGCTGATGTCGCCTCTGATAACGTTTTAGAACTTTCAGTGTCATCAACGTCCATTGAGGAAGGTGCCTTTACTATCTGTGAATCTTTAACTGGAGAACAGCCCAGAATTCATGTTAACATTGTCTACTCTTATTAATTCACTGCCTGTTTTCTGAGAGCTAAGAAAAATGGAAACTATTTATTTGTCACAACTTCACACTGGATACCGGTGTGGTACTGGCTTGACATGTAAGCTAAAATACCTGGATCCGACAATAATTGTGTTCAACTTGGTGCATTACCGTGGGCAATGCCACATTCACTACATTTTTAGTGGGTCCGGTGCACAAATACTGTGTGCATAATGCATACATACATACTGTTCGATAGAAAAAATACCTGAGCAGTGCTGTATAGTCTTTTTACCCGAAGTCCATACTCTTACTGCAAAGTCACAGTACGTAGAACAGCAATGTGCAGGTATGCTGCGATAGAGATTCGCAACAGAAAGAAGACTGTTGAGAGCATCTAAATTTTAATGAGACGAGACTTTCGTGCACAAGGCTGCTCTTGTTAATGTCTAACATGGAGTTACAAAATCCCAGAATATATAAAACATGTTGTAATGTAGAGAGCGAGGGGTGGTACACACATAAAGATAATTATGTAATGATATATAATAAAATAAAAAGGGGGTACAACTCCCCCCTCAACTCAACTTGACAACTCAATAACTCTACTTATTCTCTACCTTACAACATGTCATATATTTTGGAATTTTGTAACTTGATGTTGGACATCAAGAAGTACAGCCTTCTGTGCAAAAGTATTCTTTCTGTTGTGCACAATCATTATACAGTAAATGCGACTACCCATTTCTTGTCATTAAATGCTTTTCCTTTCTTTCTTTCTTTTTTCTTTTTCTGCCGTGATGATCTTTTGCAGATCTTTTTTTCTGCAGTGATGAGCATCCATAAGGACACATGCCAGAAAGAGAGTCTCTTTGGGATGACAAACCCTCATCACCTCATGAGGATACAATGGTTGACGAATGGTTCTCAAGCACATCGAAACTTCCAACAAATAATTCATGAAAAAGCCAGTCAGTGCTAGGACCAGGAATTGAACGTGGACCGTCCTGCTACCAGTCAGAGATGTTCAGTGGCGTAGCCACGGGGGGGCTAGGGGGGGGCTCGAGCCCCCCCACCTGCCACGGACCGACCCACACAAATCGTGCATATCCGAGAACATAATATATTAGGGGGGGGGGGGGGGGACCCGTGTGACTATCGCGAAAGTTCTTGCAGTTCATGGCGTCTATCTACGAAGCACTCTTGAATGGTTTTCAAAGTATGAGCTTTTCGAAATACTTCCAATCTCGTGACACCACTTCATTGGTCATGACAGCCTATACATGTAATCGTACTGTGAACGTCTAAATCAACTATTTTCGTTCCCTTTTTTAATCCTCAGTTTGCAGTGTGCACAAGTATGTGTGTGTTGTGGACACAGGATCAGCGGGGGGGGGCGAGTTTTCGTATCGAGCCCCCCCCCCCCCCTCCCTACCTTTGAGGTCTGGCTACGCCGCTGGAGATGTTACATTTCAGGCGCTCATTGACTTTTGGTGAATTACTTGTTGACTTTGTCCCAAGGTGGAGCTCGCTACAGCTCATTTGCTATCTGTTAATGTTGTGGCGTGTGTTGCATTTTTCTCTTTGTGTGTTCCAGACTCAGAACGGTTAATTTGGATCAGGTCAGGTACGTTTCATTTAGACATGGCGAACATAAAGTGGTGTTTCTCAACACAACTTAGCAGTGATCTTCATGCATTACTGCTACGGCCATTAAGCGTGAATAGAAACCTGCACATTATCCATGATGTAAAACCCCAAGACTAGGGAACACGAAGAGACAGACACAAACATGTCCCTTTGTGTTCCCTAGTCTCGGGGTTTTACATATGCATCATCTTCACCAGCTCGCTTGCTTGCAGCCATTTTTTCTGCACATTATGTTCACTCTACTTTTATCGTGTGCTATATAATCTTGTTCAAGTTCTGTCAAACAACCTGTAATGCTATAAAAAGATTCAGTACACTGTTTGTGTGGGTTGAATGGTAGCGCATGAATGCAGGAAGGAAACTGTCATGTTATGGCAAGTGTTTACGTATTGTACATTTAACTACTAATTTTATTGGTTAGCTTTCGCTGGCGTATCATGTCAAGCCATGTTATATTGATTTGGAACATGTTCTTCTTAGTAGCCAGAGCAGCTGATACACAGAGAGAACATAGCCCGTGTGTGTTTGTCCTTTCCACAGCAGCCCTTGGGTTTCCTCCCTGATGGCTACACGTCAGGGATAGGTTTCAGAACCGGTAGTTCCCGCCAAGTGTGAATTGCTTTTCAGGGGATCATCACGCTTGCAGATGAAACATATGGTTTAAATTATTTGCAGGACAGGAATTGCGCAGCTTCACACAAATACTACTACTACGACGTAAGAGTGGTTTCAAATCTAGCTTTTTTGTGATCCTGACATTATCGCACAAGATGTAGTATCCACTATGATACTTTACGTGGGGGGTATGTACAGTGCAATCAACAGATGCTATTTACAAATCTGTGTTTTCTACTGTGTTGAAATGGGGTAGTTTGTATCTGAGAGCCATAGTGAAACACTGGCCCTCGAGAAACATGGCAACACATTACAGGGACTCTGGATGCTGCCTAAATTTCCAGAACACACAGCTCAAGGCAGTGGTTAAATAACAAGTGGTTAGAGAAATCCAAGACAGTTGCATCCGTAAGCAGTCCGCTGTTGGATTTGCTTCTGTCAGAGATACGTTATCTCAAAGGGAACGCACGGACACACTCAGAATGATACTAGGGCTGCCTGTGAAATAGAATGAGGAGAGGGGAAGATATATAACCCTTTTTCTTGTCTGTTATTCTATTGGTTAAATTGTCATTTTCTTAGCAGCATATGTGTGTATATTCCAGAGTCTGCTAATAAATATATCAGTTTAGAGCTAGCAGTCGCATTGTAGATGTCTCATCCTGTCCTTGGTTGCTTGTGATTCACTATGGCCATGCTTGCTATTGCAAAAACAGAAAACAAAAAAAAGACAATAGAAAAACACGGAAAGAGCGACCTAAAAAGCTGCCTGTTCTAGTGCTCACATGGAGGCAATGCAATGAGGTAACATGTTCCATTCATGAACTGTGCATAGTAGTACATATCACAACGGCAACCGATTATTCAGATTTTTCTTGAAGTACTTTGTTTTGTTTTTTAGCTTTGTTTGCACAGTCTATTATTCGAGCTTTATGTGATTTGCCTCTTCAGATACTTTAACATTGCTGATGCTGTGCAGTTTGTTAACTTTGAAACTGTACTGTGCTGAGGTACAAAAACAGAATTGTCATATCTGCATTTGAGCACATAGGAATAATTTGTAAGTACTTTACTTGTTGACATTAATATTTGCACCAGGTCACAACATTGTTGATTTATGGAAAATGTAAATAAATATATTTATTTGCTTGCCAAACAATGCACAAATGTCTTCTTTTCTAGTGAGATATTCCCTGTTCACCAGACATAAATGTGGAAAAGTTAAAGGGGCACAATGATGGTAGAGTCTAGCGTTTCTTTTTGCCACTTCACATATATGCACTGTTATTCGTGTGCACATGTAGGAATAGGAAGCGAGAGGATGCGCATAAAAAATTTCGTATGCAGCCACACATATGGTCCAGAAGATTAATTAGATGATGTCCAAGCATATATAATTGTGCTTCATGTGCAATGGGTATGCTAACGGATTGCTTCCATAAAGCCTTTTTATTTATTTTTTATCAATTCTTTTTATAAATGTTATTTTTGATTTTATATAAATTTCATATTGCATATTGTATACTTATATTTTTATAAATTTTATAAACTAAAAACTCAAGTTACACGGCCCCTGTAAGAGTGCCCTTTGCAAAAGGTTTGGTAACGTGTCTCGAACTGTAAAGGTAAGAGGCAATCGAGAACGCTGCAGACAAGGTTGCTACTTACATATTGCTTATCACTTCCTACATACAAAGTGATTTGTACAATAATTCCTGAGCACGGAATTAATCCCGAGGCTGGCCAGTGATGTCACCCAGGACGACAAGTCACATAATTGCCTTTAACACTTTTACACCCCATGGGCTGAGTTGTGAATTGAAAGAGCACTCTACAGAAGGATAAGGTGCACGTGATTTCTAGGATCTATGCTATGCCCTAACTCTTCAGACACCACATTTCTAAGTGGCAATATCTGCTCTGGTACTTCTTTTGCGTCTGCATAGTGTGCAACCACATGGCTACTGGAGCTTTCGTGTGTATGTTTTTGTGCGACGGTGTTCATTACAAACAATATCCAGATGTTAGACATAAAATGCAGTAGTTTGTAGCGTACCACACAACGCAGCGTGACATGGGAGTGTGTGATTCAAAGAAAGCTTCTGGAAAATGCACAGAATCCCACAAAAAGTTTAAAATGTGATTTGTATTTCGTTTTACGTCTTTCGTCGTTACATACCATCGTCGACGCTGTTGCACATTGATAAATCGTACGTTAAACTTGTCCCATAGCAGTATGCGGTTTCTCAAATACATAGCACAATTTTCCTGCAGTAATAAAACGCTGTCGGCATTTTCTTGCTGACACGGCTGTCGAAACGTCAGCCTCTACAATGGGCAAGTGCTGTAAAGGGGCTAACGCAGACGCGACTTGATACAAATTGTACGTGCTCACAAAGCACAAACGACGAATTCCAGTCACAACATCGCACAGAGGTTGGTTCGCGAATGAGTTCGCAGCTGCTGCACTGTTTACTTATCGCGGAACGGTGGAACCCGGCTGTCCGCCATCTTCAAGCACAGATACGTGAAGCCGCGAGAAGCTGTAGCCGCCGTAGCTGAAATCCACTGACAAGTACGAAGGCGCGTACACGTCACAATGCCCGTTCGGGTGCATTTACGTCATAAAAATGGCTGCGCCCATGTGTGTTTCGGAATGAATTATCTATTTTTTTGACATGGTACTGTACCGAACTGAGAGAATGAAGGTGTATTTTGGGGAGAGCTGGATGTGGGCTTTCAGAATATCACAACCGTTTCGACTATTTGGGATATCGGCATAGCTGACCTTTAAGGTTACGCCCGCAGGGAGTAGGGGAATTCTACAATGGCCTTGGTACACAGTGTGTAGTTAAATAACCATAAACGCGCCCCCACCCAAGTCAAGACAGGGAGGGGAGGACTCTAGCGAGTGATCTTGTACTTAGAATAATTGAAAGCACATGTTTTTCCTTACACATAGCGTGTTTTTCCGTAATTCGCACAGCAGGATATTATTAATATTGTAAACCTGATAACATAATAAATTTTTAATCAATCAAATGAACACAGATATGATTTAATTAAGTGTAGAAGTGCACTAGAAAACAGAACAAGGTAGTTTCAACGAAGTGATGGATGGATTTTGTACTCGCTACCATAGGTCGTGGTAGGACATGATAAAAACTCTTTCGAAAAAGAAGCACAGCGAAATGATTCTATTGTCACAGCTTCTCATTACGCATTTCATTACGTCTTAGATATGGTCGTATTCGGAGATATGGTTCAAATTACAGAATTGAAGGTGCAAGTACTTGTGTGCCGAATCTACAATAGTTATAAAAATATTTGCACGTCAACATCGGAAGGACCACTGGGATTGATGGTGGACTTTTTGGGTTTGCTAATGAAGAATTGAAATACACTAGACCAAATGTAATTGTAATCAGTGCAGTGGGCATTACATTAATCAATAAAGCAATCAGATCAAATTATCATATACAAGCAGTCTATATCGCGCGATTCATTACGGATTTGTTGAAATTACACGTAACGGTTGAAATGGAAGATACATAAACAATCTTATCACGTGATATGTTCCACTAGAGCCTTTACACGTTTATTTTCTTCTACCAGTTCTTGCAATGATGTCGAACGAACAGGAGTTCAATATGTCGTGCAAGGTCTGATGTATCATCACTTATTGAAACTCAACAAACATATCAATTGCAGTGGACCACCGGACGATTTTCATGTAATACTCTCTTGTACGCCATTCAAGAATCTTCATAGAAAGGAAACATCAATAAGAGACTGCAAGTTCATCGCAACAAAGTGTAAGTTCTTGAAGCAATACAAACATGGCGACAACATATCGCCTGCGCTAATCAACGCTGGATTCAAGCGCCTAATAATCAAACTCGAAGAAATGGTCACACGCGTCGTCGAATGCGTTTCGGCAACACGCCGGACAACGTTTCCCGCACACCGTTCCGAAACCGAACGCGATTCGGCACCCGACGCGTTAACGCGGCACCCCAGGCGAGTGTGTTGCTTTCTTTCGGAAATGGGTTCGTCGACGCTGGTGATCATTTCTTCGAGTTTTAGGTAAACTTCGTTCGAAAAATATTCGTAACTTTTAATATCCATGACATTGAGAATTCACGTTACGTTATAGTGTATATACAAAATATCAATCCATTCGATTACATTCTCTGTCATCATGAAAGAGTTCTTAAAACCTTGAAAACCTTAAAACCTCTCATATACTATGACATTATGAATAGGCTGATAGTTTTTCAGTAAGGCTCATGAAAACCTCAGGTACATTTTGTGAATTGGATCTATGTTTATGTGTGTTGGTTTGATTAAGTTTGCAAAAGTAATATTTACTCATTACAATTACATATGTTCCAGTGTGTTTATGCATAGTGCTCATCTTCATTGCATAGTGGTTAAACATTTCTGATGACAGTTGTGTTATTCGATTCTAAAAAAATCTGAATGCAATTGTGTGCCACGTGTTACGATGATTAAAATTGTAGACTCCACCTGCGCAGTCATGCTTGGAAAATCCATCACTTCCATCCTGCCATTTGATAATAGATTGCTTTCAACATATATTAACAACTGTGCAATCGTTTGAGAAAATATATACACTGAGCAATTTAATTCATAAAATAAGCCTTCGCAAAATATTAGGGATCCTCTTTGTAAACAAACATTGATGTAACATGCCTCTAAATTTCAATTAGCGATTCTTCTTCTACAATTCTTTCCTTCGGGTGTCGGTGTTGTATAGAGTGTGGTCGTGTCAAATCTCTTTGATTGCCAGCGCTGATTCCATGCGAAGATCCTTGTACATAGTGTGGAATAAACGTCTCCTTAGCACTCTTCAATCTAATCATACTAATAAGCTGTTTTCGTTGCGATGTGTAGAACGCATTACATTGATGACAAAGAATACATTTATTATTTCAGTAATACACCTGTTTATTTCGATAAATTACAGTTGTATTCCAAACTCTGAAGTTTTTGTGTGTTGTCTTGATTGATGAATTCCGAAGACATAAAATACTTTATTCTAATTATTGGGCGCTTGAATCCGGAGTTGATTAACGCAGGCGATATGTTTCGCCATGTTTGGATTGCTTCAACAACTTGCACTTTGTTGTGATGCACTTGCATAGTGTCTTATTGACGTTTCCTTTCTTTGTATGAAGATTCTTGAATGGCGTTCAAGAGAGTATTAGATGAAATGTCCCTCACCCGCACAGAAAAAAATTCGTGTGAGAAGTCGGCCCAGGTTGAAAAATGCCCCACAGTAAACAAAGGCCCTCCGCCAACCCCCACCGATCACTTCATAAGAATCTGGTTAAGTGTGCCATATTGGAATGTTAGCTGTTGTCTTGAAGTTACGTACATCCTACCAGAACTTTGTAATTAAAACTCCACTACGGTGCTCACGTATAATAATGTGAGACTTCTTATAATAAAACTTGTAATTTTGATTGCAATCACATTGATTAAAAATATCTTCTATGATTAAATGTGATATCCTATTTTAGTTCTGCTTAATTGAAAATGCATGATTACCACTAATAAGAAATATTGTGTATGATGTGCGATACCCCTTCAATGCTATTGCATCATATCTGTAATAAGTGTAACCTTTGTTACATGTACCATATTGTGTTTTTCTGCTTCAGGTGTTTTGTCTGGCTTTTCACCTTCACATAGAGTCACAACCTACTTTCCTACACTATTGACTTTAATAAATATATTTTCTCTTGTACATTTGTGTATGGCTATCTTTTGCATGTAAGCCGCCTACTGCACATCTGTTGTATCGGGAAAAAATTTACGATCGGCACAGATAGAAAAATGACGAAAGAAGTCGGCCCAGGCTGAAAAATGTGCGAGGGTAAGCGCGCACGCAGCCCTGCGGCCATGCGCCGATACGAGCCTCCACCCAAGCGCCGCCCGCCGGACGGGAGAAAAAATACGCGAAGGACTCAGGGCAGGGCCCAGGGGTCCAGTTTGTTGAGTGGACACGGATATCCTACGACACCCCCTCCTACTACTCACATCAACTTCAACGTCATCAAAATTAGACCTGGACGTTTTGGTCAACGGAATTTCACTACCGTTCCGCATCGACACGAGAGCAGACGAGTCTGTGCTGAGAGAGACAGTCTTCAACGAACACTTCCCGAAACTAAAGCTTCGTCAACCACTTCGGACACTGTGTGGCCCTGACGGAAAGCCCTTAAACTTCGTGGGAATGGCTACTCTACAGGTTATCTGCAAAAACATCCACAGTGACCAAAACGTTTTCATCGTGCGAGGCCTGAGAAGAAATCTACTTGGTAAGCCAGCGATAGAAGAACTTCAATTCCTGTCAGAAAAGTTCCGCTTCCGTTGTACGAGAGCACACTTGAAGAACTATGCGACATGGAACGCTTGGGCGTCATTTCACCAGTGGAAGAGCCAACAGAATAGTGTGCGCCCATGGTGGTGCCACCGAAAAGGAACGCCAAAGTGCGCATTTGCGTCGACCTAACAGAACTCAATCGCTACGTCATGAGGGAGTGATATCCGATACCCTCTGCAGAGCATAGTCTTGGACGGCTGGCGGGAGCACAAGTCGTTTCGAAGATCGACGCCAACGCTGGATTTTGGCAAGTCTTGCTGAGCAGCGACAGTCGCCTCCTCACCACCTTCATTATCCCGTTCGGTCGCTTCTGTTTCAACCGGCTCCCGTTCGGAATTGCATCGGCTCCCGAACACTTTCGGAGGCGCATGACGGAGATTTTGGAGGGATTGCCAGAAGTCACCTGCCACATGGACGACGTGCTGGTGTTTGGTCCGAATCGACAAGTACACGACACAAGGCTCCGTGCCGTTCTAGGGGGGATCTCCCTCAACTCACAAAAATGCATCTTCGGAGTCGATGAGATTGACTTCTTGGGTAACACAATAGGAAAAGACGGAATTCACCCCAACGAACGAGCTCTGGATGGCATTAAGAACATGGCAGCGCCAACGTCAAGAACGGAGCTGAGACGTCTGCTTGGCCTGGCCACGTATCTCGGACGTTTCGTACCACGGCTTGCGGATCTCTTAGCGCCGCTCACGTCATGTTAAGCAAAAAGCAAGGATTCGTATGGGAGAAGCCTCAGCAAGAAGCCTTCTTGCAATGGAAGAAGATCCTGTCTTCGTCTCCTGTACTAGGGGTGCACGACGTCAACCGACAGATGACGGTGTCCGGGGACGCATCTTCTTACGGGCTGGGGGCGGCGCTCGTCCAAAGACGAGAAGATGGTGAGCTGGTGGTCATTGCATAGGCATCAAGGACTCTTACAAAGACGGAGCGCACGTACGCCCAGATTGAAAAAGAAGGCTCGGCCCTCGCCTGGGCATGCGAGAGGTTCCAGGAGTACCTATTAGGAAAGCCTTTCCGTTTGGAAACTGACCACAAGCCTCTTGGAACATTACTCACCACCGAGGTTTTGGATGACCTGTCGCCTCGTCTCCAAAGAATAAGGATGAAACTGATGCGGCATTTGTACACCGTGGAGTTCGTGCCGGGAAAGAATCTCGTTGCTGCTGACGCGCTTTCTCGGAATCCATTGAAATCAACGAACCCGTCAGCACTTGTCCAAGAAGTCCGCCCTTACGTCAGGATGGTCGAGAATACCCTCCCAGTCACTTCAGCAAGCCTCCAAGCCATTCGTAAGGAGCAGAAACGGGACAAAGTTTGCCAGGAGCTGGTAAAATTCAGCACAGCAGGATGGCCTTCCAGGCGGGACATAGATCCTCAAATTAAAGCCTGTTGGGACTACCAGAACGTCATCGCCCTCGAGCATTCCTTGCTGATGTACAAAGACCGAGTCGTTGTACCAGCATCATACCGCAAGCACGTATTGCAACAACTGCACAAGGGACACCAAGGGATGGTGAAGTGCAAAGACAGGGCAAAGAACAGTGTATGGGGGCCTGGGATAACACGTGACACATCGAGCACTTCATTCGAAGTTGCACCACGTGCACGGAACATGCGTCGAACCGGAGAGAGCCGTTACTGTCCTCAGAGTTTCCCAGCAGACCCTGGCAAAGACTCGCCATGTATCTTTTCTTTATCAAGGGGCAATGGTGGCTTATTACAGCGGACTATTACTCGCGATTTGCTGAAATCGCCCAACTCCGGCACCTATCATCGGCGACGGTGATCGAACGCTGCAAATCAGCTTTTGCTCGTCATGGGATCCCAGCTGAAGTGATTACCGATAACGGGCCTCAATTCTCAGGGGCACAGGCTTCCGAATTCCGAAGAGTCGCCCAGACCTACAGGTTCCGCCACATCACCTCGAGCCCACGTTACTCGCAGGCTAACGGGCTCGTGGAAGCGTCCGTTAAAATAGTCAAGAACTCGATTAAAAAGACCAATGATCCCTACGAGTCTCTTCTAGCATATCGCTCATCTCCCTGGCCCAACGGGTACAGTCCATCCGAACCGTTAATGGGCCGCAGACTACGCACCACCGTACCCATCTCGGAAAAGAACCTGTTGCCCAAGGCTCCCGATTATGACCAGCTGAAACAGCGGGAGGAGAAGTTGAGGTCCAACCTGGCAACTGCGTGCAACTCCCGTCATGGTGATCGACGACTCCCTCAGCTCGACGTCGGAGGCAGGGTGTGGATCATCGACCTCAAATGCCGTGGAACCGTGGAGCGGAAGGCCAGCACGCCGCGATCGCTCTGTGTGAAAACGAACGGGAAAGAAGTGCGCCGCACAATAACTCATCTAATGAGGTACCACAACAGTGGATGCTCCGGGGGACAGTCTGTGTCATCCGATGTGCCAGAGGACAGCCCTCAAGTGACTTCGTTGCCAGAGGCAGGACCTGTGATACCGTCCACCCAAGAAGCTGCCGACAACTCAATGCGAGATCGTCCGAGTCCTCATACCGCTCAGCAGAGCACTTCCGAAGAAACCGAGTGTTCTGATGACTCTCACCAACATACCAGGAGTGGCCGTTTTCAAAAACCACCTGAGAGACTCGTTTTGTGAAATTTGTACATGTTGTGAATGAACATTAATTATTGCAATTTCCAAAGAAAGGGGAAAAAAAGGAAGATGTGTGACGCTCTTCAACGACAGCGCTCTTCAACCATGGCTCTTGACGGGCGCTTATCAAGTGCCCGAACACCTGCCTGTGCAACAGCGACTGCGCATGTTGAGGGCATATGTTGCGTTCTACTAAAGCGCTCAAAAAGGGTTTGTTTACTGGAATAAAGGAATTTTCCAAGGTAAATATAAATGGTCTGGAAATAATAGGCAGAAAAAATACGAAATCTGTGTTAACCACCCTGCGCCCTCCATGATACACATGCGAGCGTGGTTGTTGAGGGGCAGACTACCAACGTAATCAAAAATAATTTAATCGGAGGCGTGAATAATGTGTGTACTAATGGAATATGCATGTTTTTAATATAGCAATTCGCGCAGTCTGCCAGTAATACGTAAGATTATAAATAGAGCCGAGTACGCTTCCGGTTCCTGTCCCTCTCCATGGTGTTAGCCACGAGTTTGCCGTATGTTGACTGCGCACTTTGTGACTGTTCATAGCCGTTTTCTTCTTCATCGTCGTCTTTTCAATTTCAATCCACCAAGTCGAACATGGGACATTCCTCGGAGGAATGCCACATTTCCGGACAGTAGCCAGCTATAGCTTTATTTGAGTGTCAAGAATGTGGACAGTATTGACTTTGCAGCTGTCGGTTCCTCTTCCTGCCTTTGCGACGTTTGTGGGTGCGTGTGAGGAAGCCTTCAAAGCCAACGTCAAGACATTCCTCACCTCCCATGGGGTCAGGTGTTTGAAGTGTTGGACACAGTTTTGCCAAAGACATTGAGTTTGTGTTCTTCATCGGTGTATGATGATCTATTTCACTTTTTTCTGAGGGTACGACTGTTCTGGTTTGCACGACAAAGGAATGAGGAAGTACAAAATAGTACGTTACGTCAGAAGGCACTGCAGCAGGCAGCGAGACTAAGTTCGTAAACTCTGCACGTTGTTGTGATGTGACCAGAAGTTTTCTTTCCATGCAAAAGCATATGCATGGTTCTGTTGTCTATCCAGTGCTTACAGTTGTAATCTAGATTACACATGGTCTCTTGTAATTATTTCATTCCCGTGTAGCATACGATTTGTCAAAGTGCACTTTTGCGCACAGCTCCTTACTGTGTTATTTGTATTTTGACAGCCATGCACAGTTCAATAGTCTGCGCCTATTATTTATATGTTTAGTGTATGTACACCTGTGTATATAGACACCTAGCATACATTTTCTATTTTGAATCTTTCGCAGTTTGCCTATTCAATTTTGCATATTCAATTTCATTGCATTCAATTTCATATTCAATTTCAATTAAATTCAATTTCAATTTCAATTGCATATTCATATTCAATTTGCATATAAAATATTCTTTGATACATATTAAGTGTATACCGTAATCTTATATTTTGAATGCTGCGCTGAGTTCAGTAGTTGTGTGCACAACTGCCAGTATGTAGGCGCAGTTATGTGCAGGGCTAAGCATCTTGTGCAGCTTGAAAATCTATACCACATGGCCAAATGTGCACAAAATAGCAGAAGCACAGAACATTGTCGATGCTTTGACAACGCCTTTAGTACAAAAATGCTGTTGTAATCAAAATAGAAGTAGTCATCAGCAGGGTGTGTACACACTGAGCAAGGTTGTCATTGCTGGAAGCTGATATTATTGTGGCTGTTTTGCAAGATAAAGTATCACTGACTCCTAAACTGAGCTAATGGACTTGTGCCTTCTAATCCCCCCATAGCGTTCGCTATAGTGCCAAAAACTGTGGGCAGACATAGCACCGCACAGTATGCAAATATCATATAATGTGATCTTCAAGTGCAAATATGTCCACTTCCACCTTCCGCGTACGAGAGATATGTGGAAAGTTCCAGATGTGCATGAGGACAGCTATAGCAGCATGCATTGGACATTAAGGTCCTGCGCCCCACCCGTGTTAGCTGGAATTTGTACATTATCCTTTCGTGCTTATTCAGTACATGGACTGTCATAGTGTTTATTTTGCACATTATTCTGTCGTGGGTATTATGATGGAAGATGAAAGTCACTGAAAACTCACTGTGTTGCAGCCACAGAACATCAATTGTCTCATGTGGGTATTTTTAATGTTTACAACGGCATGGCGAATTTACCTATGATAAAAGAAAGCAAGCCCCCCACCTGGTCTCCTGTGTCCTTTGTTGCACGCGTATCGCTCGTGTTGATTCTTCTCTGTTTACAAATTGTGGATGAGTTTTTTCTCTTGGATGTGCTTTCAACAGCGATTGTGATATTCCGCGGCTGGACATCGCGATGGAAGAAACGGGCAGCGCGAGCGCCCGTCCCGCGTTATACGTAATGGTGACGCACCAGGTGACGTCATTATGACGGAATTTGTAGTTTGCTCCGCAACGGATGGATGGTGCTAACGGTCTTTATCATGTCCGCCTTTCAAGACGTGGTGGCCAATGCAAGCTTCGCTGCCATTTATATTTACCTTGGATTATCCACCTGACAATCGGCGGCCTCGTCACGCATTTTCTGTCCCGCCGTCGGCCTTACAAAACATCCACTTCTGACACCATGTTTTGTCAGGCCGACGGCGGGACAGAAAATGCGCACTTGATGAGACAAGAGCGCGCGTCATTGCTTATCACACATCTTCCTTTCTTTGGAAATTATAATAATTAATGTTCATTCACAACATGCAGAAATTTCACAAATGTACTTGGGACACAGTCAACGATGCGTTGCAGGCAGCCATCTTAATGTAATAATAAAGCCATCGCAGCTGTGTGATACACGTCTAAGCGTCTTATTCTGAATTGCAGATTTCGTGTTGTCTGTCTGGGAACATCACACCTATCTACCAGCGCTTGACTTCGGCAGGGAACAACAACAATATCTCGGAGCGCAGCAACAGGATACGCCCACCAATGTTTGGAATGAACTGTTAAAAGCCGGATTACGGACCCGACGCACTACTCTTTTGGCAGCGGTGCAGCTGTGTGATACACGTCTAAGCGTCTTATTCTGAATTGCAGGTTGGTTTGAATTTTATATTCCGTGTTTGCACCTGAGTACGCTGTGCCGCTGCCTGAGAATTTGTTGTCATTGAAGCTACGTGCATGATATTTGATTGCTGACTTCCTGCATATAAATATGGCCAACGTAGCACAGGTAAAGGAAATTCATAAGGCCATAACCGATCTGACTGGACAGTTCAGTCAACTGACTAAGCATGTGACAGCAGAAATAACCAATGTCAAGTCTCTTCTTGAGAAAGAACGCTTAGAATTGTCCACTTCCATGCAATACATGAGCGATTCATTTGAAGAAATGCAAACTGCGTTTAAGTCCGTTCAAGAAGAGACGGCTGCGTTAAAAATGGAAGTTCCACAAGTTACAAGTAAAAACTGTTCCCTGGAACGTGAACTGTTTGTGCTCCCGGCCGAGGTGGTTAGTCTTAAGCAGTACTCACGCAGAAACAATGTGGAAATAAGAAACTTTCCGTTGAGGCCTAACGAGAACAGCACCGACCTAGTTTGCGAAATAGCCACAAAACTAGGTGTGGATTTATCACCAGACGCAATTGAGGTTGCTCATAGGGTGCCTACGCAGGACCCGTCAAAGCTCAATATTATTGCTCGGTTTTTCTCTCGAGAAGCTAGAGATTCGTTAGTGTCCGCGTCAAGGCGTAGGCGACTGACCACTTCGGACTTTGGGTATGAGCACAACGAGCCAGTCTATGTTAATGAGCACCTGTGTCAAGAGCGTAAGCTTCTTTTGGGAAAAACTATCCACGAAAAAAAAGAAAATAAGTGGAGGTACGCATGGGTCAAGGACGGAAAGATATTCGTCCGTCGAACTGAGAATTCTAAAGCTGTCCAGATTCAGTCTGAAAAAAACCTACGGGAATTACAGCTGTCACACTGTGTGTAATTTCGTTATGTGCTATTTTGTTGCCTACTCCTAAACTGTTTATATGCATGATATTGTATCAATTACTGAATTGAACAACCTGTCCAATGGTACCATGTTTAAGCTATTAAATTTGAACATAAGGAGTGTTCGAAAGAATTTCGATCAACTAGTTGCTCTATTGTCCACGCTAACTTTTAAATTTGACGTTATAGCTCTAACGGAAACATGGCTAATGTGAGATGAGTGTTATCACCTTGATGACTATGTGTTCTATTCTCAACCCCGATTGTTACAGTCCCGACATAGAGGCGGCGGCGTCGGCCTATTTGTGCATAAAAATGTGAAATGTAATCTCCGAGCTGAAATCGTTCTTGAGATACCAGGGTTCTGTGAGACTCTCTTTTTAGAATTGCCAGGTAGTGTAATAGTGGGAGTGGTTTATCGAGCTCCGAGGTGTAACATATAGATATTTCTTGAAGTGTTTGAAAACACATTGTTTACAATTCCTGCGTTGAAGAAACGGGTGTTTATCGCCGGGGACTTTAACATTGGTACTGTAGCGACCCAGCCAGGCACAGCGTCATCTGCGCACGCCGACCTTCGTCGGCCTCGGCGCACGCTCCCCGCTCGCTGCGCTCTTGCAATAAACCAGTTCTCGTTCCACCCTTCAACTAGAAGGTTCTCTCTCTTCCTTCACTGGTGACCCGAACGTGATTTGAACACGCAACCTGCAGCGTCTTTCCTTTCCTTTCTTCCTTCCTTCTTCCCTTTCCCTTTCATCTTTCCCTTCTTCCTTCCTTTCAGCGTCTTTCCTTTATTCCTGCAGCGTCTTCCGAACACGGTTCGCATGATACTGACAACGTCGAGCAGCGTCTCGCTCGAGGCTTTAGCGGAGATGGCGGACAAGATGATGGACATTGCGCCGCCAACTGTTTGTGCCATATCTCCACAACCCTCTGCACCATCACCGTCGGACTTCCAGGAGCTGCGTGACGAAGTCAGCCGGCTTTCCGGCTTAGTTGCATCAAGCCTACGCTTCGGCCGATCGCGAAGCCCAAGACACCGCAGCCCCCGTCGCGGCAACTTCCGTCGTCGCACACCATCGCCTCTCCAGCAGTCTGCAAATCCCGATGAGTGCTGGTACCACCAAACTTTCGGAGACCGTGCCCGCCGCTGCCAGCCTCCCTGCACCAGACAGGGAAACGGGAGCGTCAACAACTGAAGACGGCCAGTTTAGTTGACGCAGCCCCAAGTCGTCCACGCCTCTTTTACATCACTGACCGCGGCTCTGGCGCCCGCTTTTTGGTGGATACGGGCGCGGAGGTCTGCGTCATCCCCGCCTCTCTAGACGATCAGAAGCGCACCCCGCCTAACGCCAGTCTTCAAGCTGTCAACGGATCCCCTATTACGACTTACGGAGAAAAACTCGTTACACTCAACTTTGGCCTGCGCCGCGTTTTTCGGTGGATTTTTGTGATTGCCAAGGTACCCCAAGCCATCATCGGTGCCGATTTCTTGGCTCACTTCGGGCTCCTGGTCGACATGAGTCGACGAAGGCTAATTGACACAACCACCAGCCTTTCGGTTCAAGGGGTTGCCGTCACCTCGCCACTTACCCCAACCATCCGTCGACTCGAACCGAAAACTGACTTCGAAGCTATTTTGCATGACTTTCCAGACCTCACTCAACCACCAAACTGGAAGCTCCCGGCCAAACACCACGTCGTGCACCACATTGTGACATCGGGCCCGCCAGTGCACGTTCACCCTCGCAGGCTGGCGCCAGAAAAATTCAAAGTGGCTAAAGAGGAATTCGAGCACATGCTCGAGCTCGGAATTATCAGGCCATCATCTAGCGACTGGTCTTCGGCTCTCCACATGGTCCCGAAAAAACAGGTGACTGGCGGCCATGTGGGGACTACAGACAGCTAAACCGGGTTACTGTACCCGATCGCTATCCGATACCACACGTCCAAGACTTCGCGGCAAATCTGCATGGCGCAAGAATATTCTCGAAACTCGACCTAGTACGCGCCTACCACCAGATCCCGGTGGCGCCCGAGGACATCGGTAAGACCGCAATAACCACGCCGTTCGGGCTGTTTGAATTTTTGCGCATGCCCTTTGGACTCCGGAATGCGGCACAAACTTTTCAACGGTTCGTCGACTCAGTCATCAGAGGATTGCCGTTCGCATTTGCTTATATTGACGACCTGGTCATCGCTAGTGCCACCCCGGAAGAACGCGCCGACCATCTTCGCACACTCTTTGCCCGCCTCAACGAGTTTGGTATCATCGTGAACGCTGCCAAGAGCGAGTTTGGAGTGGAAGAACTTGATTTTCTGGGCCACCACATCACCCGCTCGGGCATCACTCCTCTCGCGTCCAAGGTGAAAGCCATCCAAGATTTTCCGCAGCCGACTACCTCACGAAAGCTCCGCGAGTTCCTCGGGCTAGTAAATTTTTACAGAAGAGTCGTGCCGCACTGCGCATCCACCCTCCAGCCTGTGGAAGCGTTGCTCACGGATTCCAAAGGCAGCAATGCCCCTCTTGCCTGGATATCGTGCGCCACAGATGCCGTTTGCAGTATCAAGCAGGCTCTCGCTGAAGCCACCTTGCTGAGGAACGGATTGACCACGCGTGGCAGCCGCTATCATTTTTCTCTCGGAAATTCAAAGACAAGGAAACTCGATATAGCACCTTTTCCCGTGAACTGCTCGCTGTCTTCCTTTCGGTGAAGCATTTCCGCCCGTTTCTTGAAGGTCGCGTCTTCACTATATACACCGACCACAAGCCGCTGACCCACGCGTTCACTTCATCCGGCAACAGCTACTCACCACGGGAGATTCGCCAACTTACCTTCGTGTCCGAGTTTTCCACGGACATTCGGCACGTCAGCGGTCACGACAACCCCGTGGCCGACGCTCTCAGCCGTATCAGCGCACTGTCACCACGTCTTCCTCAAGACATCAGTATTCCGCTCAGCCTAGAGACATTGGCTGACCTGCAACGCTCAGACGAAGACCTCCGCATGCTCCGCGAAAACTCTACATCGTCGCTTCGTCTCGAAGACGTCCTTCTTCCCGGTACCGCCACCACGCTTGTCTGCGACGTATCCCAGGGGCATCCAGGACCCTTTGTCCCAGCAGCCCTGCGCCGGCGGGTATTTGATACCCTCCACGCATTATCGCACCTGGGCATACGCGCAACGCAGAAGTTGATCAGTGCGCGCTACGTGTGGCCCGGCATGCAAGCCGACATCAAGCACTGGACACGTGGCTGCCACCAGTGCCAGAGAGCTAAGATACAGCGACACACTTTTGCTCCCGTGCACCCCTTCCTTCCACCTGACACCCGCTTCGAAAAGGTCCACTTGAACATCGTGGGCCCCCTCCCGCCTTCTCAAGGTCACCGCTATCTACTCACGGTGGTAGACCGTTTCACGCGGTGGCCTGAGGCGGCCCCCATGCCTGATATCTCCGCCGCAACTGTCGCTGCTACCTTCACGAGCACGTGGGTTGCCCGCTTCGGAGTGCCCTCCACTATCACTACTGACCGTGGGCGGCAGTTTGAGTCGTGTCTATTCAGCGCCCTCACCACCTTACTGGGATCTCAACGCATTCGGACCACTTCCTACCATCCGGCGTCAAACGGCATGGTGGAACGATTCCATCGACAACTCAAAGCCGCCCTCAAGGCACACCCCAACCCCACCTCTTGGACGGAAGTTCTTCCTGTTGTCCTGCTCGGCCTCCGTTCAGTCTTCAGTCTTCAGCAAACTACGTTTCCCGGCTCAAAGCCATATTTGACCAGCTTCGCCCAGCACCCCCCCCCCCCCCCCCCCCGTCAACCATTTTCCTCCAGGTTTTACGTGCACGACGACCTGGAGACGTGCACACACGTTTTCGTACGCGTCGACGCTGTCCGAAAGCCACTACAGCCCCCTTATACTGGTCCCTATCAAGTCGTCAGCCGCACTTCCAAGTCCTTCTCCCTCATCATCAATGACAGAAAACTTGTGCTGGGGCTGTTTCTAGATTTAAGAAAAGCCTTTGATACTGTCAATCACGCTATACTGTTGGATAAATTAAACTCGTACGGATTTAGGGGACACATAAATAGCTTCTTCCGTAGCTACCTGTCAGGACGTAAACACCTGGTAACTATCGATGGGACATCATCTGCGTATTTGGACATAAATGTCGGTGTACCACAGGGCTCTGTGCTGAGGCCGATACTGTTCGCCCAATATGTAAATGATCTCCCAAACAGCTTAAAAGTCTTTACTTCTTACCTTTATGCAGATGACACATGCTTATTTATATCGAGTCCAACACTTAAGGATATCTCAGACACCGTGCAAGGAGATTTGCGTGCACTAGAAAGATGGTTGCTTCGTAATCAGCTAACCTTAAATACAAATAAAACCACATTTCTTATATTTCACTCTTTTAAAAGTCCGATAGACACCAGCAGCTTTCAAATGAAGCTGTGTGATAGTCCCATAACACAGTCCAATCAGGTTCGGTACCTGGGCATAATACTTGATAACACACTATGTTGGAAGCCACATATAGAGTCACTTAGAAGAAAATTGGCATATGGCTGTCATTTACTCATCAAGTGTAGGCACATATTTCCACTGCACGTAATGAAACTGTTGTACTTCTCTTTTATACAGAGTCATCTCACCTACTCTTTGGAAACATAGGGTAGTACATACCATACATATTTAAGGGTACTAATAACGTTACAGAAACGTGCGGTTAGGATTATAACAGGTACCAATAACGGTTCCCCGTCCAATGTACTTTTCAATACCCTGCAGTTTCTTACGTTGGAGCAGTTAGTGGTTCAGCGATGGGCTCAAATAATGAAAAACGTAATCAGAAATAACATTCCAATTGACGTCTCCAGCCTGCAGCAACCGCGCAGACCAATTAGGATGCAAACAAATAAAAAGCTTATCATTTCAAGTGCAAATAATGTCTATGGTACCAGGACTCTTCAGCATTTGGGGGTGCGCATTTGGAACCAGGTGCCGATAGAAGTAAGAAACAACCAGCTGTTCTCAGAATCATTACAGGACTTCATTCTGTCGGAGGATCGAGTACATATATGGTAAATCCGTAATATGCCGATTACAACCAATAGTCGCTCTATTTTACAATGAATGTACTTTGTGGTTATATGCTGCACTTTGTGGTTATGTGCTGTACTTTACAGTGATTTTTCTAGACATTTCTTTTTTTTTTCTTTTTTGCTGTCACTGTTGCCAATGTCATTGATGAACAGCTTTAGTGGACCCATCACTAGCTTCTGCTAAGGGACCACTCAGTTTTTGTGACCTTTTAACTTGAAGAAATGACCCAATAAAATCAAAATCAAATCAATCAATCTTACTTTGTGCGACGAAAACAACGTAGAGGACGTAACGCGAAAAGATGAGTCAATCGTTCCAACGTAAACCACGGAAGCCGTGCTTCCGTTCCCGCGAAGGCAGTTTGCTGAGCCCCACGTGGCCAAAGCAAACCCCACAAAGCACGCCGGTCGCATGTTATGCGCAGATCACGTATCGCACATTGACTGCTGGCATTAAATTGAGAAAGCGAGTCCGTGCGACACCGCCCGAAGCATGCACTGAAACCCCACCCAACGTGTGGCAACAACAGCAACTTCATCGCATGGGCGATACTCTGCCCCACTGCTAGTGGTGATGTGGGGAATGAAATAATGAGCCCCTTCACAATAAGCATCGAACTCCTATGGTGTCCCAAAAAATTGAAACAGCTTTTAAAGCAGATTGTTTGTAGGCTGGAATTCGTCAGGGTCCAAGCAATTTTGAGAATGAGGTTGGGAGGCGAGAGTCCAGCTGATTCAGAGACCCGAAGTGAGCGGTTCGGGAAGGTTGGTAGTGCGGCTGATGAAGAAGAATTACCTCTAGGTCTCCCAAAATTGCTCTCCCAATGGGATTCGCCATCAGAATAGGACAGCCATACGCTTTGGGGCCCAGAAAAAGTATATGTCATTGCACTTTGTACATATACAGTTTGGGCTGGGGACATGTATAAGAACACTTGCTTATTTCTTTTAGGTCTGAGGTCTAAAGGGAGCCGTAAGGAGCCCCAAATGAGGTCCTGTATCATCCAGACCTCCCTTTTGCACCTACTGGGTATCCCACTACATCGTTTTGAGAAACAGTCTATGCATTGTTCACACAGATAGAGGATGCCCATAATAATGTATCCACAAAGTTGTTTGGGGTGAGATCCACTTTCAGGAAAGGGTTTTGTCTTCCATGGTTCAAAAGCTGCACAGAATGTTGAGCATCGGATGACTATTATAGAAGGTATAGATTGAGCAAAAAAGAAAGAAGGAAACAAATCTTCTGCCTCTGATCTCAAGAATACCTCCCTGAATGGCACCGACGTACATGTGTGATATTCACTGTTCCTCAATGACATGGTACAACGAAGGTTAACCACCACCATAACACCATAATAGCAGTAAGCTCTTGTAGAAGCGTAGAAAATCCTGCGAACCGGTAAGGAAGTATGAAGGACATGCATCAGGAAGAGTGTCGCCGATATTTCGAACAGAGACTGTTCTTCTTCTGGACACCGTCCTCATCATCGGCATGGTATTTAAAGCGTTATGGTTGACGTGTTAAAAGTTCGACAACCTTTAACATGTCAACTTGACCTTTACCTTTAAAAAAACCTTTAACACGTCACCCCTAACCCTGCCAATGCCGGCTTTAAAAAACCGTCTTCCAGGAAAAAAAACTGTTTGAGTTCGGCAAACGCTTACCCGAATCACCGCTCTTTCGAATACGGTACATTAATCTACTAATATATAACACATACTATGTATATGACGCCACGTCTGATGCAGTAGAAGGGCTCAGCAACTCACCCAACAACGCTGCTTCGCCACAGGGAACCACACGCTATTACTTCCCACGGGTCCCGTTCTGATACAACGGGGAGGGCACAGGAACACAACAGGGGACGTGGAACGCTGGTAGCACCCCGAGTATCTGTTTTATTTGCTCTTGTCAGAAGCGTTATTAACAAACGTGACTCACTTGATTCACTTGTTGATACCTGCGATCGACGCTGATGTCATTGTATTAACAAAGACATGGCTCCATTCTAATATTCCTGACAGTGAAATCTTTGATAACTTACGTCCGTACAACATTTACAGCTGTGACCGGATACAACAAGGCGGCGGCGTCCTACTCCGGATCTCAAAAGCGCTTTGTTCTTATCGTATACTTATCTGAACATGTCTTGTAAGTGTGTGGGGTTGTATTGAAATAGGTTATCAAGTAGTCCCGCTAGAAGTATGTTATCGTCGTCCCACCTAACTTTCTAGTTTTGTTGAAGAGGATGGTGACGTGATGGACACTATTATCACGCAACACCTCACCGCTAAGATAATTTTGCTTGGCGACTTCAATTCGCCTAACATTTTCTGGTCTTCAGACAGCGTTATATGTGCCAGGCTCTTAGTAAGTCGTCGTTTCGTAGGCCTTGGTTCCCTTTTTTCTCTTTCTTATCTCGTCTGCCAACCGACTAGGATAACAAACAGCTGCTAATATATTAGATTTAATACTCACATTATGCCGGGACATTATTTCTCCAATTTATTATATATGCCTGTCCTAAGGGTTTTGCATTTGGTACTCGCTTGACATTTGCAACCATCCTGTTGACACTCCTAAGATAGTTAAACACATCAACGATTACACTAAAGCTAACTTCCACGCAATTCATAATGAGCTTTCGTGATTTCTCAAATCTTTCATCGATGGCTTCGAAGGTAGGTCCGTAAACTCTAACTGGAACTTGTTTAAACTCGAAATACATGAACTAACGAGCAGGTGCGTCCGAAGTGCAAACTTGCCTATAACCCTAGCGCCCCATGGTACACCAGAACTTTAAAATGACTTTCGAACCGTAAAAACAGTCTTTTTCGTGCCCAAAAGAGTCCCCGTTCTGCCACCGTACGGGAGTCGTACAAGGTCACTAACAGGGCATACGTGTCTGCTTTGAAGCGCAAAAGAAGTCACTTCCTTTAGCATGCATTACCTTCCATGCTTGCTAACGATCCTAAAAGGTTCTGGAGAACAATCAGTTCCTCCTAGCATACTGCCCCTTGGTCCCTCCCTTGGTCGCTCAGACGGGTCAACAGTACTTGACAGTGACTGTCCATTTCTATTCTTCGTCATTCTGTTTTTGTAACAATTCATACTCCAACTACTTTCCAATGGATGCCATACAAATCGAGCTCACTGGTGTAATAAAGATAATTAAATCACTAAAGCCATCATCAAGCCTTGGCACCGATCTTGTCTTTCAAAGGTCTTGAAAAGCACCATTCCATACTAATCAATTATTCTGACTAAACTCTCCCAGCAATCACTCGACACTCACCCAGTTCCTGAGGAATGGAGGATCGGTAAGGTGGTTCCACTTCACAAATCTAGTAAAAAAATTCTTTTCATAATAATAATCTTTTTAGTGTGCCCAAGAACAGTGAAAGCCTTGGCATTGGCGCACGTAGACAATACAGCACTTACAAATATATACAGATATATATACATGCATATACAGATTAAGCAAAACGTAACATATTCAGGACATGTTCAGGAAGAAGAACATAACAGGAAGGTATTCACATTGATACATACAGTACAAACATAGAGATGTACAGTACATGGCACTAAAAGGGAATGAAAAAAACTGTACAACTTCACAAGTTACTCAGTGAACGGAAGGGGAGAGTTCTGAAAACGTTTCCCAGTAAACCATAGATGTACAAGTGACGTCCGGGTAATATCCCAACCTCGATATTTGGATATCCCAGGGATTTTCGCAGAGAGCCTGTAGACGTCACATGTACATCCAGGAGACTTAATTTGTTCCACGGTTTTCCACATTTGAGGAACGTCCCACAGATGTCACCACAAGATATTTGAATATCCCAGGGATTATTTCAGAGAGCTCGTAGATGTCACATGTACATCCAGGAGACTTGATTTGTCCACATTTTTCCACATTTGAGGAACGTCCCACAGATGTCACCACAAGATATTTGAATATCCCAGGGATTATTTCAGAGAGCTCGTAGATGTCACATGTACATCCAGGAGACTTGATTTGTCCACATTTTTCCACATTTGAGGAACGTCCCACAGATGTCACCACAAGATATTTGGATATCCCAGGGATTATTTCAGAGAGCTTGTAGATGTCACATGTACATCCAGGAGACTTGATTTGTCCACATTTTTCCACATTGCAGAAATGTTGCACAGATGTCACCGCAGGATGTTCCCAGGATGTTGTTTAAATCCCTGCATTGTTTTAATGTTGTACTAGTTTTCATCACCATGATAGCAGCTTCTGCAGAGGCAATGCACTATACTAACCAGCGACATCTCAAGTGTTCTAGTAAGGTATATAATCTTGTTTATTTACGACTATGGTATACAATGCATCGCAAAATCTATTGCAGATTGTGGCATTACAAAGTTTACCACGTGCAGCATAGAAAAACATATCACAACACACTACACAAGTGTTTTTATCACAGTTTCACATGACTAAATTTATGGCAGTGTAATGTTTATCACAGTGCAATGTAACACTTTACTGAACAAGAGCATGTCAAAACTTCTCAGTATCAAAATGCACTACTGTGCGGCATTGCAAAATGTACACAGTACAGCGTAGAAAAGTATATCATGGTACGGTAAAACGAAGTTCTTAACACAATACAGTTTAAGTAAAAGCAAGCACTACAACAAATTCTATCTGTCCATGAGATTGCCACACATGACGACCATTAGGAACGTGGTCCTTCCTATTTACTAAATTTACTAAACTGAAGCACGACATCCATATGCTTTAGTCACAGGCTGTGATAAGCAACTGCCGTTCTTGTCCTTGCCAGAGGCCTTATTTGCCTCTACAGCCTATTCCAAAATCAAGACCAGGAAGACCAAGAGAGGCAACAGGAACCTCCAAATGTGTGTGCTTGCGTCACATCACAGTAAATGACTATTATAAAAAAAGGTTTACACACCGACTTAACTGAACAACATAAAGTAATTTACGCAAACATGTAATTTCTGGGGGGACATCATCAGTGTCCGCCAAGAAAGACAGAGTAAGGAATGCCCAGTTGCCTCAGTTAAGGTCAGTGTATACCTCGGGAAGTGGGCTACGGTTAAGATTGCATAGGGTCTAATCTTTCTGAATGTGCGGGGACCCCACCTTTGTTCAAAAACACTGACGCAAACTAAGTTCATTCATGTAGTTGAAGCTGTTACCGGTTGTCCAACAATGATAAAAAAATGTTGTCTCTGACCTTGTTGAGTTTGTGGTTCTCTCTAAATCACGTGCCACAAATGCAACAAGGTCAAAGACAAAATTGCCTGATTATTGTTGGACAACTAGCCACAGCTTCAGCTACATGAATGCACTTAGTCTGGGTCTCGAACAAAGGTGGGGTACCCGCAGATTCCTCGAGTTGTGGCACATTAGGAAAGATAAGGCTGTATGAAATGTTAACCGTGGCCCACTTCACGAGGTATACGCTGACCTCAAATGCGACAACTGGTTGGGCATTCCTCACTCAGTCTTTCTTGGCAGACATTAATGATGTCTCTCGCATTGGAAATGAAATGATGACCAAGGGCTTTGCACAGTATCAATCATTATGTTCCTTTGCTTATCTGGTGGGAGAAACAAAAATAAGAAATAAAATACGAAAAAGAAGCAAAAAGGAATGATGAACATAAAAGGATTATGCTAATAATGCCATCAGATATCCTACAACAGCGAGGAAGTCACTGCAGTACGTCTAGCAGTGGCAAAAATACAAAAAGCGCTGTTTGTCTTTCTCAGATTAGCTGCAACTTTGAAACAGCCTCTGAAGGCACTTTAATGCCCGTACTGCAAACAGTGACTGTCGTGTTCATTTTAGGGTGCAGCTAGACCAAACAGCATCCATTTTGTAAATGAAAATATACCCTCTAAAATGAATTCAGTTATATGTTAATCATCCAATGATGGAAAAGTCTTCCTTTCTAACAGGTGCCATCTTGTGTAACATCATGGCGAAATGGAAGTGTTTTTCTTACATGTTCAATGCAGCTAAAAAATAATCTGTGGATTATTGCAAAATCTATAAAGTACACTTCGGATAAAAGCATTGTAAGAGTAAAAGCCCTAGAGCCTAGTACACAGGGCTTATCAAATACAAAGGTGAAAGTCCTTACCACAACAGTTACATAAAAGCTGTAAAAAGTGGACAAAAGCAGCATAAATTACGTGTGGTAGCAGACTACAGCTAGTTGAGTGGCAAGTGGCTTCTTGGCACGTGGACGGCAAGCACCATGTGGAGAGCAGATATAGTTCCTTTCCTTCCAGAGCGCTAGGGAAAAAAAATCAGCTAAAATCAGAGCTAGCAACACAAATAAAATTTTTGCGTGTGTATGTCTCCTCATTGCAATCACTGAAATTAAGATGAGGTGGTTTTGTATCAGGGTGCCTACCACATAACACCTTTCAAACTCCCCAACTTTCCTATATATGCTGTGACTTAACAAAGTAAATTCCCTGACCATAGCAAAGGTTTCCCTTTATCGGTAATTGCTATCACATGATTAGGAACAGCTTCCTTCTTAATCATGAACTAGAGTTCCATGCAACACCTTGGATGATGAAGTAATGCTACTTCCCATGACATGTGCAAGGTACGCATCGGACAGGATTTGACTGCCAGCAGGCGTTGAAACAAGATACAGTATGGACAACAAACACTGAGCAGATGTAACAATAATTGACAAAACGCTTCGTGTGTTCCAGCCTGACTACTCTCTGTTCATAAAACATGACATCTGGCTGTGCAATAATGTGTTCATCGCCCTTGCAATGTAGTTTCTAAAGAAAAAAAAAAAGAGTGAATACGCAATCATTTGCCAGAATACTGAGATACAGGAATGAAAGAATGTGTGCCTGCACTGCTCCGCACAACAAATTTATAATCCAAATGTTCTCTACAATGTTCAACACCGCTTGGTGTAAGCAGAAATCGCATATTGAGAGGAACACAACAACGTCAATCACATTAGGTTAAGTTGAATCGTAGACGGTCAGCGAGAAGCGAAAACGCGCCAAACTGTTGTAGCTATAGGCTTGCGAGGCAAAGTTTAAAACCTCAAAAGGCTGAAAGGAAATTGGTCAGAGGCAATTAGTACAAATCACTATCTTCGAAATCTTTGTTGATACAGAAATTATTTCAAAATAATGATTAACTGCTGGCAATCGTTTTTGCTGCCAATATGCTCCCAAGATGATATAGGATATCATATAGAGTAAGTGGACATTTTCGAATAAGGTGTCCTCAATGCAGTGCACATAGCAGGTGTATTTTTCCTGCCAAAATGAAAGCACATGAAATTTAAGAAGCAGAGTACCTGTTCGGACTTCTTGCGCACAAGTGGGAACTCTTATCAGGGTAACATGGTACTCTTGGAAACTCTTAAGGGTCTAGAGCATTCTAATGTACCTGCTAGGGTACAGTGAACCCTTCATTTAAGAACAACACTTCACAGTGAAAATGTTTATAAATTGAGATGTGCAGGAACGAAAAGATCGAAGGAGCGCTATAAACGGTGTAACTTTCCAGAGATGGTTATTTCCAGAAATACTGGGTTATAGTGCTTTGCACATTACCTTCATTTGTGTCTGCTTTATTGAGAAGGGATGTCAACTGCTTCATTCGTCGTTCTCCTCTTCGAAATACACTATAGCATCTACAGAGCAAAACTACTAATCACAGTAGCACTTTTACATTTTCTTTGCTCGCTATCATCGTCTTTTTCACCCTGATGGTAAGGGCTGAGCGCTTCACTGCTCCAGATATGTCCATTTCGAAGTCTGAACACCAAACAGCTGTCTTCGTGCCAATCTGTGGCACCAAGGATGAGTCAAGTTTTCTCGTACAACATCCCCCGTCCCATCAACTTTCAAAACAGCCAAGTCTCACCTCGGACGCCGCGGACACGTCATGCTCCAAATTCCATCTTTCTGATCTTTTTATGACTGGGCGTAACCTGTTCTTAGGTTGTGGTAAAAAGCTTTGTGTTCTCCAATCTGTATCCACAAAACTTGTTCGTGATTCGGAAATCCAGGATTCGTATTATGAGGGGAAATGCATGGCAAATGTTTCGTTCTGCGGCATACTGTTCATAGAATGGGGAAATACATAAATTGAGGGTTCACAAATCAAGGGTTGGCTATGCACTGGAATACTGCAGTACCTGCTCGCATAGAGATAATATAGTAGGATTGCTGCTCGTGTGCCAAACCCAAAGACAGGCAGCTCAGGCAGTTACGTGGTACTCCTTTACATTTCTCAGGCTTTCTTTATTTGTGGGTGGAAAAAATAAACCTGCAAAGAGTACACACTGAGGGCATGTTATTCAAAAACATTTCAACCACCCTGTCTGACTCGGCATGAAATTGCTCCACTATCACAATGCCAAAGCCGTTGTCCGAGTCTATAAGACGACAATGTATAATGTTTACTGTGGCTAGAAATGTGCTACCTGGCTTCTTCAACACTTGGCTCTCTTGTTGCGTTCAGGAGCGTGCTGCAGCCATTCCTTGATTACAGCTTCCACCTCGAACTTCGTTACTTTGGCAATTTTTTTCTGTGCATGTAGTGCACCTAAAGAAACAAAAATGTCAGCATGAGCGAACACACAGGTGGGTGAGACAGTTTTCCGCAAACTTGTGTTCAGGCCTGGTTGACAATATGTACAAGGTATTTCGATACCTTAATTTAACAACTGATTATAATCAATATGCTTCTTAATTAGGACTATTTGGGAAATCTGCAATGCTGGAATTGTAGGCAGTTCTCTTTTATGTCAATTTCAAGTTTTAGAAATATTGGTACTGATATGTGCTTCAAAATATGCACCTCTGAAATTTCTTCAAAATCACAACGAAACCGTGCTCGAGTGGCTGCGGAAGAATGCAGGAAGCACGCCCACCCTTCGTGTCACGTGGCCATGACCCGCCAGAAATAAGCGCCTTATTGATTGCCGCCCTTAAGATGGTATCAGTCACATGACACTTTTCCTCTGTGTGATGACCACATGACGCAAAAGGTCGACATGCTTCCTGTGCTCTTCCACATCCGCTCGCCTATGGTTTCCGAGTAATCTTGAAGAAATGGACATAAAAGAGAACTGCCTACAATTCTGCTATTTCTGATTTCTTCAAAATTACATGATGAAGGTTGTCATTAATTTTAATAAGCTAGTCAAATTAAGCTGACAAAATACCTCACACAAATTGTCCGCCTGCCCCAAATACACAGATGTGAAAACTGCATCTAGCTATCTTTGCGTAGTGACGCATCAACAGTGTCTGAACCATCACCATCTGCATTCCCCACAAAATCTGACGAGACAGGAGAAAAAATACATCCTGTTGCAAAATACCTTTACTAGGTAAACAAAAGAGACAATATGATTAGAGAGATATGAGAGATGCATAGTATGATGACGTTACATCACTGCACGAAGGCAGTCTCAATTTTTCCTCAGACATGCGATTGAGAAACAAAATAGGGCACACTCAAATACTGTATGAAAAGTTGCAAAAAAGCCACTCCCTAAATATACACATGTTCTCTCAGACAACGGAACAGAAATATATGGCATTTTTAAGCGGGCTACACATAGGACTCATACTTCCAGGCAGTTTTAAACGTTTAAAGGAGCATGGAAATCAGTTGGAACATATATTTTTCACCGCTTGATATGAACATACTACCTTCATAAACTCTCACGCAAAACATTTCCTTCGAAAAGCGCGAATTTTCTGGGAAAATTAGTTTGCAAGAATATACCCCGCGGCGACAGTCTCCTCCAAGCCGAGTGTGGCGTGTGGTGACGTCAGGTGGCCGAGCACTTCATTTGCTGCCGGAAGCGTCCGCTCCACGCCAGAATCGTCTGCTAGCTCCAGAATCGTGGCGACTTACCGACCGAGACGGCTGTTACTATTTATTTGCGTTTTACACTCACTTGCGTTCTTACACAATTTGTCTCGTACTTTTTGCATAAAACAAGACTTCGGGCAGTGTAAAAGGTATGGCTAGGCCTCTGTGTTGCCGTGACGGCAAAGTATGGCAAGCGCAATATTACAGAGCTATGCATTCATCGGTCCGCTCTTTCGTCTCGGAGATGCCCGTGTCCATGCGGTTCAGAGCCCATAGTGTTGACCACAACACAGAGAAGCTATGATGGTTGACGACCTCTTCGAAAGAAAACACAGGTCAGTGCCGCGCGTCTTCACGACTATGCATTTGTAACCAAGAAGGAGCACTATATTTCAATCAGAATGTTTGTTCACGCTTAGCAGCATCACTTACGAGTCTCCGGGGCATTCGTGTTTCGAAATCAAAGCTGGCGGAGCTTGGGCACCAACTCAATAAAAAGTGTTGTCAAAAAGAGCAGATGTGTCGCCTGTAGAGCGTTCAGTTCATCATCTGTCGTTTCCACGACGTCCGACGAACAATGCCGGTTCCTGCTGCAATTCCTGCTCGGTCGGCTTGCCGGCACCAGACGCCTGACAAATCGCAAAAAAAGAAAGAAAACCACGGCGCGGCCACATGACGTCAGCGGCTGGCAGCCAAGAGAGGGGCAATTTCTACCGCGAAATTCAAAGCTCCGTCGCGCGCCAGGATTGCGCGCTGCGCTCAAACTTTTTATGCGAATATGTATCGCAGGGCTCAGAATCTTAATTTCTACTTCTCCCGTCATATTTTATTCCGATCATTTCCATGCTCCTTTAAGCACACTAAATGTAAAATGTACATTTCCGTGATCATATAAAGTAGGTGAACTCTGTCTCTCGTTAATCGTCATTCGTTACCAACGCAAGCAAATTGTTTGCGAACATGTTTGACTCTGCCGCATTCTTGTACCCTTACGCGACCTTTCACGTTGATTTGGAGAGTCGCAAACGCCGAGACACAGGTTTGTGTGTTTGTGTTCGGTTGTTCGCAAAGTTTTCACTGCGGCTGAGACGTTGAAGGTCATATGTCTGAAGTTATCAAGGAATTGATACATTTCGGAAGGGTTGTTCGGACTGTATGTATTAGGTTCACCCACGGAAGTGAGAGATGTTCTTGAATACGGTAAGGCTTAACAAAACCCTTTCGGTGTCATAACCTTTGCTCGAGGGAGTCAATTCAGCGATTTCTATATCATTCATTCTTTCTTTTCGGGTTGCATTCCAGCTTGACTGGTAATGAGACGTGTTACTGTGTCACAGGTGAGGTCATGTTGCTTTACGGGTCCTTAGTATTTTCTTTTTTTGTGTGGTGAAACGCTTACGACGTAAGTCTTGCTTTGCAGTTTTATCGTGCAAATTGGTCGCTGGACGTACGAACGCTGGAAAAGAGATGCTTTGTATGTATGTATTTGTCCCTTCTATGTCGTTCCAGCCTCGGAACATCAGTTCTTTCACTATCGAAGGCGTCACCGTTTGTAACGCTTGAAGCTATGTGATGAATGAACCTTGAATGTACTTTGCGATTACTCTGAAATGCCAGAAAATTCTAAGTTGACGAACTATTCCGATGGTAAACTTTAGGTACTGTGGCTTTTCGGATTTGCATTTCTTTTTCCTGTGTGTGGTAGGCGATACTGGACACTTCGATACTAATGGCCAAGCCGGTTTGAATTCGAATTTGAACGTATGTATTATTTCACACTTTGTACATGTTTCGTGTCTCTAAGACTAATAAATGTGTGTTACAGTTCACATTGGTTCTTCTGTGGTGACGTGTTGTACTTCTCGTTCGGTATTTCGTATTTCACTCCTCATTCGGTATATCATCTGGCTACAGAACTCTATCGAAGGATTATATCTATTATAGCTCAGAAGGAGTATATGCCTACTCCTTCTAGAAGTGGTAAAAAAACTCCTTTGGAGGTGTTCGCTATGGGACAAGCCGTGTACTCCTCTTCTGGAGTTAATGTGTGCATGTAATGTGCGCGCATGTCCAATGCGTTTCATATTTTTGCAGTATTGTTGCAGTGTACGTTGAAATTAATAAATATTACAGGAGCTCACCACTGTATGATGTTATTTAATCGTTTTTCTTGAGTGTGTACAACAATCAAGAACCACATAAAATTGTGCGAAACACGTCCGAGATATGAAATCAAGCGACGTCGCCAGGATTTCTTGCGGACAACCCGGGACGTGCCAACGGGACGTCTGATGTCATCCAAGAGGCGTCACAAATAACTCCACAGGACAGAGGCGGAGAGTTTTCATTTTCCCGGAGGGGGCAAGGGCGCACCGCGAAGTAAGTACTCTGGCAGGGGGGGGGGGGGGGGGTATGTTAATTAAGAAAAAATAAGAAAGGAAAGGTAAGCCAGATGGATGTCGGCTTGTTATTAAAAAAAGTGAAAGGCAAAGAAAATAAGAAGACAAAAAGATGGAAAGAAAAGAAAGAAAAAATGAAGAACACAAAACTAAAGCTGAAGAATCACACACTCTGGCGGGATCCTATGATGTATGCAGAACTGGTATAGAAATAAGAGGAAGGAAGGAACAGAAAAAGCAGAACAAAAGAAAAAAAAAACAGAGAGACATGTGCACAACTGAAGGCATTACGCCTTTGAAAACTGAGTGCAAAAAGAACAAAATGTATTGAATCCCCGGTGTTTGACCCGAAATGCGCGCAATATAATGAATATGGTTAATGAAATGGAGCAGTGGGAGTTCAACCCGCTCCCAACGAATATGCGTTCCGAAGATCCTACCGTTACACCTCACTGGCAGCTGCTGGTACCTTTTCGACTGCTTCGTTTCATTGATCTGATTGCTTTGGGCGAAATTCAGGCTATGTGTTGTGTCATCCTCTGCGTTTCTTCGCCTCACCTTCTATGGTGGGCGGATACATATTTTACAAATTGCAAGATGCATTTTTGGGTTGGTGCCTCTTCACTCTTTTGACCCGGGCGCGCCGAGCCCCAAAGGTTGGTGTCAGTCTCTTAGCGGGACTTCCCGGGGGAGGCGGCGCCCCCCTAGTTCATGTTCCGGGGGGGGGGGGGCAAATGCCCCCGCGTTGTGCTGCGTTGTGCTGCGTTCTTGAGTTCTCACCACGTCAGAAGATTTATTCTCGTTCTACATGCCCTTTGGGATGGCAGACCCGTGCTTCCCCTCTAACACCAGGCAAGGAAAGCGCACAAATGATGTACAGTCAACCCTCGATTTATGAACACCCTCGGTTCCCCGAAAAATCGTCCATAAATCGAGGGATTCATAAATCGAAAATTCAGTTAACTGAGTACTATCGAGCAAATGCAACAGTATTTCCGAGTTGGGATTGTGTTTATAATGCCATATATTGTGTAATTTTGCTTTTGACCATGCCTTCTGCTGTATCAATCTCGCAAAGAACAGACGTTTGCGCATTCACACTCTGTTTATTATGCAATACTAAATTGTTTAATTTTGCTTTGGACCATGCCTTCTGCTGTGTCAATCTTGGAAATAAGAGATGTCACCATATTCGCACTGGACTGGTCTCGGATTTCCTCCGGGATTTTTAACCTCCGTTTATTAATCTCCGGTTGACAGCGACCACCTTATTCATCAACTGAGGTCAGGAACGCTCCCGGAAAACCCGTTTGTTGTTCGGATTTCGAGGGGTTAAGAACCGAGGGTGCAATACCTGGAAAACGTTTTGTCTGTTCAGGCGTCATTCATAAGACCACGGAATTATCCCTTTGAAGGTTTCTGTTGACCTCGGAACGATCCGTTCATAAATTGAGGGCAAAAACGCTGGGCAACTCCTAGTTGGTTCCCAGAAATTCCGTTCATTATTCGAATATCGAGGTTCATAAAACGAGGAAAATATGAATGGAAAAAGTTTGGTTCCCCGTGCTCGTGTTCATAAAACGAGGGAATTCATAAATCGAAGGTTCATAAATCGAGGGTTGACTGTATATGTAAATGTCAGAAGGAAGCTCGTAAGGGACAACTTTTTCATATTTCGGCACAGCTTAATGCGCCCCCATTGTTCAAGAAAACAAAATGATCAGAAAAAAAGGTTTACATTCTATATATGCATCGTCCAAAAACTGCACACAGTTTTTGTCAATGATATTTAAGAGATTCAAGCTACACCTCTGGCTGATTTTGGATGGAATAGCCCAGATTGACAGTTACACAAGCAGATGTATGTCAACATTGAAAAGATGAAGGAAAAAAGGTATTTTAAAATGCCTCACTCAATTTACTACTTCTCATAGCTTACACCTTGACAGGTGTTCTTTATCCTAAAATGGTTTTATTGCCAAAATTCATGAGAATGACTGTCATCACATTAACAAGTTTCAATTGTATACCAAGTAATAACAAACATGTGCTTAATTTTTCTGCAATCAAGATGTGAATTACATCATTCAGTGAAAAATCAGCGCTAGTGACGTCACTGCTGAGTGAGTAGGTCACTGCTAGTGACGTAACATGTGATGCCAGTGTCTTTGATCCCATCCCATGTTATTCCATGAGCAGTTAGCATCAGAATCGATGAGCTTGCATGATTCACTTATGAAGTGTTATTTCACGTGTGCCGATAAGCATACTGCAGTGCTAACTTAAAATGTAGTTTGTGGCTGTGGAGCACGTTCATATTCAGTATGCCATGTGAACTAGGGGAGCATTTTCTGGCATAAACATTAAATGAGTGAAGACCCAAAAAAATGTAAGCACTGTTTACGTGCATTTGACAATCTGCATTTTTATTACTAAGAGGCTCTATTCGTAGCAAGAGGGAAAGGGTGCTTACAATGTGGCACATGTTTATAAAATGTTGAACCAGAGACACAGAAAAAAATTGACAGCATATGATGATCTCAATCATGTCATTTTGTCCGTGTTTCTCTGTCTCCTGTTCTACATTTGTTAATCATTTTGTGTAGTTGCTGGATTTTAGCCCAACAGCAGGGGTCAGCAATTAGAGAACATCCAGAACATGCAAGGCATACATTTCCTCATTCTCCGCATTCCTCATTCAAACAACGTTGAAGAAGTAACCGTGCGAATAAACAATACAACAGTGAAGCTGGCTTCAGCACACTACAATATGTCACATGTAACAATATCTAGTATACCTCAGTGTTTTCCAAACCGTGTCTCAGGACCCCCATTGAGACCGCGATAGCCCAAGCAGGGCCCAGGAGAAAGCAGATGAAGTGAGCGCAATATGCGACAAAACCAAGGAAACTATCTCGCTACAACTGCATTATATTGAAGTTGTTTTACAAAAATGCAAGTTCAGTTCAGTGCACAATCTGTCGGGAAACAAGCTAACTCGTAGCAATGCTTTCAATCAAGTGTGTCCAGTATCCCTCACTGTATCATGACGAGACCGTGGACCTTCATCAGACGTCACTTGCGCGTAGTACAACATTCATATTATTGTATATGTATTAGGGCAGAGTTCAAGTTTCCTAAACAAGAGTGCGCACACACACGTGCACAGACGGTGATCTCAGTTGTCTCGCGACGTAAACTCTTTATTAACACACATGCACAGACGGAGAAACACATCAGCTGTCACACACACAGCCATCCCGAAAGCTATGCCCATCTTCGTTGATGCACCCACGAATCCACAGGAAGACTGCCGAAGCTCTCCCAATCGTATTAAGTACCTGTACCTTGAACTGCAAACAATTTGGTGCACACTCCAGAAAACGAGAACAGCTGATTGCTGATTTCATGGGCGCGACCACGCGAGCCGAGAAGGACAGTTCAACGTACAACAGAGGGCCAATTTTAGCTGAGTTCGAAGGGGGCGCTAGTCTTCGGTGCGACAATTTTCATAGTGAACCGACCTCGATCAGCTGCTCAACACGTTTTTAATCTTTTTCTTTTTAGCATTATGTATTATTATTTTTGTTTCATTTCCAATTCGAATTCCAATTCCAGCTCAACGCTCAACGGCTTAACCGCTCAGCGCGCTGACACTAGTGCAACGTAGAGTCAATAAAGAGCACGAAGAACTCTCGCTTCCCTAAGGAGAAGAGTACTTGAAGTATATTCGTGTTTCGTGATTCCGTTTTTCTCTCTTGATGTTCCAGAAACATGTGGTTTCTGAGCCATGACAATATAGTTGACATACAGAAGTATATACAGATCCCGTACCGTGAAGACCACCACCCCAAACGTGGTTCCCATGGTTTCGGTTTTGGCCCATTTGCATGTCAAAAGTCAGGGATGGATATTTTAATACACGTGCGTGTTTCAAAATTGTTTAACGTGGTGTGGATTTTAACTAGGAAAGTCTCCCATATCGATGTCTGGCTTTTGTTCAAGACTTCCTAATTAAAGAGTTTTTTTTTTATTTTTTTTTTTTTTTTTAATTCCGTGTTAGCGCCGCGAAGCAACTGTGGCTATGAGCGGCGTATAGACGTGGCCAGATGAAGAGAGGACAGCAGGAAGGAGTGGGGGACAGGGGGGAATTAAAGAGTTAATTAATGAATTGAATCAATTAGTCATCCTGAATAGTCATTATAGTCTTTCTTGAAAAAGATGTGCGCCTGACCGTAGAGCTCAACTGTGAAAATGACGTGCTCTCGTGGCTTTTTTACAAAAATTTGTCCAAGCTGAAACACACACACACACACACAAAAAAATAAACAGGAACGTGCCACGAAGGCATACTTCGTGGTCGTAGCCCTTTTTAATACATATTTTTTATTAAAACAACTAGGACTACCTGTACATTAGTTTCGCATTTACGCGGTCCTACTTTTTCTTTCAAGCGGAGGCAGCGAACAAGTGCCCATTCGTGGAACCCAGCCCTCCCCTCCCGATTTGTTTCAGTTTCAGTCTGTCTACCGACGTCATGATGACATTTGCTTGCTGACGTCATGACGTCATTATATTCTGTTGAGTTTCTTACGTGCTGTCCGTCTTATGTAAGTAGGTATAAATAGTTATGCCAAGAATTTTTATTATTATTAACCTTTTTTGTAGTTTGAATCCCTTGAAAAACCATTGCACAGCACGAGAACACAAAGGCTACATGATGACCCAGTTTCGCCAACCTTTTCAGCATCTGAACTAAGGTGAACGGTCATTAAACTCTCTGCTTCACTAAAGGAGTTATTATTACGGAAACATTCACCACATCACCGATGGAAAAAAGAAGTGTGTGTTAAGTTTAAGAATTAGCTACCCTTGATCTCGGTTCAGTTAACCAGAGTTTGTGAAACCGGGCCTACGGAAGTCACCGAAACATCACCAACCAAAGTTTTTAAAAAGAATTGAGTGCTAGCATGAAGTTTTGGCAATTGTGAGTAGCATTTTCACTGCTGCCTATGTAGCTGCAGCATAATTACAACTAATTCAGAAAAAGTAGTACAAAATTTAAAGGTACTCTACTCTATCTTCCTCTGCATGGTACTAAAAATTGTGATCATTCGAAGTGCTCATGCTCTTGGCCCAGATTCTGTAACAGATTTATCAGCCATTTGTGTTCCTATTTCTGGTACTGTGGCAAACTAGCCACTTCACCCACATACCAGCATTCCTATGTTGCCTAGAACACGTAGTTATAAGAGTGGTTTAAACCACATCGCACAAGTTGCAGATGCTGTTCAAGAAAGTTATAAGAAATGGAGTTAACCGTTTCAATAACTTTACTTTAGTTTTCAACTTTATGTTGAGATGGACAGGGAGTTTCATCGCCACGGGCAACACTCTACCCCATAGCTGCTGGTGGTGTGAGGAAGGCAATAATATTCCATGGAGTCCAAAATTGTCAAAAGAGCTTTGAGGGCAGGCATTGATGGGCTCGATTTAGCCATAGGCCAAGCAATTTTAGAGGGAGGGGCAGAAGTCCAGATTATTGAGAGATCCGAAAATGGCAGTTTGGAAAGCTCGGTAGTGTGGGCAATGACGAAGAATATGCTCTGGGTCTTCTAGAGCACTGCAGTGACAGCATCTGAGACAGTCAACTTGCCTCAAGTGGTAATGCCACTGAGCTTTAAATGCCCCATTGAGTCACAGTCCATGTGTCACAGTGCACCATCTCGGCGAGAAGTGTTTTGTGGCATCCAGAAACCAAGCTCTGGGTCAACATTTCTCAGTATAGACGGAGGAAAATGTCAGTTGTCCATTAACAGGAAGACAATTTGTACAATTCATTGATCTGTTGATCAACGAGATCTGCCTTCTACATGACCAGTAACAGTTCTTTGCTATCCTTCACTGCGACCTAATTAAACACCTCCCTGCTACGACGATGTTCCCGGCACAGTTTTACCTTGCTTTACACACAGTTTTACGGCACAGTTTTACCTCCTTGCTGGAAGCGCTGAACCACTTATCAAACATAATATTAGCGGTTCTTCGTAGGCTGAGACAAAGGAAAGCAGGAGACGTTCGCATGATGTTTACGTGATTAACGTCGTGACAAATGGTTGGCACAGCAGTTTTGCGGTACGATTTATATGTTGCTCATCCTGGACATTTTTCACTACCCCATTTCCTGTCCGAAACAGCTACGACTCATCAGTGTCACTTCACCCATGAATTCCTTTATGAGTTGCATGCGTGTTAGCACACCAAGTCGTTACACGTCGGAAAAATACCTGACGAAATCAGCAGAAGAAACATATGCTTTATTAGAGCTTGCAGTGATTATCCTTCTTTATGCAGCACATCCGCAACACCGTACGAACCATACGATTCTGTCGTCACTCCATTTTCTCAGATATCCTCGTTCCCAATCCCTGCTGGAAAAAGTAGACCAGATCTCATTAAACGCCCGCATCAATTTCAGTGAGTTTCAATGAGGACTTATGCATCCAATTCATTTAATGTGAATAACGCAGGTATTTCTCATTGAAGTAATGAGAAGCGTTGCGGGAAAGCTGACTTTATGTTTGAACGCTCTAACGGATGTTGTGGAGAAGGAGTCTTCCAGGGAACCAGGATCTAATTTGTTTAATGAGAACCAATGACTTTCAATGAGAACTGGGACACCCAATTCATTTAATGTGAATAACGCGGGTATTTCTCATTGAAGTAATGAGAAGTGTTGAGGGAAATATAGCTTCATGTTTTAGCGCTCTAACAGGCGTTGTGATGAAGAAGATTAATAGGAAATCAAGAACCAAATCAAGTAATTAGATCACTGGGTGCCAATGAGAAACAATGATTTCCAATAGGCCATTTGAAAAAGTTCCAGGGAGCAGCGCGCGCTCTGGCAGGGCGTGCCGGGAAATGCTGTGCAAAACGACGGCGATTTGCTATCGTCTCCGATCGTCGTCGTCGTCGTACTGGCGCATGCGCCGTCGCTGTCGGTTTGCACAGCATTTCCCGGCATGCGCGCTTCTCCCTGGAACTTTTGCAAATGGCCTATTTGAGCAATCTGAACCGACGTGTTGTTCAATGAAGATCCCCTTCATAGAAGAAGAAGAACGAATTGGGCAATTGGTTTAGCATCAAACCATCATGATCACTGTGTCAATTGAATTAATGTGAGCAAACATGTTGTGCAGATAGGACTGCTCCATGCATAGATGAAAGGATGAAGATCATGAAAGATACATTCGAGGGATAGAGCAGGTTGGTGTACACTGAATATAGAAGTCAATCATTCTAATTTAAAATATCTTCTATTCGAAACGTGTTTGAATTCTTGCATACTTCAATTGGTACAAACTAGGCAACTGACGAGTTTTAAATTGCTTACATTTAAATCCATATATATTTTTTGCACTGCACGAGAGTGAAAGGGAATATTCTTTTCCCCAGGAGCATGCATATAAAAATACGCAGGAGTGCCTCAAGTGAAGTATGCTCTCTACCCATGCATAGTTTTGCACACTGTGTTTGCAAGTGGTGAACAAACTTGTGTGAACAATATATAGCAAAACATATACAAATAATGTACGCTTGTATGTGACAGCTGTAAGTATATACTTCAAACGAGAAAATCTCAAAAACACGGTACATGACATCGTGTAAGAAAGGTTGATGGTTATAGCTGACGTTATCTCAGAAAAAAGGAACTGCTAGAAGAGACATCAATGGTTATCTCAAGATTGTCGCACTACTAATACAATTAAAATGTTGAATCATACATGCAATGAAAGAAATTTTACCAAGAAAGGGAAAACAGTTTTTCACAACGGTAGTCATCACTCATATTCGATCTTGTCTGGCAACTTGGTCACGACAAACTGCTCATTTAGTGCCATGTGCATACGTCTACATGCCAACACTACAGGTGAAGGTATTCTTACTCACTGAGAAACAGCATATTGTTACGTGTGTTCCGAACACTGTTGTATTCCAAAAGTGTCAGTGAACTTACCGTTGGCGAAAGCTAATGCGAATAATCTCGGCATACGACCCGTCGTCCAGACAAACTATCTTATTATTTGTCCTCTGACATTTAATATCATATGTAGTGGCATTGTACACGACCCCTTTGGCGATCATTCGCCCGTAAGCGGTGGATGATGAAGGCGATACTGCCCTTTCATTTTTTTAATATGTGAACGGTCTCCAGCCCAACACCTTTCCCAAGTGCCCGTGCAGACAAAAAACTTTCAAATCATGTTGCAGGAAATGGTTGTGAAACGGTTGCGCAGCATAATTAAAGCAGCCACTGAAATAGGGCACCGGTAGGTCCGAAACTGAAAACACTTTTTTTTGCAACGTGAGTCAAACAATGAAAACTGAAGGACACTGACGACTTGCAATAGAGGAGCTCTATGTCGCACGCAAACATAAGAATGAGCCAAGAAAAAAAAATTCTGGCGAAGCAGTTTCCATGCTGGGTCAGTGCAGGTTGAATTTACATTGTGAAACCATCCAACTGCCATTCGAAAACAAGAATAGTTCAATGCTGGATTCGAGCTGGAAATGGGATGCATCCTTGTGGCATCCTTGTGGGATGTTCCAGCGACTACGCCAGATAGTGTTAGATTGATGGATGTGAAAATAACCTGGGCTTATATAAAGCGAAAAAAAAAGCAAAAAACAAAATAACTGTCGAAATTAATTGAACAACATGTACATATTAAATTATGCTCAAATACAATAAAACATATTGATGAAATAATAAAATAAACGAAATAAGAATAATAAATATAATAATAAATAAATAAGATAATAAAATAAATAAAGACCAAAACGTGTGCCAAGCTATGTACAGAACTCCGCGTTCCTGAGTAGGTTGCAAAAAACTGATTGTGCACTGCGAGAGCTTTACCCTGCGACGCTTCAGCTTTGGCAGTCTGTCAAAACGTAACAACAGCCATAATGCTCTCGTCGTCGTATGCGACCGAGCGCCATCGGCATCAATTCAGAATATGTTCTGAACTTGGAAACGTCTGTTGGCGTGAAGGATCTGAGATGCAGTCTGGTAAATTAGATGGTGCTTCCTGCCCTTCAGCTCCGCCGACCGTATAAAAATCTGAATGGCTTTGCATTTGTGTAGTGAGGTCCTCCGTCACGCGTTTTGTTCCTGAACCCGTGCATGAGCTCTGTTAACACAAAGGTAAGCGGCGTGTTTCGGACGCTTGATCCTCAACTCCCAAGCGAACCAACAGGTGTCTAGTGACCCGACATTTATCCATAGTTCTCTGAAGTGCCTTCATGATGTGCCATCATCCCGCTTGCACTAGACCGACTTACTTTGTCGGACAATTAGATGAGAAGGTGCTACTGGATAAGTGACGTTCGTGATTTCTCATATGCATGTATCAGATTTTGCCTGCTTCAAATTGTGTCACACATTATCTCCTTATAGTGTTGTCACTGTTGTTGTATGTACACTGGATATTTGTAGTATATCTGTTTTCATACCTGTTAGTGTGGATCAACTTTGGATCAGAAATTAATGAAGCAGAGTGGCGTTTTCATTGTTTTAGCTTCCCTTTTTGTGCGCCTTTCTTTCTTTTCTGGGCATATTTCAGCCTTTTCAGCTTCCTCGTGCAACAGTTTATCTTGAATCAGTTGCTTGAACGAGATCTGATATAAGTTTTCAGTAAGGATACCCTATATACATGGGTGAACTTAGAAAAGTAACCAACCTTTCCATTCTGAGGTCTTCGAAGAGCTATATTCTCTGAAGTCCTTTGGTGGTTTCGATAAAGAGCTTCGTGGCGTCATTATTCGTCTGCTAATGATGAAGCCAGGGCATTTTCTGGTCATATTTCAGCCTTTTCAGCTTCCTCGTGCAACAGTTTATCTTGAATCAGTTGCTTGAACGAGATCTGATATAAGTTTTCAGTAAGGATACTTTATATATGTGGGTGAACTTAGAAAAGTAACCTACATTTCCATTCTGAGGGCTTCCAAGAGCTATATTCTCTGAAGTCCTTTGGTGGTTTCGATAAAGAGCTTCGTGGCGTCATTATTCGTCTGCTAATGATGATGATGATTATTTTTTCTTGCAAACATACAGTTTGCATTGTTTTTATTCGCTACAACATTTTTATTAAGAACTAGCAGAGCAAAATAGATGTCATTTTTCAGTTGAGTTAAATGGCCAGGCGAACATTCGCTCGAAGAAAATTATGCAACTATATGACCACGAATTACCTAAAGTTCATTAGCTTTTTAATGAGGGGATTCTCGCAAAGGCGAAATAACAGAACGAGATCTGTTCGGCGTCGAAACTAATTTCATGTTGAAAAAAAACACACAAACGCGCACGTGTGTTGAAATATCTGTCGCGGAATTTCGCTATGCAAATGAGCCGGAACATAAACTAAGCACGTTTCTGGCGCAGAAAGAGCGACATGCAACCCAAGTGGGAGGGCCACGTAATTTGGAGCGATGAAACTGATTGATGTAGGAGCTAATGGCCAGGTAGACCGCTGTTCTACCCGGATAAGGCGAAGGTCGCATCGTTTCTGCGTTTGCAAACTGCGTATTTCTTGTTTCGGCTCATTTGCATGACGAGATTGAGCGATGAACATTTTTATTTATTTATTTGCTAATACTGCCGGCAGCCTGTTGACCGCCAAGGCAGGGATTACACACAAACTCAAACACAATAAAATCACTCAACAGGAATTCCAATATAAGATTGAGTTGCCTTTAAAAAAGAAGATACATTATTTAATTCCGTCACACTGGTAGGCAAGCAATTCCAATCCCGCACTGTGCGTGGAAAGAATGAAAAATTGAGAACGTTTTTCCTGGAACGAAGCTCCCGTATCAATTTACTGTGTTTTTGCCTTGTTGGCCGACTGGAATTGAATGTCAAATAGTCATCAAACTTTAACCCTGATCCGCCGTATATGATACTACGCAAAAATTTCAGTCGCCTGAGTTTCCTTCGAAGAGCCAGTGGGGGGAGTCGAGAAGTGTCGTACAGCGCTGTCACTGATGATTCCCTTACATACGCGTTGTAAATAAACCTTAAGCCCTTTTTCTGTACATTCTCTATGCGGTTTATGTCAATAGTCGTGTGGGGATCCCACACGATATCCGCGTACTCTAAGAATGGACGAACTAATGTTGTATAGGCAGTGAGCTTCGTTCGTGGAGTGCAATGTCTCATTGTCCTGCGTAAGTACCAGAGCTTACGAAGCGCTTTCGACACCATTGCTTCGATGTGAACAGACCAGTTCAAATTAGACGTGATAATGACTCCTAAATACTTGTGTTCATGGACCTGTTTCAGTATTGCATTATTGATATTATACAAGAAATCGAGTGGTGTCTTCTTAGTAGTGATTCTCATTTGCACACATTTATCGATATTTAAAACCATTTGCCACTTCTTACACCAGGCAGATATTTTCAGCATTTCAACACAGGTGCGCATTTAACACATATTTGCACATGGAATGTCTTTCAACGAGGAACCTATTCCTTTCCGTTTCCTCGCTTTTATGCGAAATCCCATAATTAAAGAGTTAATTAATCATTATTAGGTAATTATTGATCTTGTAGTTACATACTTTCTTCCGGAGAATGTTCACCTGTCCATATAACTCAACTGCAGAAACGGCGTCTATTTTGCTTTGCTAGTTTCTAACTACAATTTATGTGACGAATAAAAGTAAACACTTGCAGAATGATCCTTTGGCTTCGCACAGCCACGTACCTGTGGCAGTCCGTACAACGCCCAAGAACACCGTGTGCAAATTCAAAATATGGCATGTTTATTAGTGCAGCTGGTCATTTATATCCGCTGACATTAGAGGTTGTCCGTTAATGACTGCTGAATCTCTCTCACTGCTGCTTCACCAGCCGATTCTCTTGGGGTGTTAATAGTGATAGGGTCCATGACTGAGGCACAGTACTACATCCACAGTACCCGTGAAACCCGACATTGTTTTGCATGGGGGGCAGAGATACGGAGTCGACACAGCAGCATAGTCCAATAAATTTGCTTTGAACAATGCTTCCTGACTTCAATGACTTTCACAACTTCAATGTCACATCACTGAAAATATCCTTTGCATCGTCTACTGAAACGAGGAAGGTGTTCATGTCCATCTTTCCTTTACCACAATCTGCCTCACAGTTTGCGGCAGCTCATTTATCATCACGTGAACTGACCAAGCTGATTTTTGCTCATTTAACTTGTGCTACTTGTGCCCCATCGGTATTAAATGTATAAGAGAAGTTGTCAGTTGATGACAGGACCTAACCCGGCTGGGATAATGCTTTACACTTTGCTCCGTCCAAGATACCTTCAAATTTGTTTCTCTTAATTCTGTACAGTGACTACCGGCAACCTCTTCTCTAGTGTTCGGTTTACACTGCATTGTTGCGCTTTATGAGGTGCTCCCTGGAAAAAAGCAGGAGTGAAGGAGGCTGCGCCTTCAGCTACTGCTAAATGTTAATTACATCTTTTATATTTTCTATTTCCCACTATCTGATGCACGACAGTTTTACTAGCCAAACATTGCGCATCTGTGAAGGCACCGTGCCACTGAAATATTATACCCAAGCTGAAATATGTGCTGTGATAGAATACAATATGTAGTGCATTGGTCCAGTAAATTATCCAAATCACATTGAGTCTAATTCGTTTTTGCGTTAATTCATTTATACTCATTGGAAAGCTCTACACATCTAATGTGGCTATACCACAACAAACCTACTGGCGAATCGAAATGGAGAACCATTCCAATGAGAAATATCCTGCTGGGGCTCATTGGTTCAATGAGACATGACGGGGACATTCAATGAGTTTGAAGCCACCACTTCTCATTATATCTCATTAACACTTTCTGTGACTTCTCATTACATCTCACTAACACATACTGTGATTTCTCATTAAGACTCATTGAATATGGCACCATTTTCAATGTAATATTTGTCACAAATCATTCATTGGGAATGAGAATTTTCGCAGTCACTGAATGAGATTTGTGTACATGATATCCAATAGGTTCAATAAGATTTTCATAGGATTTTGAATGAGACGGTTTCCAGCAGGGATGGTAGCCGAACGGTCGAACTGCTGAAGCGTTGTTTTCCTACCCTTACAACAAAAATCTATTGCTGTTGTATAGGAATGCTATTGATATTTGTCGATAGAGGTCAATATAATTATCATAAGAGGTCTATAGACCTATGTATGAACTTTCTACAGAGAGTATTTTGGCTATTGGCCACCGTGTTCCAATTGAGTCCGTATTGAAAACAGTCAGTAGCATCCTTATTGAGCTATTGCAAAATGGCTACTGTTTTCCCCTGCTCTGTTCCTATTCGAAATCATTCTTGGTCCAGTAAAACAGCCATCAAGTATGGATTGTGATCATTTATTTACATTTTTATTTACATTCCCTGACTAATAGGCTTGACAGGCTATTCTTCAACTTGCAATCATCTTGGATGTGAAAGGTTGTCATTGTGTATGCTGGAAAAGAAGAATTCAGTTGTGCATGTAATTTCCTGCCACATGCTATGAAATTTGAGAAATGACAATGCACAATGACAAAATTTGCACAGAAAATTACAAGTAAAGGAAACTTCTGTTGCTACTGTCTATGTACAAAAAGGAAAAAAAACAGTAGATGCTGCATGGGTGATGATAGAGTTGCAGCCATCTGGTAATTTCAAAATTTCAGTGGAAAAACATGAAACAAAAATTCCAACATCTTACTACAAGGGACCCACCCACGCACTATGACAAATGTGCAAGAGAACACGACTGAACATATTGCCCAGTCCCATAGATATGGACGCGGATGTCATAGCGCGGTGCAACAGTGTTTTACGTGATAGCTAACGGCTCCTATTGCAATACAGATACAGAAATGGGGAGGTGCTCTAAAGAAAAATTGTCTGTGAATTCCTGATCTCGTAAAGCACCAGGGGAATGCAGAAACAAACGTGGGTTCTATCATGTTGACAAATCGCTATATCATTCGCACGGAATGTGAAAGGTTGTGCATATGTCTTTGGAGGGGGGGGGGTGACACCTACTTAATAATAATTTTGGAGTATGCGGTCAACGACGTTAAAAAGTGGGAAAAAACTGACCACTTAGTTCATTGTACTTCAGTGACTCTTCGTTACCATCTCTTTCTGTCTGCTGCACTGGTCATACGAACAGGCAGGCGGACTAACACTAGTGTGTCAACATTGCAGAAACTGCTGCTTCATTTGCTCAGCTACAGAAGGATACTGTTGTGTGATATCATGCGCATGCACGCACAATAGGAAACAACATTGCCTACACATTCACTTTCTCACTTGTGTTATGTGGATTTGAACAGCTACCCGACACACCAGAGGCAAAGGATTAAAAATGCTTACCGAGCAGCGCATTCACTCGTGTCTTGTCGAGTCCTTCTTTGACTTCTTTATTTTTGTGGGCATTTGATCCCACACCAAAAAGGGACTTCCCTCGCAGCACATCTTGTGTGAAGAGAACACGTAAGAGTGCCCTAGAAAATTTTGTGGGCTGACCCCCGCAGCGACTCTTTAAATAGCTCAAATGGTTACTGCCCACTAAGACACCACCACCGATGTCCGTCTACAAAATCAAAGGTACAGACAAAATTGTATTGTGTGGCACCATACTAGTCTTTTTGTTAATGACCTAATGTCACACATTCAGACAAAAAACAGAGAAACATTCTAGAAATTAGCACTGCAATTACAAATTAGCTCTCAAATCTTTACTAGGTACACAAAAACAGACCTGTGAGTTGTTAAGAAGTGCAATACACAAAAACTTCCTTTCTTGTATTTGAGGGGAAGCCATCTGAGTTTATTTTCGAGACTGCAGCCGGAGAACGGTGCTGTTCACCGGAGCCGGACAGGAATCGAAGTGGTGCACGCACCGGAAAAGGCGTGAGAAGAAGCGCGGGTGGTACGGATGGTGCGATCGTCTTCGGCGCCGCCACAGGAGCCCCCCACCCGGAGAAGCGGTAGCACCCAGTGAACCCTGCGAGGGCGTTTCGGCGGTAGCAGGGGGGGCCCAGATGGAGGCACAGGAAGGTTGGTTTCAGTTTGGTCTAGGAAGGCGGGCATGAGTCTTGCCTTCGCGACGACGTCCTGTCGTCGAGGGAGTTGGACGGTGAAGTGGTGGATCCATCTATGGAGGGAGTAGCAGTGCAGGGAAAGGTAAGGGCACCCACGGAGATTCGTGAAAGCGCGTCAGCGACGGGGTTATCCTTGGCGCTGACGTGCCTGATGTCGGAAGTGAACTAGGCGATGAAGGATAAATGGCGAGCTTCGCGCGGTGAGCGGTTGGTAGAGTTTGACGTAATGGCTGAGGTGAGCGGCTTGTGGTCAGTGCACACGAAGAAGTTACGACCTTCCAAGAAATGTTGAAAATGACGTACAGCACTATAGATGGCGAGCAGCTCCCTGCCGAAAGTGCTGTAGCGTGTCTCCGGTGGTTTGAGCTTACGTGAAAAATATGAAATGGGTTGCCAGACGCCATGCAACTTCTGTTGAAGAACAGCTCCTAAAGCAATATTGGAAGCATCCACCACCAGGCATGTTGGGGAGCCTGGAATTGGATATACAAGGAGCGAGGCATTCGCCAATGCGGCTTTGATGGCGCTGAAAGATTCGAAGGCCGAAGGTGTCCAGTCGAGGGTGGTACGCGGCGCAGCAGAAGAAAGCATCGCTTCCAGATGGTGTATGATGGCCGAGCAGCCGGGAATGAAGCGCCGGTAGAAATTGACCAGTCCAAGGAACTCACGCAGCTTGCGTTTGGTGGTGGGCTGGGGGAAGTTCCGGACTGCCTCAACCTAGCCGTCGAGGGGACGAATTCCTGCGGCTGTTACTCGGTGTCCGAGGTAGTCCAGCTCGGACTCGCCAAACTGGCACTTGGTAGGATTTATGACGATGCCGTACTCGTCGAGACGACGGAAAAGTTGACAGAGGTGCATCATGTGATGTTCCTCGTCTGCGCTTGCGATGAGCAAGTCGTCGAGATACGCAAAGCAGAAGGTAAGGCCTCGCAAAGCTTTGTCAATGAATCTCTGAAATGTCTGTGCAGCGTTTCGCAGACCAAATGGCATCCTCAGGTACTCAAATAAACCAAATGGTGTGGTGATGGCGGTTTTTGGGATGTCGGAGGGCTCAACAGGAATCTGATGATATGCTGTGATGAGATCAACCTTGCTGAAGGTAGTGCATCCGTGCAGATGGGCCGTGCAATCTTGTATGTTCGGCAAGGGATATCGATCAGGAACTGTCACGTTGTTGAGCGCGCGGTAGTCGCCACATGGTCTCCAGTCGCCGGTCTTTTTAGGGACCATGTGTAATGCGGATGACCATGGACTTGACGAAGGTCGGACAAAGCCCAGTTGTAGGAGATGCTCAAACTCCGCTCGGGCGGTGTTAAGGCCTTCGGGAGCGAGTCGCCGTGGGCGGCAGTGTACTGGCGGGCCCGTTGTCATGATGAAATGTGTGACAAGGTGCTTGACCGGGCTGTTGACATTAGGTGGACGAGTGATATCGCGAAACTCTTGAAGTATCGCCTCAAAAACAGACGTGGCGGGAGCCGGAACGAAAGTGGGGTGCAGTGGCTGCAATGCGGTGGCAACGCCGTGAACAGTAAGGTGTGTATTGGCGTCAACAAGTCGGCGGCGGGCGACGTAGACAAGGAGTCCAAAGTAGCGGAGGAAATCGGCTCCAAGGATAGCATGACAGATAGTGGCAATCCAAAATAACCACTGAAAGCGGCGGCGAAGGCCAACGTCGATGGTGAGCGAACGTTGGCCGTACGTGGCAATGGAGGATGAGTTGATGGCCCGGAGTGGAGAGGTTTGCTGCCGAGTTCTTTTGTAGAACGGCGTCGCCGGAATAATACTGACTTCGGCACCAGTATCCACGAGAAAACGGGTGCCGGAAATCTTGTCCGTGACGAAAAAGAGACGGCACTCAGGGGGATGGGAATCACTTGCCGCCGTTAATGATCGCCCAGGCCGTTTCCCGACGGCCAAGTACAGGGCTGCTGGCAGCGACGAGCGCGGTTGCGGAATGTGTGATGGTACCAACAGTGGGTGGAGGCCGGTGGTGAACGCGCCGGCGAAGGTGTGCGCCGTGAGGGGCTTGCCCCGCGGTTCGGGAAGCACTGCTCCGACAGGTGTGAGACAAGTTCGGTGAGGCGCGCAACATCCTGGCGCAGCTGGCTGAGCTCGGAATCATCAGATTGCGCATTGCAGGGCATCGCGGCGACGGTGGGAGGGACAATGTCCAGGACGCGGTCGGCCAGTTCTGCTAGCTCTGAGAGGGGCAGGGCGCCCGATGCTGCTAGTGACACGCGTACATGAGGAGGGAGTCTCTGGAGGAAAAGTTCATTGAGGATAGCAGGGTCAATAGATGATGCCTTGTCGCCAAGAAGGAACTGCAGATGGCGGAGAAATTGAGTGGGGCGACGATCACCGAGCTCTTCAGATGAAAGCACTTGCTGCAAACGGTGCTCCTGGGATGACGAGAGAGTCCCGGAGGACTGAATAGGGTTTGTCTGCCGCCGGCGCGAGGAGAATGTCCCGAACCTCAGCGGCTGCGGACGGGGGAAGACTTTCAACCAGGTGCTGGTACTTGGTGGTTTCTGATGTAATATGTCGCATGTGGAAGAAATTGCCCACCTGGACAAACCAGAGGAGGGGATCATGGGCCCAGAATGGGGGGAGACGGACTTGCGTGGAAGCCGAGATGCTTAATGCCGGGCTGACTGAAGAGGCAGGTACCGCTGACGGCGAAGCAGAAGGGGCAAAGTTCGCGTCCGGGTCACCAGCTTGAGGGGTAGCCATTTGAGTTTATTTTCGAGACTGCAGCCGGAGAACGGTGCTGTTCACCGGAGCCGGACAGGAATCGAAGTGGTGCACGCACCGGAAAAGGCGCGAGAAGAAGCGTGGGTGGTACGGATGGGGCGATCGTCTTCGGCGCCGCCACATATTCATTTAAAAATTGTACATGACTTTCAATTACTTCTACGGACAGGGTTTGGAAGCTACGCCTTCATACATGTCAGAAGCAAAAAGAAAGGTCAACCGGACCAACATGCTCTATTTGGCACAGCATCACTCTCGAAGAGGGGGGCACTTATCTCAGGAGGTTAAAACAATGATGTCCAGGATATAAAAGTCCAAGCTTTAGCAGATGTGAGGACTGACGAGACAAACACAGCTGTTGAGCAGTGCTGGCTACCATCTCATTTACCGAAGCACAGCCTCTTCTGCTCCAGAGGTTTATCCACAACCTGCCTCCACCTCTCGTCCTTTTACCGATCAAAGAAACCCATGCCCCCTCCCTGCAAAGGAACCTTGGATTTTGACTTTGCAGCATGGTAATGACCTGAGGTTCAGCAACCACTGCTGCTGAGGGTGGCCTCCCAACAATCCATCATTCTTTTTAGTCTGCTGATCACCTTGACCGAGTCTGGTAAAGAACAAGGAAACATCGCTGGAAAAATGAAACAAAAATTCACCAGTAATGCAAACTACCTAGGCAAATTATGGACAGCAGGAAGGGGCCAAATAGGTGGAATCTCTCTACCATATCACATCACACAATATTTACACATTGGTTATAGAGCCCAGATAACATTGTATGAAGCAACGTGCATGTGCAGCTGCCAGACTAATTATCTAGCAGTTAGATAGTAACCGCATAATATGCAAACACGGCCATAGCCTGGCCATGCCTTCGTAGTAGGATAATGCACCAATATCAATCACATCAGAGGCAGATAGTTTTCATTTTCTCGGGGGGAGGGGGGGCAAGGGCGCACCACGAAGTAAGTACTCTGGCGAGGGGGATATGTTTATTAAGAAAAAAAAGAAAGGTAAGGTAAGCCAGATGGATGTCGGCTTGTTATTTAAAAAAAGTGAAAGAAAGAAGACAAAAAGGCAAAGAAAAGAAGAAAGCAAAAGACAACAAAAAGAAGGAAAGAAAAGGAAAGGAAAAATGAAGAACACAAAACTAAAGCTGAAGAATCACACACTCTGGCGGGATCCTATGATGTATGCAGTACTGGTATAGAAATAAGAGGAAGGAAGAACAGAAAAAAACAAAAACGAAAAAGAAAAAAACAGAGACAACGTAAACAGTGAACATGTGCACAACTGAAGGCATTACGGCTTTGAAAACTGAGTGGAAAAGGAACAAAATGTATTGAATCCTCGGTGTTTGACCTGAAATGCGCTCAATATAATGAATATGGTCAATGAAATGGAGCAGCGAGAGTTGTAACTGCTCCCAACAGATATGCGTTCCGAAGATCCTACCGTTACACCTCACTGGCAGCTGCTGGTACCTTTTCGACTGCTTCGTTTTATTGATCTGATTGCTTTGGGCGAAATTCAGGCTATGTGTTGTGTCATCCTCTGTGTTTCTTCGCCTCACCTTCTACTGTGATAATGAGTATGGTGGGCGGATACATATTTTACAAATTGCAAGATGCATTTTTGGGGTTGGTGCTTCTTCGCTCTTTTGACCCGGGGAAAACTGCTTCCTCAACGCGTGGGGAAGCCAACATGAGGATGTGCGGGGTCGCCTCATACAGCAGCGCCTAGAGACTTCTGGTGCCATTGTTTTGAAGGGGGGTTCCCTAAATCCATCATTAAGAATAAACCGCTTAAGAATAAAATATTCAAGAATAATCCGCTTAAAAACAGTGGGTACTTACGCGTTTATTTTTGAAATATTATTTTTAATGGTTTCAAACGGGATACACCCCTTTTGAATGATGGTTCTCCGACTTGCACTGGATGCCTGCTTTGGATACCATGGGTAGTGACCACCTTCCAGTGCTCGTATCCCATAGAGGGATACAAGGTCTTCCTAACAAAAGGAGGCTTATAAATTGGCAAGTTTTCAAGTCACGGGCAGAAGAATTGGCCCCGTCGTCCGGAAACCTGGAAGATTTTACACACGCTTTGGGGTCCAGCCTCTCTATGGCAAGCAAGCAAATCTCTGTATCGCCAATGCACTCCTTTGTCGATATTGAATTTGAACGCCTCAGAGCAATACGACGTCGAGCAGAGCGATGGTTCCGCAGAACTGGATGTCCTCAAGACTACAATGACGACAATGACGTCTGTAAATTACGATGCCTTATATGCAAACACCTTCAACGCCTTGGTCGAAAGACCTGGAGGACGTTCTGTTCCTCCCTTTCCCCTTATACGCTGACCTCAACAATTTGACAGGTGACCAAAACCCTCAGCTGCCCTGCTGTTGCACAGGAGACGCCCTTGCAAGCTCTGGCGCTTCACCAGGACGTACCGGAATTAACTGTTGGCGACGATTTCTGCCGTCTCCTTACTCGCTCATCCGGTGCCTCCTTAGGTGACGCTCACAAGCAGTCTGCCGATGATGCTCTCAAGGTAGTCGACTTCCATTGCGATGCTTGCAAGCCTCTGATGGACCTAGATTTCTCCTTAAACGAACTACAGTCTGCAATTTCTGTCGCAAAGAAAGGCTCGTCGCCAGGACCCGACGGGATCTCATACCAAGCCTTACTCTCTTTGGGACCTGAGATGCTTGGTCATAAATGAATCTTGGAGGGACGGAGTCATACCTGACATGTGAAAGAGTGCCCGAGTAATCCCGGTGCTGAAACCAGGAAAGTCACCAAGAGAACTGGCATCCTTTCGGCCCATCTGCCTCACTAGCTGTCTCTGCAAACTTGTTGAAAGGTTAATCCTGAACCGCCTCGACTGGTTCCTGGAATCCCGAAGCCTTCTGGATCCAGCGCAGGCTGGCTTTAGACGCGGACGTAGCACGATGAACTGCGTGATTAATATGGTATCCCAAGTGGAACAGGCTAGTGCTGGCTAGTGTTGCCGTTTTTCTGGATGTCAAGTGAGCCTATGACACCACAAGTCACAATCACGTGCTTCATGGGCTTTTTACAATGAACATCACGGGGAGAGCCCTTAGGTGGATCTCTGACTTCTTGCGAGACAGGTCCGTATAGATGAAAACCTCAGAAGGTGAAACCCTTCATCACGGTACAACAGCTGGTGTTCCACAGGGAAGCGTCTTTAGCCCGCTCCTGTTCAGCGTTGTCATGGCCGCACTACCCTCTCTCCCGCCACGGGGCGTCAATGTTAGCTTGTACGCTGCCGATATTTGTATCTGGTCTTCTGGAAAGCAGTGGCCAGCACTACAACGCCGCCTGCAAAGCGCGCTGGACATTGTAGCCTCCTTCCAGGCAGGTATGGACCTGTCCCATGAAAAGACTGTTTTTCCCTTTCACACGCCACCATTTGAGAAACCTTCAGCTCTACATAAGTGGGTCGTCTTGTACCTTGTACGTCAGGTATTGACTTACTACCTTCCAGTACTCCATCATCTCTGCTCCACATCTGGGCAACTGCTGGAGACCATTTTTGGGAAGAGCATCAAGACGTGCCTCGGCGTGCACAAGTCCACATCAACTGCTCTAGTCTTTGCGGAAGCCAAGGAGCAACCTGTACCCATCATCAGGCTCGATCAGTCTCTTAGCCACTATCTGAGGCTGGCAACTCGCCACCATCAACACCCCTTAGTGCGCGCTTTGATTCGTCGTCCAGCGTCTGGGTACAGCCAAGCCGTTCTTGCCCACTGAGGCATCGTCCCCGAGGACAAATCTCTGCCGAAGCACCCTGACCCACTATGGGCCCTGCCCACACCCCTGTCCATGTCGAGGTATCTAGAGTGTCCTTGAAGAAAGCTGTGTCGACGGTTGTTCTACGGCAGCTCACCTTGGCTGTGCTTGACAGCTATAGAGGGAAGATTCAGGTTTTCACCGACACATCAACGACACGTTCCGGCTTTGCTTGCTCCCATGTGATCCCGCGGTTGTCAGCTGAAGGATGTGCAAGACTCTCACACCCCGCGTCGGCGGCGGTGGCGGAACTGCACGCGATTTGTATGGCGCTTGTCTTCATTGCATCCTCTCCATCCCCAGCTAAGTGGTCCATCTACACCGACTCCAAAGCCGCCTTACAAGTCCTCCTCTGCTCTACAGGATCGGGATGTCTGTCTCCAATGGTGCATGACGTCCTTAAAGTGTACACTTCTGCCGTATCACGGGGACATGACATCCAGTTGCAGTGGGTCCCTGGCCATTGCGGTGTCCCCGGAAATGAGGCTGCGGATGCAGCTGCCAGGCGAACTCATCTAGCACGTCTCACGCACCCCGTCTACTTCACAAGAGGGGATGTCAGCGCTGCTGCTGTGGTGACACCCCGGAGGGTGCTGATTAATGTGGGGGGTCCCAATTAGCTCTAATTGCTAATTAAACTCAACTTTTCAAACTCGTTTGTACAGAGAACAAGCATCGACTGGGATCACCTTCCATCTTCACGATTTTGTACCAACTCGGAAACATTCCATAGAACCATTACAGATCATTTGTAAGACAACTCCCCTCTGTAGTGCTTAGCCCTGAGGGTATTAATAAATAAATAAATAAACCGTGTTTAGACCAAGATGTGCGTTGGCGGCAGTCTGTGTCCAGTCATTACTACTTCCGACGAGTCTTCAAAAATGCCCTCCAACTTCGCCATCTAAACAAAACCATTTTTCACAATCCCTGACAGAGATATCTGAGTCTTCTTAGCTTGAGCCAGTGAACATTTGGCTGCAGTAATATGCACAAATATACCAATCACTTTACAGAGAACCTTATTCACTCCCTTCTGGAGAGCGTGGTCTCGTAACAAACAAACCCGAACAAGAAATATGTAGACGAGTCCAATATGACAATGCGAGGCAAGTGAAGTCTTTCCAAGCTACATAAATGAATCAACTGAATAACTTCAGCTATACGATACTTCACAGGACACACTTCTGGGTGTCGAACCGCAAACAATACGGGTTCGGTTCGGGTACGGGCTCGCGTTGCTTTGATTTCGTTCCGGTTCAGTTCCGGTTCAGCCATGCCAAAAATCGAACTGGTTCGCAAACCGGTTCTCAACCTCGAACCGGTTTACGAACCGGTTCAACGCTTCTATTTTATATGTTCCATAAAACTGCTTTTGTCAGGAAATGCGTGGCTAATAGCGTACCGCTGTTGTCTGCATTGACGTTTTTAGCGGTCAGGTACTCCCTTTAGCGAGAGAAAAGAGAAATGGATGAAGCGTCGTAGACCTGCTACTTTATGTTCCTAAAATCTCTTTTTTTCACACGCACAGTGCCAGCAAGATACACTTAAAGGAAGCCTAATAAGATGGACAGCGTTACATAGACGACGGTACTTGCCGGCATAGATTGAAAAGTTACCCGTCAAAAAGAACTCGTTACAAGTTAAGTTACCGTGTGCAAAATGTAACTAAGTTAATAACGAAGTTCTTCAGCCTGAAATGTAACTCGCAGTTACGGAGTTACTTAAAAAAAAGAACGAGTTCCTTCCAAGTTACTTCGGACACAAAATAGCATTACGCAGGTGCAACGCGCGTGAGAAGTAGAGTTAGACCTTAAGTTGCCTGCGGAGGAGTGCAACACGCTTAGATCGTTTTCGTTTATGCCCAACAATAGACCTCTCCCTGTTTGTAAACAAATGAATCGTAGTGTTTGACAGCGCCACAAATTTGGTAGAATTGACCTACGCTCGAAGCTAGAGGTGAACAAGGTCGCGCCCGAAAGCCGCGGTCTTGAGGGGATTACGATATGGTTCCTTAAAGGGGCGCGACACTCGGTTTTTCTTTTCTTTCAATGGGAGGCAGCGAAGAAGTGCCCGTTCGTGGAACCCAGCCCTCTCCTTCCGATTTGTTTCGGTTACAGTCTGTCTACCAATGCCTTGATGACGTTTCTCTGGTAGAGGTCTATTCGAACGCTTTGCATCTTACTCCCTGTGGGCGCACAATGGTTCAGCTTCATTTCAATGGCAGCGGTTCTTACTTCCTGAATAAAATACTGTCATTGATTGAATATCACGTTTTATGACAAAAAATGCCATCAAGGAACCGGAGAGAAAGCAAGAAAATATGTGGGCGTGAGTGAAAAGCGAGTTAAAAGTAACTTGGAACTTAACTTAACTTACTCTGGCAAAGTTACCTGAAAAAGGAACGAGTTCCTCTGAAAGTTACCACGGCGCAAAAGTATCGAGTTAAGTTACAAGTGACCAATAAAAGGAACTTAGTTACAGTAACGAGATACTTGTAACGAGTTACCTCGAACTCTGCTTGCCGGCAGACTGCATTCGCTGCGTGAATCGATCTGAAACCGTACTGAAGCATGTCGAAAATAAGCCTGCCAGCCTTACTCTGTCAGAGCTCACAGCAGTGTGCTAGTTAATCCACAACACAAAGGCAAAGGCAAGACAAAGGCAAAGGCAACGACACAACTGCACTACCAATAAGCAGAACTGCATTTACTTTTCAAACCACGACCAATCAAACAGGAACTGTTCTGCGTACGCTACTTCTCCACTTCTCATGTTACTAACTTGTTTAATTTTTACTGCTCACGTGTAAAGAGAAATGTTGTGAGCTTACTTAATCACATATTCGTCCTATAGAGCTACATAACTGGCCTACTCCATTCCTGTTTCATTCGTCCGCTTGGAGCCTCGTCTCTGAAGAGTAGACGCCGCAGCGCGTGCGTGGGGCGCTAGACACGGCGCTCACAAGGACAACTGCGCTTCAGCGTGTTATAAAGACGCTGAGAGTATACTTACTATATGTCCTAGTTTGTCTGCTAGGTGAAAATTTCCAAAATTCATGATGTGGACGCATGATGATGATACCAATGTGTCTTCGCTCTGGGATTGAGAGGAACTCTTATGCTAACTTCTTTTATGTCCGAACCGTTTTGTCGCGAACCGGTTACCGCTATTATTTTTTACGGTTCTGCTCCGGTTCGGGTTCAACAGTGTCATGAAAATTTCGGTTCGGGTTCGGGTAAGGTTCCGGCAAAATTAACGGTTCGGGTACGGTTTTCGGTTCGGGTTCGAGTTCGGTTCGACACCCTGCTTCTGTCGTCTGCAATTGGCCTCGGCCAAGGTGAAATGTACGAAGCCCAGGTTAGGTGTTCAAGATAAAATTACAAGGGCTACAATGGCAGTTGTAATATATGGCGGAGGATTTCAAACATTCCGAGCATTTCAGGTTAACAGAACATATTCATGAGTGAAATAAATGCACCAACATGACTAGTAATCATAAAGAAAGTATCTGTCTTCGCAATTCAGAGGGGAAAAGAGGTCGCTGAAACTAAACAGTGGTGTAATTTGGCCTCTTTGGAGTTTGCTTGAAACAAGTGCATTGCATTCTCTGAGGGTCACATATGAGACGAAAATCGATGTGTTTTTTTAGATGAACATATACAGGTGTTTCACCTAAAGTGGCAATTGTGGCAATTCTAACTGGCAAAGTACCCACCGGAGGATTGTGGCAATCTCGGCAATTACCTTCTGAAATCTGTGGCCGCCATTTTGGAAGGCTTTGGACAATTATTAATTGTGGAACTGTTTTTTCAATCGAACTTGGAAAATTGCCAAGCGCACTGTGGTATCGGCGAGGCATCGTCATGATGGCTCGAGGCGCGTGAATAAAAGTTAGGGAATGGAACGATGGAGTCAAGCTGCGTAACTGGGCTCTGCCCTGTACATTCGGTGTAAGACACCAGAGGATATTTTGGCGACGAGCGGGAACTACTACTATACTACTACTACGACTTGCTACAATATCTTGTCTTCCGCCGCCACCATTCTTCCTTCAAAATCCTGGTAAGCCTCCGCAGACCTGGCTGTCATGGCGGAAATCGTTCCAGAATTACCTCATCGCAACTGGACTGGACAGTGAATCTGCAACGCGTCGCAATGCGATTCTTTACCACTGCTTGGGAAGCGAAGGTCAACGGATCTTCGATTTGCTACCATCGGGTGATTCTTCAACTACATCATCAGCTTCGGGGGACTCTACTGGGCACCCGGATGTTTTCGCAAAGGCTTTGCACACGTTGGACGTGCACTATGATGTCGCGACAAACGCAATCGCCGAACGGCATAATTTTCGCCAACGTCATCAACAATCGGGTGAAACGATCGACGACTATCTCATTGCACTTCGTCAGCTAGCTAACAGCTGCGATTTTGGATCCACATGCGAAGCAATGCTCAGGGGCCAGATTGTGGAGAGTGCGAATGTTCCTCATCTCCGTGAGCGCTTGCTGCTCGAAGGCTCTGGCCTTACCTTGGATAGGACTCTGGCTCTCGCGCGTCAGTTTGAGCAAACACAGAAGGAAGTGAAACAATTCCACAAGTACGAAGAAGATTTTACTGCACAAGAAGTTGCCAAGCGAGGATTCAAGCAGACTGCTAACAAGCAGTTCCGAACTGGTAATAGACCATCGGTACCGACGTCAGGCACACATTGCTTTCGTTGCGGGTCGGCGGATCACCTCGCGAACTCAGCTTTATGCAGAGCAAGAAACAAAAAGTGTTTGGCTTGCAATAAGATAGGACACACTCGGTCGGTCTGCCGATCTTCTGGCCGAGTTCGTACAGTAACTTCGGATCCAAGCACTTCTGGGTCGACCTCGCAAGACGACAGCCAAATAGTACTCGAACTTGCATCACCCGAAACGAGGCGCAAGACGGAAATATATCTTACAGTAAACGTTGAAGGCACCAACGTCGATTTCCTGTTGGATACCGGTTCGTCAGTGTCCATTATGTCTGCAGCAATTTACAACAAGCACTTTTCTGGCATTACATTGAGGCCGACGTCCATCAACCTCGCTATAGTCGGTTGCTTCCCAGCGTCAGTAACCCACAAGAAGCGCACAGTGTGTGTGATCTTCTACGTCGTTTCGAGCGGTACAACTCTACTGGGTCTTGACGCGCTCACCGCACTGAAACTTAGGATCGACGGGCTCCACCTTACGTGCTCTAACACACTATCTACTCCGTTACCGTCAATACTCGCTTCAGATTTCGCACACCTGTTTGATGGTGCGCTAGGAATTGCAAAGAACTATGTGCACAAGGTGAAAGTGCGGTCGGAAGTCAAGCCCGTTACTGGTAAATTGCGACGGCTACCGCTCACAGTTCGCGAACAAGTTTCAGATGAACTGCGACGACTAGAAGAGCAAGTTATAATAGAGAAGATTACTGCGTCGGAGTGGGTATCACCAATCGTGGTGGTGAAAAAGAAAGATGGCTCCATCCGCCTTTGTGTGGACCTCCGGGAGCCAAACAAGGCAGTCATACCAGATTGTTTCCCCTTGCCCCATACAGATGAACTGTTAAATGCCCTGTCTGGATCTACGCGTTTCTCCAAGCTCGATTTAGCTTCAGCATATTATCAGGTTCCTTTACATCCAGACAGTAGGGATCTAACAGCATTTATAACCCACGATGGCCTCTACCGTTTCAAACGTGTATGCTTTGGAATTGCATCCGCTCCGAAACGTTCCAGCTTGTGATGTCACTCCTACTACAAGGCTGTCAAAGAGTATTATTCTATATTGACGACATCTTCGTGTACGGGCGAACTGAGCAGGAGCATATGGACAACCTTCGAGCAGTTTTACAACGACTTTCGCAAGAAGGCTTGCGGCTCAACCACAAGTGCATTTTTGACGTCCCCGAACTGACTTTCTTAGGACATACTGTGAGTGCTCGAGGACTCTCACCTTTGCCATCGGCTACGGAAGCCATCGAGAAAGCCCCTCCGCCAACCGACATAAAATCTCTTCGGTCATTTCTTGGCCTTGTCAGTTATTATAGCAAATTTATTCCGCATTATGCACAGGTCCTGGAGCCACTGAGGAAGCTCTTGAGAAGTGGAGAATCATTTTCCTGGACACAAGAAGCAGAAGGATGTTTCATTCGTGTCAAGTCGCTGCTAGCTTCATGTCCCATTCTCCACATGTTCGACCCCCGTCTTGCAGTTGTAGTAACTACCGATGCTTCTTGTGGTTTGGGTGCCGTTTTACAGCAGCTGCAGGATAACAACGTATACCTTTGGGGACGACCGTTTACACTACGCACCGACCACCAGGCTTTGGTCACACTCCTGGGTTCACAAGGAAGTGGACACCGGCCCCTTCGCATCTCACGGTGGACCGCTCGGCTCTTCTACTACAATTTCACCATCAAATACAAGAAAGGCGACCAAAATTGCTTCGCGGATGCCCTACTGCAGCCGACGGGCATTCCTATCATCACGCCGGAACTCGACATGCCTGCAATTCGACGTCGTGTAGCAGCCCGGCAAACCAAACAGAAAACAAACGAGGACAACAAGAGACGTGCCGTCAAGAAACGATTTCATCCAGGGCAGTATGTGCGCGTTCGCCTGCCTGGTAAGCAGACCAAAGGCACTTCAAAGTATTCAGCTCCTCTTAGGATTGTAGCGCCCCGTGGTCCACTCTCGTACCTCCTCGAAGATGGAAGAGTGTGGCACTCATCAAAGTTTGCATGGGCTCAGCCACGAGTACCACCTGCGGACGACAAAGTGGACACTTCGTCACGGCATGGGTGGTGGACTGTTTCAATTCCAGAAACGGAATCTGCGCCAGTAGAGCAACCCCAGGATGCCCTCGAAGCACCTCCACCACCGCCATTACGACGTAGCGCTGAAGTCGTGCACCACCTGTCAGATACCCCCACAGCATTCCAGGAACATAAAGTGGACATTTCATTTCGCTGGACATATACATTGTGGAATGAGCATTTGCCCTCTTGTGTGCTAAGTTGCAATTGACTTTCTCTTCCCCCCCCTCTCTCTCTTTGTTTCGGAAGTTTGTATGTCATGGGATTGTCTTTTTCAACAAAGGGGGATATGTGGTATCGGCGAGGCATCGTCATGATGGCTCGAGGCGCGTGAATAAAAGTTAGGGAATGGAACGATGGAGTCAAGCTGCGTAACTGGGCTCTGCCCTGTACATTCGGTGTAAGACACCACACGCACCTTACTTTTTTTTAACAGATATATAAAGTCCTCCAGAAATAACCGCAGACCAAAAAAAAACTATGCACAGTATAACGACAGAAATAGTCTAAAAAAACTAGTAAACGTGCTGCTATAGCCCGTCCTGCTTTAGCTTCGGAAAAAAGCGTTCGCAAAATGTGCGGCAAGAGTAGGAAGTGTCACCACCATGATTTGTTTTGCTTTCTTTCTGGCAGTCGTCGTCAACATCAAGGTCAAACCAGGGGAAAGAAAGGTAAAACATGACGCGGGAAAACTTCCTCTTTCCACGCCAGCTTTTTTGCGACAATCAAGTAGGCGGAGCTAAAGCAGCACTTGTACTATTTTTTTTTACCATTTCTGTTGCTATGCTGTGCATAGTATTTGATGGATCTGCGGTTATCCGTGGAGTACTTCATATTTCTGTTAAAAATTGGGGTTTGCTTGTAATTTTCCAAGTTCGATTAAAAAGTAAATTAATTTCCCTAAATTAAAAATCTGTATGTATGTGCAGCCTTCGATGTGGCAAAGTTATATCTGGTTCCATTTCCGTCACCTTCCAATACACACGAACACTATTAGAGCTGTCTTTATGCTTATTAACAACCAAGCTTATTACCCTCACCGAAAAGCTATTAACTATTAATCACAACTATGATGTGCTCCCAAGCTCTCTACACAGCTTGAATTTTAATATAATCCCACCTTCTATTTCATGTGCTAAATTAATTTGTGCAACATTACACATGGAAAACCCATTCACATTGTTGATGTGTTTTGCATGGAGATGACAATGGCATAACACTTCTCCTTTTGAAGGCAACGCTTCTTTTTGAAGGCGCAAGCCCTCAGTATGCACCCTGCAGTCAAATATACTGAGGAAAGGAATTTTATCTACCACACTCCCAGAGAATGCACACAGAGTGTCAGAGCTAAGTCTAGGTAGCGTCGCAATGACTGGCCCAGCTATCGCCGCTGTTCTGTGTAATACACCTAGCCCTTATCTTGTGTTGACGTCCTGTCGTGACGTTCTTTGGCATGCCTCAGCCAGGACTTCATGTGAAGCTCTACTTCACTGCGGGTGGCATCCTTGAGCAGCCGGTTTGACATTACGGTGCCTATAATTGAAAATATAACATGGCTATCAGAAACACAGGTGGCGAGACAGATATACAGAACATGCAAACACATAATCTAAAACTTACTACAACATGACTGCAATGGCTGGGAAAATGCTTATTACTGACAGCAAATTGCACAACATACAGCTGCGCATTCATTCTTTATAGTAGTGTGGGACGGACTAAGTACCGTACTTGCAGCCAACACTGTGGTTAAAACTCAGCATAACACTCTTCGAGTTTAACTTAGACACAGAGCGGAAAACCATGACAAGGGAGTTCACAAAAGTAACTAGGATTGCACAAGAAGAACTTACCCAATATGGCATCACATTCACTGCATAACAGGTCGCAGAACTTCATCTTCTTGGTTGCTACTTTCTCCTTCATAAGCGCTCGTAAAATTCTCTGCGTGGCATCTCTGGTGTTTGTCCCACCATACTTTTGCAGAACGCCCATCTGAAGTGAACATTCATACAGCTATCACCCAGGAGCGAAGCAGATGCAATGGAGTACCTTGATACATAATCCGGACTACGTGTTGCACATTTTCAAAACCTGGACCACTATTTTATCAGCATTTGCCTTTACCAACACTAGTCCACACCAGAACTGTAATTACAGTTATCTTACTTGGTCATACCTTTTTTTATTCCGTGTTTGCGCCACGAAGCAACTGTGGGTGTGAGCGGGCGTATAGACGTGGACAGATGGAGAAAGGACAGAGGGAAGGAGTGTTATACAAGGGGTTAGTATGCATTCTTGGCCGACCTAAGGCGAACCATGCCGAAATTCGTCTGTAGGATCTGCTGGAAAACTCAGAGAAAGCCCTAGACAGCACAGTAGGTGTGGGGATTCGATCCCACATTACCTACCACTCTCTGCATGGAAAGTGGTCATCCTGACCACTTTGCCACTGGAACTGGTACTTGCAGATACCGCCAACCCTGCATTACAGAGGCTGTGACCATAGATGAGAAGGATAATTGGAAAGGCTACAGCCTGCGAGAAGCTCCCAGCAGTCGCAGAAGTGCACATTTTATTAATTGCTCCTCCTTAAAACCCTGGGGATTGCTTGATGATATTTCTTTCTATCCAGCGTTGGTGAAACCCTAGTCTCTGTTCATACGTTAACTGATGTTCGTGATTCCAGGCCCAGGGGGCAGACTAAACTTCATTAACCAGTGAAAAGTAATATGCGACTGTCTGTTACTGGTACAGTTGTGAAGAAACACAAACTGCCAGTTTCTCTCTTCCTGTGTTAGGACGGTGCATTCTGCTTATACACTCGCGTGTACTCGTTCATGTTAGCCTCCCCACAACAACAGACAGTTCATGGAAAAGGGCAATGCGCATAAAAGGACTCAACAGTTTCTTCTTCTTGGTGTCCTGTTTTAGCGTTTCATCAAATTCCAGGAACTCCTCAAGTCCAGCATGTGGCTCAATGTCATTATCACTGGCGCCTTGCGACATACGTTGTTCAACTGTGCTGTGTGGTCTCCTTGCGTGATCTTCAATGTGTGGAGGAGCCTCAGAACTTTATTCTCAAATGCTGTAGAGGAATTGTGCACATACATTATATGAATATCCTGCCTCAAAACCATTAACCAAGTACGAACATATATAGCACACAAGGAAAAGGTGAAAGAAGTAGTAAACTCTAATTTCGGCAGCTTCACATACAGGGGGCAGGCAGACAGCGTGAAAGACATGCAGTCATAGGTGAACGCAAGATAAGACAAATTGATAAGACTAAACACTTATAAAAGCAGTCAGAAGACATAATTAAGAGCCATATATCAAACTATCACAATGGAAATTGGCACAGTTAACATGACAGCAGTATAACTGTCAGGGTTAGCTAAACTAAACCTTCGGACAAAAATAGCACATGCCAACTTGCATATGATTATCGTTACATGCAACCTTTAATACATTTTGAAATGTCCTTGAACATCCCCTCATGTCCTGTACAAATTGTCAGGAGCCCCAAGTGGTGCGGTAAGACTCAGTTGAAGCAGAATACGATAGATGTTGCAATCTGGCATGTCTAGCAATCTCTCTGACAGACAAAATTGTAACAGGAATACAGGAGGCATGCAAAAACTCAGGATTAATTGGCTAAAAACACATGTGAAAATTGAAAAAAAAAAAAACGTAGAAGACCACTATGTTACATACATGGCCCCACATTATTGATATGCTTACGCTCCCATTAAGGCACTGTCGTGGCCCCAGAGACCGTAACTAAATAATCACACACCTCCTGCATGTAGTCTGCGGGCCATCGCAGTCGGAGAATTGCAGTCTTGCATTCGAGCACCCCTGTGGTGCGGCTTCTGCTGTGGATTTGCAGTGCATTTTGGAACATGTCGGAGCATCTTGAACTTAACATCAAGTAGGGAATCACTGTATGGGCCACTGTATCTACCTCTTGTGACAGTGGGTGCACTCTGAGGTATTGAAGAACCAAACCTGGGCCACTGGATGCTGGCATGAGAAAGGTCAGCCCATGGGGAGCGTACACCACATCCTACTGTTGTACCACTGGTTGGAATGAGGAGGCCGCGAAAGCCATTTCTGAAGTGGCTATCTCCCAAAATAGCAGCGCATTTCATTCGTACCATCTTCTTACCACATATGTCTGGCGTGCTCACCCTGCTGCCTGCCTGAGTATGATGCGTCTGTTGAGCACTTGAAGTTCTTCCACTAACATTAAATACACACTTCTGAGAAATGTTGGTGAAAGGAACACATCCAGACGTATCAAGGGCGAGTTCATACTCGGAGTTGTAAATCAGAAAATGCGTAACCATGCAAGCTTTTCGATTTCAGGCATGTTTTTCATACCACTGTTGAGCTGACGTTCGACAAGACAAGGTGGTGAGTATGGATCTTCTCTTGTACCACATGTGTCATTGGGAGACTTAAATGCAAGCATAGACTGGATCACCTGACACATCACACCAAGTGTTTTTTATTTATTTTTATTTCACGTACTACTGGTCCAAATTCATGAGCGTAAGTACGGGTGGGCACAGAATCAAGCAAGGGCAGCATCACGACACATCAATGATAAAGCTGTAGAAAACTGTTCTACAGATGAACTATTCAGCACTGTTTCAGGCAACGCATTCCACCCAACAATTGTCCTTGGAAAAAAGATTATTTAAAACAGTCATTTTTAGCATTGAAAGGCTTCCAACGTTCGTGACCGTGATTGGCGTGTACACCTTCCTGCGAAAGGCTGCAGGTCTTGCGAAGAGTCTATTTTTAGTCGCCCATGAACAGCCAGATACAAAAATTTCAAACGGGGCTTCAAGCGACGGGAGCCCAGTTTGTTCAAACGAGCCCTAGCGTACAACTCACTGACTGAGTCCGTCATCCTATACTTATTGAAAATAAATCGCAGAGCTTTCCTTTGGACAGCTTCTAATTTGCACACATTTGATGCCGTGTGAGGGTCCCATATTACACACGTGTGCTCCGATACAGATAGCACATATGCTTTGTGAGTCATTCCAGCTCAATCGTCCCAGTCGCGTGGCTCGACCATCGCGAATTTCCGAGAAAAAAAATATAATGTTACCATTGATGGGAACATGAACCACACAAAGTAGTTTTTTTGTATTTCCCGGAATCGCGTTGAATGGCCGCTAGGGGGCTTTGAACTCCCGCATGAAGCAGTAAACCAGGGTGCGCGCGAGCGCGCACTGGGCGAGTGCGGCTTCACGCCGGTAAAAAAATTGAAACGGGACTGTCTTCACAAAGCCTAGTGCTAGCTCTGAACCAGTCGACAGCTGTCCGCCGTGGATCATTCGCATGGGAACGTTCGGTGAAATATCCTCATTATCCACTGACTTTGCGATTTTTTCCGGGCTAACTATTAACGAAACTTGCAACAACTAATTTTTTACAAGGTCAGACCTGTCCAAGTAATGCGCGGAAAACGTTTGAAGCTCGAATATTGCACTTTTTTTTAAAAAAATCACGAAGTTGCGTGTTCAAGCAAAAACCCGTAACTTTGTTGAGCCCCCCTGAAATTTCTGAACATGCTGTGACATCGGAACCGACTCAGAACAGTAGTCCAATGTCCCAATAAACAAAACAAAAATTTTCTCAGAGGTGTTTTTGTTTAAGGCGCGCAACAATTTTTTAAAGTTACCTTGGTGTCGCAGGCGGCCTGCAAGGGCCGACATTGTCTAGCCGCAGTACGCGGGGAGGAAGCTAACTCTCCTACGTTTGCTCAAACAAAACGCGAGCAGAAACTACAGACAGCAACAACTACTTGCCTTGATTTTTATTTTGGTCTATTTACAGTTATGCAGGCGTGGGAGGACGCAAATACTAGCGTAAGCACGAACGCTCTCACCTATTCATTGCTACAGTCCCTACACACCTTGAACACAAAGCTCTCAGTAGTCGTTGACGTCACTGATGCCCGGACGTGCGTGTTAGAAAGAGGATTAAAGTAGTGCCACTTCCGAGTGCCGGGAACAGGAACTGTATTTGCGAAACGAGATGATAGCGACTGCCCCTCCTTCTGCAGGACGTCTGCGCAGACCCACAGTGGCGTGATGTCCCTTAACTCTTTTTGTGCCCACAAAAATAATTGATGTGGTGACAGAATTTGTGGCCACTCCAAACTTGCCTTAGTTGCGAGCCTTTTTAGTGTTCCGCCAACTCCGTCACACGGTCCCTTGCCATGAGACGTGGCGAAAAAGTTCCACACTGCACCGATTTCGAAGTCTTTGCTGTGGAAGCACAAATTCAGAAAGAAGTTCTTATTTTTGTATTCCATCTTCTCCGCAGTAGGAAGGCAGGCCTGTAGGAACACCTTGATGTACCTGTGGAGGGCAGCGGCATCGTGCTGCATGCAATCAGAAACTATGACGTACGACTTATGCAACAGGCTCCAGTCGATATCGGAGACATAGTACGCCACAGTTGGGTGAATGGTCGCCTGGATGTTTTCCTAATGGAATGACTGTGGGGCGTCCTGTGCGATGAAGCTATAGTTCTCTGTAAAATCTAGCACAATTGCTTCCGTTGGTGGCAGCTTACTCTTCAGCGATGACAAATAGCAGAATTACTCCTTGGTGACGAAGTGGTGGAACCATTTCGTCACCAAAGTATTAGCTGATCAAGGTCTTTCGCCCGACAGAAGGCAACAGCTGCTCATGGAGGTCCATTCACACGGGAGTGTTCCTCACGATGACAGACGTAGAGTCCACCGGAAGACTCGCGTCAATATGGCAAAGCATGAGCCCAGGTTTGTCGCTGTAGGTGGCCCTAATCTCTCTTTGTTCAAAGAAATACAAGAGAAGCCGAGTCGCGCGTGCTTCGGCTGAGACAAGGTCAGCCCTTGCAGGCCGCCTGCGGCATCGGGTAACTTTAAAAAATCGTTGCGCGCCTTAAACGAACAACACCTCTGAGAAAATTTTTGTTATGATTATTGGGACGTTGGACTACTGTTATGAGCCGGTTTCGATGTCACAGCATGTTCAGAAATGTCAGTGCAGCTCAACAAAGTTACGGGTTTTTGCTTGAACACGGAACTTTGCGATTTTTTAAAACAAAAACATTGCGATATTAGAGCTTTAAACTTTTCCTGCGCATTACTTGGACAGGTCTGAACTTGTAAAAAATTAGTTGTTTGAAGTTTCATTAATAGTTAGTCCGGAAAAAGAAAAAGTCAGTGGATTTAGAAGATATTTCACCGAACGCTCCCATGCGAATGATCCGCGACGGGCGGTTGTCGACCGGTGCAGAGCCAGTACCAGGCTTTGTGAAGACAGTCCCGTTTGAATTTTTTACCAATGGGAAGCCGCACTCGGCAGGTACGCGCTTGCGCGCGCCCTGGTTTACTGCTTCGTGCGGGACTTCAAGGCCCCCTAGCGGTCACTCAACGCGCTTCCGGGAAAAAAAATACTTTGTGTGGTTCATGTTCCCATGAATGGTAACATTATAATTTTTTTTCTCGGAAATCCGCGATGGTCGAGCCACGCGACTGGGACGATTGAGCTGGAATGACTCTTGTATGCCCTCAATCTCGTATTGGCTCTGGCAAATCTGAGATGGCGCCTCAAGTAATATAATTTACCTGTCGCCTTTCTTACAATGTTGTCAATATGCATATTCCACCTGTGTTGCTTTTAGTTCAGCCATACCAGTTTCCATTGATCTTTTGTTGTCAAGTAACTGTTTCATAATATCGTCTAGTGTGGGAACAGGGTTTTGCTCAATGTCTCCCGACAATAGCAACAGATCTTTCATAGCGCATGTGCAGGCACTTATTACAAGAAGCATACACTGTTGGCTTGGCACAACAAAAACAAAGTGGCTGTTTTTCATACATGGTCCATAAAAGTTTCTACAAACCTGAAAGAACAGAGTAAACACATCAGGCATCCTGCCCACTGATGCGTCAAGCCCACTGCCGAGGAAGGATGTCGAGCCAGTATATATTGGCCTTGTAGATAGAAACAAAAGTTTTACTTTACCGAGTTTAGCGTTATTCCCATGATCATGGGTGACACCCTCGGACTGGAAACGTTCTGGTACCTCAGGTTCACCTTCAAACAGAACTCGTGTATCATTTAATGGACTCAGAATTTGTCACAGAAGTAATCGACTACCCTTGCTGCTGATAGTGAACCAGGATAGTCCAATAGTCGAGGAAGGGTGTCGAGCCAGTATATATAGGCCTCGTAGGTGTCTGCAGAAGTCGCTCCTTGCTGCTGATAGTGAACCATGTGTAGAAGCGTTGTATTCGTCAGGATAACAGGCGGCGATAACACGAAGTGTAGATCCTCAAGATTGCCTGGCACTGCCCTTGTCTCAAAAAGCAGTAGAGACTGAAAGAACAGAGTAAACAAACACAAAAGGCATCCTGCCCACTGATGCGCCAAGCCCACTGTCGAGGAAGGGTGTCGAGCCGGTATATATAGGCCTCGTAGGTGTCGCCTCTGCAGAAGTCGCTCGTTGCTGCTGATAGTGAACCATGTGTAGAAGCGTTGTATTCGTCGGGATAACAGGCGGCGATAACACGAAGTGTAGATCCTGAAGGTTGCCTGGCACTGCCCTTGTCTCAAAAAGCAGTAGAGACTGAAAGAACAGAGTAAACACATGAGGCATCCTGCCCACTGATGCGCCAAGCCCACTGTTGAGGAAGGGTGTCGAGCCGGTATATATAGGCCTCGTAGGTGTCTGCAGAAGTCGCTCGTTGCTGCTGATAGTGAACCATGTGTAGAAGCGTTGTATTCGTCGGGATAACAGGCGGCGATAACACGAAGTGTAGATCCTGAAGGTTGCCTGGCACTGCCCTTGTCTCAAAAAGCAGTAGAGACTGAAAGAACAGAGTAAACACATGAGGCATCCTGCCCACTGATGCGCCAAGCCCACTGTTGAGGAAGGGTGTCGAGCCGGTATATATAGGCCTCGTAGGTGTCGCTCTGCAGAAGTCGCTCGTTGCTGCTGATAGTGAACCATGTGTAGAAGCGTTGTATTCGTCGGGATAACAGGCGGCGATAACACGAAGTGTAGATCCTGAAGATTGCCTGGCACTGCCTTTGTCTCAAAAAGCAGTAGAGACTGAAAGAACAGAGTAAACACATGAGGCATTCTGCCCACGGATGCGCCAAGCCCACTGTCGAGGAAGGGTGTCGAGCCGGTATATATAGGCCTCGTAGGTGTCGCCTCTGCAGAAGTCGCTCGTTGCTGGTGATAGTGAACCATGTGTAGAAGCGTTGTATTCGTCGGGATAACAGGCGGCGATAACACGAAGTGTAGATCCTGAAGATTGCCTGGCACTGCCCTTGTCTCAAAAAGCAGTAGAGACTGAAAGAACAGAGTAAACACATGAGGCATTCTGCCCACGGATGCGCCAAGCCCACTGTCGAGGAAGGGTGTCGAGCCGGTATATATAGGCCTCGTAGGTGTCGCCTCTGCAGAAGTCGCTCGTTGCTGCTGATAGTGAACCATGTGTAGAAGCGTTGTATTCGTCGGGATAACAGGCGGCGATAACACGAAGTGTAGATCCTGAAGGTTGGCTGGCACTGCCCTTGTCTCAAAAAGCAGTAGAGACTGAAAGAACAGAGTAAACACATGAGGCATTCTGCCCACTGATGCGCCAAGCCCACTGTCGAGGAAGGGTGTCGAGCCGGTATATATAGGCCTCGTAGGTGTCACCTCTGCAGAAGTCGCTCGTTGCTGCTGATAGTGAACCATGTGTAGAAGCGTTGTATTCGTCGGGATAACAGGCGGCGATAACACGAAGTGTAGATCCTGAAGATTGCCTGGCACTGCCCTTGTCTCAAAAAGCAGTAGAGACTGAAAGAACAGAGTAAACACATGAGGCATCCTGCCCACTGATGCGCCAAGCCCACTGTCGAGGAAGGGTGTCGAGCCGGTATATATAGGCCTCGTAGGTGTCGCCTCTGCAGAAGTCGCTCGTTGCTGCTGATAGTGAACCATGTGTAGAGGCGTTGTATTCGTCAGGATAACAGGCGGCGATAACACGAAGTGTAGATCCTGAAGGTTGCCTGGCACTGCCCTTGTCTCAAAAAGCAGTAGAGACTGAAAGAACAGAGTAAACACATGAGGCATTCTGCCCACTGATGCGCCAAGCCCACTGTCGAGGAAGGGTGTCGAGCCGGTATATATAGGCCTCGTATGTGTCGAATCTGCAGAAGTCGCTCGTTGCTGCTGATAGTGAACCATGTGGGAGAAGCGTTGTATTCGTCGGGATAACAGGCGGCGATAACACGAAGTGTAGATCCTGAAGGTTGCCTGGCACTGCCCTTGTCTCAAAAAGCAGTAGAGACTGAAAGAACAGAGTAAACACATGAGGCATTCTGCCCACTGATGCGCCAAGCCCACTGTCGAGGAAGGGTGTCGAGCCGGTATGTATAGGCCTCGTAGGTGTCGCCTCTGCAGAAGTCGCTCGTTGCTGCTGATAGTGAACCATGTGTAGAAGCGTTGTATTCGTCGGGATAACAGGCGGCGATAACACGAAGTGTAGATCCTGAAGATTGCCTGGCACTGCCCTTGTCTCAAAAAGCAGTAGAGACTGAAAGAACAGAGTAAACACATGAGGCATCCTGCCCACTGATGCGCCAAGCCCACTGTCGAGGAAGGGTGTCGAGCCGGTATATATAGGCCTCGTAGGTGTCGCCTCTGCAGAAGTCGCTCGTTGCTGCTGATAGTGAACCATGTGTAGAGGCGTTGTATTCGTCAGGATAACAGGCGGCGATAACACGAAGTGTAGATCCTGAAGGTTGCCTGGCACTGCCCTTGTCTCAAAAAGCAGTAGAGACTGAAAGAACAGAGTAAACACATGAGGCATTCTGCCCACTGATGCGCCAAGCCCACTGTCGAGGAAGGGTGTCGAGCCGGTATATATAGGCCTCGTATGTGTCGAATCTGCAGAAGTCGCTCGTTGCTGCTGATAGTGAACCATGTGGAAGAAGCGTTGTATTCGTCGGGATAACAGGCGGCGATAACACGAAGTGTAGATCCTGAAGGTTGCCTGGCACTGCCCTTGTCTCAAAAAGCAGTAGAGACTGAAAGAACAGAGTAAACACATGAGGCATTCTGCCCACTGATGCGCCAAGCCCACTGTCGAGGAAGGGTGTCGAGCCGGTATGTATAGGCCTCGTAGGTGTCGCCTCTGCAGAAGTCGCTCGTTGCTGCTGATAGTGAACCATGTGTAGAAGCGTTGTATTCGTCGGGATAACAGGCGGCGATAACACGAAGTGTAGATCCTGAAGATTGCCTGGCACTGCCCTTGTCTCAAAAAGCAGTAGAGACTGAAAGAACAGAGTAAACACATGAGGCATCCTGCCCACTGATGCGCCAAGCCCACTGTCGAGGAAGGGTGTCGAGCCGGTATATATAGGCCTCGTAGGTGTCGCCTCTGCAGAAGTCGCTCGTTGCTGCTGATAGTGAACCATGTGTAGAGGCGTTGTATGCGTCAGGATAACAGGCGGCGATAACACGAAGTGTAGATCCTGAAGGTTGCCTGGCACTGCCCTTGTCTCAAAAAGCAGTAGAGACTGAAAGAACAGAGTAAACACATGAGGCATTCTGCCCACTGATGCGCCAAGCCCACTGTCGAGGAAGGGTGTCGAGCCGGTATATATAGGCCTCGTAGGTGTCGCCTCTGCAGAAGTCGCTCGTTGCTGCTGATAGTGAACCATGCCCAGCAAACCATAAACATCCAGAGGATGACTTCAAGATAACACTCGAGGGACATTAAGGACATCCTGTGGATGTCCATTATGATCCAGGTGATGTCAATATGGACTGCATGTGGATGTTCACACAAGCATCCATTTCCTGTCAGAGAGACATCCACATGGATTTTTTTTTGGACCATTCTGGGAGATTTCACGTACAGGTATTACAGCCCCAGTAATGACAGTACCTTACCTTTATTTTACCTTTATTATAGATTATTTACTGGGTATAAACAGCATACATTTCACAATATATGTAAACGTACAGTCTAACAAGGTTGTGTAGCACAGTGAGTATTGACGGGAAAGTATGTAAAAGTACCAAAAACTCAATCACAACAGATCCTGAGGCTTGGATACATATCACAGTGTAACACTGACTGCTCTTGACAGTCGGTATCACAGTAACGTCCCTTGAAAATTGGTGCTGACTAGGATTAATAGCACTACAGTAAGTTTCACAATTCCTCAGACGAGGTCACCGTTTATATATGTCTATATATGTCTCTATATAAGAATATCATGTAAGCTCCTCGAGGTTAGATTAGGCATGGGAGTGTGACATAGGTCGCCTTGACCGACACACCAGACTAGAATATATTTATCAATATATATATATATATATATATATATATAAGCAGGAAAAATCAGAAGACGACAAAGAGCTTACAGGAAAACACAAAGGGGAGTTTATCAACACATGTAGGGATAGGGGTCGACGTTTCGGCAGTCAGCGCTGCCTTCGACGGGACTGGGGTTTGGTGACAAGAACAAGCTTGTTCTTATATAAACTCACTCCCCCTTGTGTTTTCCTGTAAGCTCTTTGTCGTATTCTGATTTTTCCTGCTTATTTCATTCTCGTGGTCAACTGCCCTCCCAAGCTTCTATTCTCTCTCTCTCTCTCTCTCTCTCTCTCTCTCTCTATATATATATATATATATATATATATATATATAGTTGAAATAAATGGGAGACAGAAGACGAAAGTAGGGGAAGTAACAAAAAAGGGGGTTTATTAAAACTTAAAAATCATAAAACTTAGGGAGGATGTCTACGTTACGGCGGAAGCTCCGCCTTCTTCGGGACAAAAGAGCTAAATGTGGCCACGAGGCTGATAAGGGGCTTGAGAATGACGTGGTCGGTTGGGGGAAATTCCCGCCACCTGGCGGTTGTCAATTGGGGAAATTCCAGAGCGTTTCTGTGTCAGGTCCAGGAGTGGGGTCATCGTCCTTGTGGGTCAGTGGGGACCTTGATCTGGCTGAAACGAGAAAAGGCAACAGGGTCTTATCTAGGTTGTTAGACTTCTTATTGTTGACAGCATGCCAGGGTCCTCGTTAATGGCCGATCGGAATTTGTAAATTAGGTAAGATTCCCGTTGTTCCCGGGAGCGGTCGGAGGTAAAGTTCGACTGGAGAATAAAAACTGAGGCTTCGTTGATTGAATGTTCTGGTTGTTTGAAATGGCGTGAGACTGGGAGATTAGGTTTCTTGGTAACATCCGATCGGTGATTGTTGAATCTAATTCGGAAAGAAGTTTTTGTCTGACCCACGTATTGGGCCCGGCATGTGTTGCATTGGATTAGATAGATAACGTTGCATGAGTTACAGTCTACGTCTGCGTTGATCTTGACGGTAAAGTTGGAATTCGTACTTCTGACCGTTTGTGCGGTCTGCATTAACTTGCAAATCTGGCATCTCTTGCCATTACATGGATGACAGCCCGCCGGAGGGCTAGTGGGTTCGCCTACTTTAGAGCGGACCAAGCTATCTTGTAAGTTACGTGTACGTCTGTAAGCGACACGTGGTGGATTAGGAAATATGTTTTTCGTGCGTTCTGACTGGAGAAGGATACTGTGGTGGCGGCTAAGTATGTTGTTAATGTTTGGGATATTTCCGGCGAATGTTACAGTTAAGTTCACGGCATTACTTTCTGATTTGTTTTGTCTTGTCTCCAGTAAGCTTAGACGGTTTGCCTTGCGAGCTCTGTTGAGAGCATCTTGAACTAGATCGGGTGGATACTGACGACCGACAAAGGTTTGTTGCAGCTGTTCTAAATTTCTGTCCAGATCGTCGTCATTCGAGCAGATTCTCCTATACCGAAGGGCTTGACTATAGGGAATGGCCAGTTTCGTGTGGCGAGGATGACAACTATGGAATGACAAGTACTGCTGAGAGTCTGTGGGTTTACGGAACAGATCAGACGTTAAAACTCCATTGGTTAGCTTAATTTGAACATCAAGAAAGCTAACAGTGACGGCAGAATAGGTGTGAGTGAAGTTAATAGAAGTATGGAACTCATTGAAATCGCGTATAAATTCCAATAGACTGTCTTCCGAATGTGGCCAGATCATAAATATGTCATCAAGGTAGCGCTTGTATAAAGTGGGTTTGTCCTCACGCGTGCTCAAGAATGCTTCTTCTAGTGAACCCATAAATAGATTTGCATAGTTTGGTGCCATTTTAGTGCCCATAGCGGTGCCGTTGACTTGTAAATAGTGGCCATCGTTAAATTCAAAGTTGTTGTTCTTTAGGATCAGTTCTAGTAGAGTAGATACGACAGATGGATCACAAGAAGAATCAGAGTACTTTGAAAAAGCCGCCTCTGCTGCAGCTATGCCATCATCGTGGGGATATATATATATATATATATATATATATATATAAAGTGATATGAGTCCTCCCACAGTTCGCTTAGAGTAGCACACTCAGATATGCATGACAGTATTTCAAAGTCCCCTTGGACTGAAGTATGCAATAACAGTACAACAGGGAAGCCGCCCTAGCAGTTCCTTAAGACCTCAGCATACATGACAGTGTGCCAAAAATACAGGGAGTTTTTTTGCCTGAAAGAGACTTTTTGCAGAAACAAATACGCTATCAAGGTGTCGATGATAGCTTGAGTACCAGAGGTATATGCGTGCAGAAGCAGCACAGGCAGAAACACCAGGTTAATAGTTCAGTGTTTTAAAATGTTACCTGGACTTTTTAAATCAGTCGCTGTTGCTGGGGCTATTTTAGTATTTTCATACACTGTCTGTGTCTTTTCTTTGTGTGCACTCCTATACAGTGAGAAAGTTGCATTGTTTATGGCACGTCGTAGCTACCAGAACGCTAATTAGATGAAATTACCACCCTACTGAGGACCTGTGACTTTCCAACATGGCATCACAAGTTGGAAGCAAGCGTTTTTACAGGAAATCTCGAATGGGGTATACCGGATGTTTCAGTTAAATCCCCGGGCTAAATAATTTGTGAACGGTTGCGCCAATCGAAGAACTTTCTTTTTTACAAGTATCTGTTTGATACCGCCTACAAGCTGCGCACCGTGTGAATGAGTGTTTTGGTTGCTCATTATCTAAAGAAAAATTCAAATTAGTTTCGTAAAAAGAACAACTTCTAAAGCAGGGCGCTGCCGTTATTAAAATGGGTACCATGGCTTTTGGGCCCTCCAGTGGACAACATTTAGAGGAAAATCTCCAAATGAAGCGGCCATTTGTTGCAGTAATTAATTGGTTTCGGTGTACACAATTTTGTTGTGGGTGATCGCGCTGAAGCGCAAAAGAGCGCTTTTCCACTTAGTTACCCACCAATTTAACTTAACTTTAATTATTTTTGTTTAGGTGCCCAGAATGAACCCATTATGGTCTCCTTCCAATGAATTACATCCTTACACCGATGACTTGACTTTATTTATTTTTGTTTAGGTGCCCCAAAACAACCCACTACGGTTTTATTCCAATGTATTACACCAATGAATTACGCCCTTTTGCGCTTCGCTGAGACGTAAAATATGTAAGCCGAAACCAATTACCTATTGCAACAAATGACCTGCTTTGTTTGCAGATTTTTGTCTAAAAGAAGATCACTGAAGATCCCTATAGGGGTGGTACCCATTTTAATGCCTAGACCGTGCTGCTTTAGAATTTACGTTTTTTAACGAAACTTTGAATTTTTAATTAAAGAATAAGCGCTTCCCACTCATTCACACAGAGTGCAGCTTGTGGGTGGTATTGGACAGAAAATAAAAAAGAAAGTTATTCGTTTGGTGCACACATTAGCGAATTATTTAGCCCGGGGATCTAAGTGAGACACCCAGTATAGTTTGAATTATCATTCACTCAATTTCATTCTGACATTTTATTCTATACAAGTCTACTATTGTACTCTTTCATCTCAATTTTAATATTTGCCTCATTAATATTCTTCACATTCCACATTTCTTTGCAAATTTCGTATTTCAAATGAACTGCCTCCAATACAGTTATCATACAGTTATTACACCTTTCTTTGAAAGCCCCAATGAAAAAGTTAACACATTTTATCTAAATAGCCATCAGTGGTCATAGTAGCGAAGCTGTAGCGGACGCATGCAGCGCTGAGAACTATACTTACTCAGACAATTGTTTAAAACAAAAAAGCTCCCTGTGCATAAGCTGTGCTCATTCTACAGTTGCTCTCGCCAGCTTTTTTTCTCGGTCTTTAGCATGTCGCAACCATGCCTTGATATGCGTCCCCACTTCCACCTTGTTTGCTGTGGACCTTTTGTGTTTGCTCGTACAGCCCCTGAAATGAACGATAAGCTGGTTCACCAATTGGCACGTGGCACATTCTAACAAGTTATGCTATAGCTATCTAGTTAAGTACAAATGCTTACGAATGCACCATTTTTAATATATGGCGGCACAGTTTCCATTTTCATGTGTTTCTACAAGTGTCCTGCATTTACTTGCTTTTTGGTATTCATCGTTTCAAGCATGGTTATTACTGCTTCTTTTTGCACAAATTTTTGGATGCACATTTGATGAATGCAATGTGATCCAGGAAACAGGCCTTGTCATTCCACGCCAGACCAATGAGCTACGCACTGCTGTTTTGCGCTTCTCGAGCTTAGTGCAGCCATCCTGCATTAAAGCTGTCTGTTATTGTTCCTGGGTCATGTCCGTGCATTTTTTATGCCGCAACCCGGGAAGCGTAGTCTAACTCATTGGTGAGAATGGGAAATCCAAGAACGAAAAAATGGTAGCAGCGCCAGCATGGTACCGGTATGAATGTTCCGCCTTTTAAGCCAGAACGACAGCCACGCATGTCCCGTGCGTTCTGAGGAAAAAGGTCCACAAGCACACCTGCAACTATAGTACATACAGTACAACCAGCACTTGATGTTCTGTAGCAAAAATGCCCCTATTTTTAGTTCAAAGATGTATGGTTCTCACTGATGCAGTAAAGACTCGTACGTTGCACTGTGATGGAGACGGCATTTGAAGGTATGGTATCCGTACTGAAAATGATGCTGGGGAAGTTGAGCACTGCGAATTTTCGTTTGCCTTTCTGGCCGATCCAGCTGTACACTGTTCCGCCAAGGAGTCGGTCAATATGTAGCACAGGATGTTCCGTGTTGCGTGGCCAACATCATAACCCCCAAGGCGACAGAGTTCGTCAATCTACATTTGGGCAGAGCAACAAAGGTATTAGACGAGTACCAATGAACTACCTCAATGATAGCGTAATGCGCACCAGCTTTATCAACCACACAGGTACACCAAATGGAATGCTTGCTGTGGGATACAATCTTGCATAAAAATTTGCTTATCCATTTCGTACTCGAATAATGTTAAGACTTATAATATGCTCTATACTTTAGCATTATTTAATTACCTGAAGTTTTCTGTACAATATGCATAGTTCTACTATGCATCCTCTACGTTCAAATTCCATACTGACATGAAGGCAGGTAGCTTATTAACCTTGACTGTGAATATACTTCAGTAATGCTAGGAAGATTGCTCACCAGTTGAGCTGTCTTGCTCTCGTTCAGGGTGCTGTCAAATGCCTCCAGGTCTTCAGTGGTAGTGAAAGGTGCTCGAATCATGGACGGACAATGCTCAAGAACGCGAGTGTATCGAGAACACAGCTCCTCGAGTACTTCACCATGTTGCAGCTGGGCTAGGCGCATCATATGCAGCAGCCTCATGGCCTGTCGTTGAAACTCTGTATGACAAGGCAGAGCACCATTATATTTGTAACGAACTGAGACAGTGCAACATTGCGATCACCCCAAGACGTGATGTTTTTACATCAAACCTTCGAACAACTGCGAACATGCGAACTATTCGTCGACCCTGTTGGGTTAGCATAGTCACCGAAAACGGCGATGAAACCCTCACTCTGTCGGTGTGCTGCACTATAAGCGTAACGTTTGTCCTTCACTTTCGGCATTTTAGTCCCACTTGCAACCGCCAAGGCACCAAAACACACTACTAAAGCTTTAGGATAGCACCAGCACTGCAGCGAAACGCCGAGCAGCGAGACGCGACAAGCCCCATTACAAGTCCTATATTACGAAGGAAACAGAAAGGAAAACATGGAAAGGCATGAGAATTACCTTCTACAGAGCTCCCCACCGCACGTCGTGCAAAAGAAGCGACGCGGCAAAACGTGAAAATCCAACTAGGCGGCGAATGATGATGGTGGGGATGATGATGACAATCGTGTCGATGGCGGTGCCGCTAACTTGATAGCACAAGCACTAGTTTCGCTGGAACTTGGAGATGTGCGGAGGACCCAGGGGGATCGCAAAGAGATCGGCTTCCGGGGTGGGTAACGTTGGGGAAACGAGTTCTGACTGCATAAAAATGCTTTGTTAATAAGAGGATACAATTCCTCTAGGATTCAATGCATACATGTTCCGGATACTCATTTAACCCTCGCTTTCGAATAACGACAATTTTATGCTTTCGTATGTTGGAAGCACCTCGTAGAAGGGAAATAAATGATGTTTAAATGGATTACGACTGATCTATATTAAGTCTCATGAATCAAATTTACCTTAAGGAGATGTCTAAGAGACGTCAACAAAGGGACGCCTTTTTCCCGGCCACATGCGTATGTCTAAGAGACGTCAGCTCATGGAGGTTATTTTTGCGATGACATGCGGACATCTCATAGACATCCAAGATGGACAGGGATATTTGGACCAGTTTTGGACGTCCATGGGACGTTTATGGTTTATTGGGTGTGTAGAGGCGTTGTATTCGTCAGGATAACAGGCGGCGATAACACGAAGTGTAGATCCTGAAGGTTGCCTGGCACTGCCCTTGTCTCAAAAAGCAGTAGAGACTGAAAGAACAGAGTAAACACATGAGGCATTCTGCCCACTGATGCGCCAAGCCCACTGTCGAGGAAGGGTGTCGAGCCGGTATATATAGGCCTCGTATGTGTCGAATCTGCAGAAGTCGCTCGTTGCTGCTGATAGTGAACCATGTGGAAGAAGCGTTGTATTCGTCGGGATAACAGGCGGCGATAACACGAAGTGTAGATCCTGAAGGTTGCCTGGCACTGCCCTTGTCTCAAAAAGCAGTAGAGACTGAAAGAACAGAGTAAACACATGAGGCATTCTGCCCACTGATGCGCCAAGCCCACTGTCGAGGAAGGGTGTCGAGCCGGTATGTATAGGCCTCGTAGGTGTCGCCTCTGCAGAAGTCGCTCGTTGCTGCTGATAGTGAACCATGTGTAGAAGCGTTGTATTCGTCGGGATAACAGGCGGCGATAACACGAAGTGTAGATCCTGAAGATTGCCTGGCACTGCCCTTGTCTCAAAAAGCAGTAGAGACTGAAAGAACAGAGTAAACACATGAGGCATCCTGCCCACTGATGCGCCAAGCCCACTGTCGAGGAAGGGTGTCGAGCCGGTATATATAGGCCTCGTAGGTGTCGCCTCTGCAGAAGTCGCTCGTTGCTGCTGATAGTGAACCATGTGTAGAGGCGTTGTATGCGTCAGGATAACAGGCGGCGATAACACGAAGTGTAGATCCTGAAGGTTGCCTGGCACTGCCCTTGTCTCAAAAAGCAGTAGAGACTGAAAGAACAGAGTAAACACATGAGGCATTCTGCCCACTGATGCGCCAAGCCCACTGTCGAGGAAGGGTGTCGAGCCGGTATATATAGGCCTCGTAGGTGTCGCCTCTGCAGAAGTCGCTCGTTGCTGCTGCTAGTGAACCATGTGTAGAAGCGTTGTATTCGTCGGGATAACAGGCGGCGATAACACGAAGTGTAGATCCTGAAGATTACCTGGCACTGCCCTTGTCTCAAAAAGCAGTAGAGACTGAAAGAACAGAGTAAACACATGAGGCATTCTCCCCACTGATGCGCCAAGCCCACTGTCGAGGAAGGGTGTCGAGCCGGTATATATAGGCCTCGTAGGTGTCGCCTCTGCAGAAGTCGCTCGTTGCTGCTGATAGTGAACCATATGTAGAAGCGTTGTATTCGTCGGGATAGCAGGCGGCGATAACACGAAGTGTAGATCCTGAAGGTTGCCTGGCACTGCCCTTGTCTCAAAAAGCAGTAGAGACTGAAAGAACAGAGTAAACACATGAGGCATTCTGCCCACTGATGCGCCAAGCCCACTGTCGAGGAAGGGTGTCGAGCCGGTATATATAGGCCTCGTAGGTGTCACCTCTGCAGAAGTCGCTCGTTGCTGCTGATAGTGAACCATGTGGAAGAAGCGTTGTATTCGTCGGGATAACAGGCGGCGATAACACGAAGTGTAGATCCTGAAGGTTGCCTGGCACTGCCCTTGTCTCAAAAAGCAGTAGAGACTGAAAGAACAGAGTAAACACATGAGGCATTCTGCCCACTGATGCGCCAAGCCCACTGTCGAGGAAGGGTGTCGAGCCGGTATATATAGGCCTCGTAGGTGTCGCCTCTGCAGAAGTCGCTCGTTGCTGCTGATAGTGAACCATATGTAGAAGCGTTGTATTCGTCGGGATAACAGGCGGCGATAACACGAAGTGTAGATCCTGAAGGTTGCCTGGCACTGCCCTTGTCTCAAAAAGCAGTAGAGACTGAAAGAACAGAGTAAACACATGAGGCATTCTGCCCACTGATGCGCCAAGCCCACTGTCGAGGAAGGGTGTCGAGCCGGTATATATAGGCCTCGTAGGTGTCACCTCTGCAGAAGTCGCTCGTTGCTGCTGATAGTGAACCATGTGGAAGAAGCGTTGTATTCGTCGGGATAACAGGCGGCGATAACACGAAGTGTAGATCCTGAAGGTTGCCTGGCACTGCCCTTGTCTCAAAAAGCAGTAGAGACTGAAAGAACAGAGTAAACACATGAGGCATTCTGCCCACTGATGCGCCAAGCCCACTGTCGAGGAAGGGTGTCGAGCCGGTATATATAGGCCTCGTAGGTGTCGCCTCTGCAGAAGTCGCTCGTTGCTGCTGATAGTGAACCATGTGTAGAAGCGTTGTATTCGTCGGGATAACAGGCGGTGATAACACGAAGTGTAGATCCTGAAGATTGCCTGGCACTGCCCTTGTCTCAAAAAGCAGTAGAGACTGAAAGAACAGAGTAAACACATGAGGCATTCTGCCCACTGATGCGCCAAGCCCACTGTCGAGGAAGGGTGTCGAGCCGGTATATATAGGCCTCGTAGGTGTCGCCTCTGCAGAAGTCGCTCATTGCGGCTGATAGTGAACCATGTGTAGAAGCGTTGTATTCGTCGGGATAACAGGCGGCGATAACACGAAGTGTAGATCCTGAAGGTTGCCTGGCACTGCCCTTGTCTCAAAAAGCAGTAGAGACTGAAAGAACAGAGTAAACACATGAGGCATTCTGCCCACTGATGCGCCAAGCCCACTGTCGAGGAAGGGTGTCGAGCCGGTATATATAGGCCTCGTAGGTGTCGCCTCTGCAGAAGTCGCTCGTTGCTGCTGATAGTGAACCATATGTAGAAGCGTTGTATTCGTCGGGATAACAGGCGGCGATAACACGAAGTGTAGATCCTGAAGGTTGCCTGGCACTGCCCTTGTCTCAAAAAGCAGTAGAGACTGAAAGAACAGAGTAAACACATGAGGCATTCTGCCCACTGATGCGCCAAGCCCACTGTCGAGGAAGGGTGTCGAGCCGGTATATATAGGCCTCGTAGGTGTCACCTCTGCAGAAGTCGCTCGTTGCTGCTGATAGTGAACCATGTGGAAGAAGCGTTGTATTCGTCGGGATAACAGGCGGCGATAACACGAAGTGTAGATCCTGAAGGTTGCCTGGCACTGCCCTTGTCTCAAAAAGCAGTAGAGACTGAAAGAACAGAGTAAACACATGAGGCATTCTGCCCACTGATGCGCCAAGCCCACTGTCGAGGAAGGGTGTCGAGCCGGTATATATAGGCCTCGTATGTGTCGAATCTGCAGAAGTCGCTCGTTGCTGCTGATAGTGAACCATGTGGAAGAAGCGTTGTATTCGTCGGGATAACAGGCGGCGATAACACGAAGTGTAGATCCTGAAGGTTGCCTGGCACTGCCCTTGTCTCAAAAAGCAGTAGAGACTGAAAGAACAGAGTAAACACATGAGGCATTCTGCCCACTGATGCGCCAAGCCCACTGTCGAGGAAGGGTGTCGAGCCGGTATGTATAGGCCTCGTAGGTGTCGCCTCTGCAGAAGTCGCTCGTTGCTGCTGATAGTGAACCATGTGTAGAAGCGTTGTATTCGTCGGGATAACAGGCGGCGATAACACGAAGTGTAGATCCTGAAGATTGCCTGGCACTGCCCTTGTCTCAAAAAGCAGTAGAGACTGAAAGAACAGAGTAAACACATGAGGCATCCTGCCCACTGATGCGCCAAGCCCACTGTCGAGGAAGGGTGTCGAGCCGGTATATATAGGCCTCGTAGGTGTCGCCTCTGCAGAAGTCGCTCGTTGCTGCTGATAGTGAACCATGTGTAGAGGCGTTGTATGCGTCAGGATAACAGGCGGCGATAACACGAAGTGTAGATCCTGAAGGTTGCCTGGCACTGCCCTTGTCTCAAAAAGCAGTAGAGACTGAAAGAACAGAGTAAACACATGAGGCATTCTGCCCACTGATGCGCCAAGCCCACTGTCGAGGAAGGGTGTCGAGCCGGTATATATAGGCCTCGTAGGTGTCGCCTCTGCAGAAGTCGCTCGTTGCTGCTGCTAGTGAACCATGTGTAGAAGCGTTGTATTCGTCGGGATAACAGGCGGCGATAACACGAAGTGTAGATCCTGAAGATTACCTGGCACTGCCCTTGTCTCAAAAAGCAGTAGAGACTGAAAGAACAGAGTAAACACATGAGGCATTCTCCCCACTGATGCGCCAAGCCCACTGTCGAGGAAGGGTGTCGAGCCGGTATATATAGGCCTCGTAGGTGTCGCCTCTGCAGAAGTCGCTCGTTGCTGCTGATAGTGAACCATATGTAGAAGCGTTGTATTCGTCGGGATAGCAGGCGGCGATAACACGAAGTGTAGATCCTGAAGGTTGCCTGGCACTGCCCTTGTCTCAAAAAGCAGTAGAGACTGAAAGAACAGAGTAAACACATGAGGCATTCTGCCCACTGATGCGCCAAGCCCACTGTCGAGGAAGGGTGTCGAGCCGGTATATATAGGCCTCGTAGGTGTCACCTCTGCAGAAGTCGCTCGTTGCTGCTGATAGTGAACCATGTGGAAGAAGCGTTGTATTCGTCGGGATAACAGGCGGCGATAACACGAAGTGTAGATCCTGAAGGTTGCCTGGCACTGCCCTTGTCTCAAAAAGCAGTAGAGACTGAAAGAACAGAGTAAACACATGAGGCATTCTGCCCACTGATGCGCCAAGCCCACTGTCGAGGAAGGGTGTCGAGCCGGTATATATAGGCCTCGTAGGTGTCGCCTCTGCAGAAGTCGCTCGTTGCTGCTGATAGTGAACCATATGTAGAAGCGTTGTATTCGTCGGGATAACAGGCGGCGATAACACGAAGTGTAGATCCTGAAGGTTGCCTGGCACTGCCCTTGTCTCAAAAAGCAGTAGAGACTGAAAGAACAGAGTAAACACATGAGGCATTCTGCCCACTGATGCGCCAAGCCCACTGTCGAGGAAGGGTGTCGAGCCGGTATATATAGGCCTCGTAGGTGTCACCTCTGCAGAAGTCGCTCGTTGCTGCTGATAGTGAACCATGTGGAAGAAGCGTTGTATTCGTCGGGATAACAGGCGGCGATAACACGAAGTGTAGATCCTGAAGGTTGCCTGGCACTGCCCTTGTCTCAAAAAGCAGTAGAGACTGAAAGAACAGAGTAAACACATGAGGCATTCTGCCCACTGATGCGCCAAGCCCACTGTCGAGGAAGGGTGTCGAGCCGGTATATATAGGCCTCGTAGGTGTCGCCTCTGCAGAAGTCGCTCGTTGCTGCTGATAGTGAACCATGTGTAGAAGCGTTGTATTCGTCGGGATAACAGGCGGTGATAACACGAAGTGTAGATCCTGAAGATTGCCTGGCACTGCCCTTGTCTCAAAAAGCAGTAGAGACTGAAAGAACAGAGTAAACACATGAGGCATTCTGCCCACTGATGCGCCAAGCCCACTGTCGAGGAAGGGTGTCGAGCCGGTATATATAGGCCTCGTAGGTGTCGCCTCTGCAGAAGTCGCTCATTGCGGCTGATAGTGAACCATGTGTAGAAGCGTTGTATTCGTCGGGATAACAGGCGGCGATAACACGAAGTGTAGATCCTGAAGGTTGCCTGGCACTGCCCTTGTCTCAAAAAGCAGTAGAGACTGAAAGAACAGAGTAAACACATGAGGCATTCTGCCCACTGATGCGCCAAGCCCACTGTCGAGGAAGGGTGTCGAGCCGGTATATATAGGCCTCGTAGGTGTCGCCTCTGCAGAAGTCGCTCGTTGCTGCTGATAGTGAACCATATGTAGAAGCGTTGTATTCGTCGGGATAACAGGCGGCGATAACACGAAGTGTAGATCCTGAAGGTTGCCTGGCACTGCCCTTGTCTCAAAAAGCAGTAGAGACTGAAAGAACAGAGTAAACACATGAGGCATTCTGCCCACTGATGCGCCAAGCCCACTGTCGAGGAAGGGTGTCGAGCCGGTATATATAGGCCTCGTAGGTGTCACCTCTGCAGAAGTCGCTCGTTGCTGCTGATAGTGAACCATGTGGAAGAAGCGTTGTATTCGTCGGGATAACAGGCGGCGATAACACGAAGTGTAGATCCTGAAGGTTGCCTGGCACTGCCCTTGTCTCAAAAAGCAGTAGAGACTGAAAGAACAGAGTAAACACATGAGGCATTCTGCCCACTGATGCGCCAAGCCCACTGTCGAGGAAGGGTGTCGAGCCGGTATATATAGGCCTCGTAGGTGTCGCCTCTGCAGAAGTCGCTCGTTGCTGCTGATAGTGAACCATGTGTAGAAGCGTTGTATTCGTCGGGATAACAGGCGGTGATAACACGAAGTGTAGATCCTGAAGATTGCCTGGCACTGCCCTTGTCTCAAAAAGCAGTAGAGACTGAAAGAACAGAGTAAACACATGAGGCATTCTGCCCACTGATGCGCCAAGCCCACTGTCGAGGAAGGGTGTCGAGCCGGTATATATAGGCCTCGTAGGTGTCGCCTCTGCAGAAGTCGCTCATTGCGGCTGATAGTGAACCATGTGTAGAAGCGTTGTATTCGTCGGGATAACAGGCGGCGATAACACGAAGTGTAGATCCTGAAGATTGCCTGGCACGGCCCTTGTCTCAAAAAGCAGTAGAGACTGAAAGAACAGAGTAAACACATGAGGCATCCTGCCCACTGATGCGCCAAGCCCACTGTCGAGGAAGGGTGTCGAGCCGGTATATATAGGCCTCGTAGGTGTCGCCTCTGCAGAAGTCGCTCGTTGCTGCTGATAGTGAACCATGTGTAGAGGCGTTGTATTCGTCAGGATAACAGGCGGAGATAACACGAAGTGTAGATCCTGAAGGTTGCCTGGCACTGCCCTTGTCTCAAAAAGCAGTAGAGACTGAAAGAACAGAGTAAACACATGAGGCATTCTGCCCACTGATGCGCCAAGCCCACTGTCGAGGAAGGGTGTCGAGCCGGTATATATAGGCCTCGTAGGTGTCGCCTCTGCAGAAGTCGCTCGTTGCTGCTGATAGTGAACCATGTGTAGAAGCGTTGTACTCGTCGGGATAACAGGCGGCGATAACACGAAGTGTAGATCCTGAAGATTGCCTGGCACTGCCCTTGTCTCAAAAAGCAGTAGAGACTGAAAGAACAGAGTAAACACATGAGGCATTCTGCCCACTGATGCGCCAAGCCCACTGTCGAGGAAGGGTGTCGAGCCGGTATATATAGGCCTC